>NW_009646525.1:679817-736325 GCF_000708025.1 Charadrius vociferus
CTGCTTTGTTCGAGGTCTGACTGAGGCTTCAGAAGCTTTTTGCTACATCAAATATTCTGTTGTGAAAATGTACCCTTTAAAAGAATTCTTTTTTAGCTTTTATCATTACTGCCTTAGCTTAGTACAACAGTAATTGAAGCAAAGGAAGTGTGCACGGTCCTGCAACCTTCACCTGTTTTACCCTGCATGATGCAGAAGAAATTCTGTAAATCACAGATACTAATATAGGCAGTGAGCACCAATGGCTATTCTAGTTCAAACGGTACACCTGCGGCACAGGCTGGATCCCAGTACCTGTGCTTTTGTGTATTCAGACAGATGCTGTTTGAGCTCTGCTATCTACACAGCCCCTTTTAGGAAAGTATATGTTTGATTATACTTAATTTTATGGCCCTAAAGATGAGCAGTTGCCATTTCCTGGAGCTAAATAGGCAATGGATCTGCATTTATAGCTCATAGCTGACTACTTTCCTGCTATCTTAGTTAAAGGCAAATAAGAGCCCTTATAATTTATCTAGGAAGGCACTGCTCCACAGAGGGAAGAAATCATCTAGATGTTGATGCGTAAACCCAGATTATTTTGTACACAGCAGCCAGGGACCAGCCAACTCCTTATCTAGAAGCTGTAAGGCAGTTGGCCGTGGAGAGCTCCGCTCTGCTGGCTGACAGGTTTGTAGCTGTCTAAAGGCTTGAGATGAGGAGGTCGACCCCAAATTTGGAGGAGTTCAACAGAGGAGGGCCAGGACTCTTCATGGATGCTTGGGAGTCAACCCTGACAGAAGGCAGAGGGAAATGTATTCACATATGTTTTCCAAAGTAAGAAGGTGAACATGTTTCACAGACACTGCATGCAAACAGGAGTATATAGAAGATACCTTCAGGAGCTGCTGCGGGTTTACTGTCTTCCTAAAAAATGTTCTTTCAGTTTCTCCTCCCAGGCCAGGTTTTCTAGCCATTATCCCATACTCGAGTGAGCTTCACTGCTGTCCTCTGGCTTCTCCCTGGTCAGTGTTTACTCTTCCATAAGAGAGGTGACAGAACACGATGCTGCATCTCAGCTGGGGACATACTGATACTGAAGAGAGCAGGAGGGGTGCTTTGTGGTCTTGTGGGCTACCCCGCTTTTTGTCATTTTCACCTTTTTTTCCCAACAGCATGACAGTGTTGATGTACATTTACTCAGTTTCTGATCCACTGTAACACCTTGACCTTTGTCAACAAAACTGCAGGTCATCTTCATCTTGTATTTGTGCAGTTGATTATTCTTACTCCAATCTGGACTTCTGTGTGTGCTGTTATTAGATTACACCCTGTTCTTTCAGACCATTCTCCACTTTGTTCAGCTCATCCTGATCCTAATCCACTCTTCCAGCATGCATGTAGCCTCTCCCATGCTGCTGATACCTTTACATTTATGCTTCCCACCATGCAAGTCATCCGGGAAAATGCTGAAAGTCCCAGCCCAGGGCAGAGCCCTCCACGTGTTTTATTTGCCAAAACCTGAGCTTGATTTTCAGGGAGGAGGTAGAAGAGCTTCTGAATTCAATAGCATTGAATGACCATCACGATCTCCTTAAAGGAAGGCAGAAAGTTTAGCTGAGGATTGGAGTGGGTGTTCAGGGTGCAGGATAACTTAAAAATGTACGTGCTGATAGACTGACAACTACTGCAAAAGAAGGCACACAAGCAAGACAGCACTGGGCAACTTCTCTTGCTTCTGTCTTAACATACACACATTTTCATTAAGTGACCAGATGGGTCCAGAACTCCACCTTATGTGAATCTCTACAAGATTACAGCAGATGAGTGTGTCTCCAGAGCTGCAAATCCAAAGCCTTTCACACATAAAAAGTTAAGATTCGCTAAAACCCACAGAGGTGCCAATGTGCCCTGGCACCCTGGAGGATTTTGTTCTTTTTGTGTTAGAACGGTTGAGCTGGATTAAAGAGGTCACTTTGCATAATAAAGTGGAAAGATTTTCTCTCTGATATTCTTGCTGGGCTGATACTAATATACATTGTACAGGCCAATAAAAAATTAATTAAAAATTATGCTACTAAAAATGATGAGTGGAGTATTTGGAGGAAAGAAAAAAAAAACAAAGCTCCATTTTGGAAGTGAAATGAAAGCTTCAAGTAAATGCTGAACGGTATGTTACATGTAATCCTGAAAAACTGTCTATGAAATCTCAGGAACTCTTAGAAATCTATTGATTCCTTATGGCAAGTGATTTATGTAAAGTTATGAACATTAGTGTAATTAGGGCCTTTTACTGGTAAAAAAACTCCAACTACAAGAAAACTTAGTATAATATATTTATATACATATTTGTGTATTTCATAAACGGTTCACTGTAACATGCAAATTCCTTGGCTCTCGACACAGCTCTACACAGATGGTGAACTTTAGTCAGCTAAATAAGTGGAACATTTCACTTCAAACTTTTCCTTTTATCTTTCACCTTTCTCTGCCGTTTCCCTCCCATCTTTTCTGCCAGCTACTCCACAAAGAAGCCTGGGAACGACTATAAGGCAGTCTCCTCAGATCGCTTAATATTACTTCTGTGAAGACAGCCTGAATTCAAAGGCTCCATGTGAGAGACTGGGAAGATCTTCATTTCTCCCTTGGCAGCGCTTTTATGCTGATAAATAGCAGTTTGCTCTGCATGTTTCAGTTAGGAGAGAAGATCTGCACAGGCTGACAGCATTAACAGCCTCCTCCTCAAGTAGTCAAAAGCCCTTTTAGCTCATTTAGGGCACTACGTACACAAGCTATACACAGCCTGCATCAGCTTTTAAACTCGATCCATGCAACTCATTTCCAATATTAACACCATAACCCCTCGGCTGTGCCAAAGCACTGCAACCATGTGCTGAGTGTGCAAAGATTTGCTCAGTGGCTTCACAGATGCTCAAGGCTGGAATGGGGATGCTGTAGTAGATTAATTAATTCAGGGGATTTAAGGCCAGAAAGGCAATGAAAAGGTATTTAATGCAGTGGTGCACCTATCAGGTTATTCACATTAACCCAGGAATAGATTCCAATAATTTTGCTTTGATAAATCCATAATTTTGCATTGGTTAAAATACACCTTTGACATTTTTATAGCCCCTTGAAAAGATCCACCGGTGAATATTTCATTGCTTTCCTTGTAGTTTGCGATAATGATTAATCACTTCCATTGTTATATTTCTATTTGCAATTTTTAAGGCTTCCACTCCCATTATCCCTTGCTCTGATTGATTAAAGAGCCATTGTACACTTGGTCATTCCTCCTTGAGAACATTTACACAGACACTAATTGCATCACTTCTCAATTATCTTCGTGATCAACTCCATGGATGGAACAGGTTTAACTCAGATTGAGTTTCTCTTTGAAAGTAATTTCCAGATAATTTGAGATTTGCTTTCCAATTTTCCAAAATTTCTTTAAACATGAAGTCACTGGGAATGTATATATGAAATATTCCAGCATTTGTGTCACCAATACTTATATAAGACTGCCTTCCTGCTTACCACTGTTCTATTCATATTTCAAGTTTGTCTTTATCCAATAGGGTCTTCTTGGGAGACAATGTGAAGTAGCTCCTTTTCTGAGTTATTGCTTTCAAGAAGAGAGTGTCTGACTCTGATCCTAGGTCAGACCTTTGATCCTAGGGCACATTTTTGCCTTTACATATATTAAATTTGAGGCAGGAAGTTAATCTTTGCGTGAAAGGTCTGTGGAAAAAGGGGGACTGTCTTAATGAGAGTTTTGTTGACCTAATCCCACACAGAGCCATTCACTTCACCTGTCAGACAAAACTGGAGACTTATCTGTTTTCTAATAATGAAAAAAACATCTGTTTTGCTCTGTGCTGCAAAGGAAAGTTTTAAATAGAGGTAGGCATAAGCTACAAGCTGGTGTTTAGATTTGGATGCAAACCTTTATGTGGCCTAAGCTAGTGGATGGAGAAGTTACTTGGCCAGTCCATTTGGCCATTTGATGGCCAGTCCACTTGCACTAAGACTTCTTGCACTGCCATACAGCTGTAGGTGAAAGACTGTGAGATAAATATGTCTGCAAAAGTGATGTTAGCCCGACTGAGACATCTGGCTATCTCCTCTGGCCTGAAGAGAGCTTGATATTAGCAAGCAATTTCTGTTTAGTGAAATAAATGTTTCTCATCGCATTTTTTTCTTTTTCTTTTTACAATAGCCTTGGGTACATTTTCCTATTGCTTTGGCAAGTGGGTCAAACTCTTTTTCTTTTACTCCCCTGATTGCAATAGCCTGATTACTGCCAGTTGTTTGGTAGTGTAGCATGTGTAATGTTTTATTTCATATACTTTATTGAGCATGGATGTTGGACTCTGGCTTTTGGCTGGGACTGACCAGCTGAAGGAAAGGAAAGATCTGTCTAGTCCATGATGAAAAGATGAAATTTCCAGATGTTGAGTGTTTTGTTTGAAAATATGCTCCCTCCTATGTGTGAAATACCCTAATTTAAAATCAACGTCAAAAAAGAAAGATAACAGACCAGTTTCTTTTATACTGTCCTTTTCAATATTGCAATTTTTAATCTTTCTTTTCTTCTTTCTTTAACTCATGTTAATCCCACAGATGCTTAGGGGAATGGGAGATTCACAGAGAGGTCTATTGATCCTTTCTTTTGCTTTGTTGCAAAGGAGTGCACAGTGAGCTAGGTAGTAACCCTAATTCCTTTCCATTGTCCTCAGGGAAAACCCTCCATTTCATATTTCCCAGTTAGATGGGGTATTTCCTTGATTTTGGATCTCTGTCCATGTTGGTGTATAGGACAGGCATTCTCTGGAATGAGCAAATATGCACTGACTGAAAAAAAGGCTGTCCCTGCTTCATTATCACAAAAATTCATTGTCAACACATGCTGAAATTAGATAAACAGTGATGAAGGTTGCAGAAGCAGACACGTGGCCTGGTTCACGCAGTTGCACAACGCCCAGGGATGTGACTTTCCACCAGTCTCACTTCTATCTTCTTGCTTTCAGGCTCCATCAGGATACAACCTGAACCATTTCACCCCAGGGCTCCTATTTTAATTACTCCTGGATTTCTTTTTCACTGGACCTCCAGCTCCTTGACTGATCTTAGCTCCCCTGTTTATTCTCTTCATGTTTTGTATGATAGAAGTAAGTATGTTTTCTGGGTTCTGTACTTACAAAGGGCTGAAACATTTTGATGACACTTCAAGAGAAATTCAGCTTGAAGGGAGTGCATGGCGTGGAAAAAATTCGCACAAAACTTCAGAGAGAGACAAACGAACACAGGGTCCAGGATGGAAAATATCATGCAGCATTAAAGCAGGCAGAAACACTGTAAAAACCTGAAGTTAAAATCTGCCTTATAGGTCCTGAAGAAGATAAGGTACATCTGATCTTCAGGAAATGTTTACCCCTTCTTTACCATCTCTTCCACTATAGCAAGCAAGATGATCAAAAGCTCCCAGGCAGTCCCCCTCTACCTACCTTCTTGGCCAGCCCAAAGTCAAATCTAATTGCAGAAAGCTAAGAAAAATTCATGAACTAACAAAGCAAAACACTCTCCTGTCTGAGGTGGATTTTCAAATGCCAGAAGTCACCGAGTCCATGAAAACAGCTGTGAAGCCACTCTGGGGCTAATCTTCTTTAGGTGCTTTGAGAGATAATCTGGTGATGGGCACCACTATAACACCCGAAAATTGATCGCCGAGATTTTTATAAATGATGAGAGCTGCACACTGCCCTAAGGTTAGCAGAAGTGCGACGTACTTGGTTTTATTGATGTTGTGTTTCTTTTCTTTTCTTTTCCAACAGTGAATACTGTTTAAATTACAGAATGAACTTCCACCAGTCCTGATAATAGGGGTGGGGGATAAACCTGGCTTGTAGCTCTGAGTAATATATACCCCTCACCCCAACACTGCAAGATATTAGCTCAAGGCTTGTCAGTCTCCTGGGTTTTAATTAATGAAGTTCCTGTTAAGGACATTTTTTTCATCACTTGCTCTATTCCAACACATTTCTTTCATTTGAAACCTGAGCGCTCTGCCAAGCAGGCCCACAATGTCAGAAGGGGAGGGAGAGCCTGTCTAAACTACAGTCGTCTCTCTGTTCAACTTGATTCAATTTAGTAGAATTTCACTTTGTCGAATGACAAGATGCTGTATTTTGACAGTTGCCTATTTATGCTAAAGTGGAGGCATAATAAAATCAGTTTGGCGTCTGGCTCACTCTATCTGTAGCTTTTACTTAAGAATCTGATGATCCTTTCTTTGGTTTGACTGACGTTACTGTTTGGTTTCTGATTTGTTGCATTGGACTGTTATCCCGTGGTTTGGTTGTTGGTTTTGTTGGTTTTGGGGTTTTTTTGTGTTTTGTTTTTTCTTTTTCCTTGTTAAATAAAAGCTCCCTTAAGAAGCTGGCATTTTCTTCCTCGAACACACCCTTCCTCAGCTGCTAACCTAAAAAAGGAGACGGCATTGTTAAAAGGAAGGAATTTTTGTATTCTTTTTTTCCTTTAAAACTCACTGGAAAAAGTTAAATGCAACAACCAAACAAAAAACTGCTGCAGTTTTAAAGTAACAAATGCTGAGGTTGTGAGTAAGAGGCATTATGTTACTGAGGCAAAATCTCCCCTTGGCTTTGGTATGAAGTTTGTCTGATGATGGGCTGATAGATTGTATGTTGGCATGTTCGTATGTCCCTGTGTTTGTATGTAAGGGTCCCCACCATAATGTGTGACCGCCTTCCAATAGCCCGTTCAGAGACGTGACTGGCATTTGTCATCTGCTGTCTGCTTTTTCTCATGTTTTCCCAAGAGACAAGTGTGTGCAATAGGGGATTTTGCTTTCCCAAGGAAAATTTTTAAGTGCTTGCTGATTGTCCTCTGTTAGAGGAGGCAGCTCAGAGGTAGTTGTCTTGCATTTCAGTAGAAAACAGTGAGTTTTGTGATGTTTATTAATTCCTGGGGAATTTACTTCTACGCTCAGCCCAGGTATTGAGAAATCTTTGTCCTTACCTTTATAGCAGAAAATTGTCTTGAGCCAGAAAAGTGACTTTTTCAGTTTTGATTTTCATCTTGGAGCTTTTTTTTAGGGGATAGGGAACCCCAAAAAAACCAAAGCCCTGCACTTGGTGGTGCACTAACAGCAACCGTTTTCCTTCCTGCCCAGATCAGTATTTCTGGCAGAAAGGAGACACAGCCTTTGATCTCAAGCCCCAGAATGCAACACTCCACATTTCGCCCCATCACAGCATTTGCAATTCCAGCCCAAACCCAGACTTAAAAGACAACCCAATTTGTGACCTCAGCCAAAGAGCATTTTTGTCAAGAGTGTTTCTGTGGTCCTCTCTACCTGAAGGCAGGAGGATACTGAGAAGGAAGAATTAGTAACCCTGGTCCCGGGCTGATCTTGAAGCAAGTCCTGTCTGCTCAAATGATGGTTTCCACAGGGAAGAACGCAGAAAGATGGACCACTGCAGAGCTATGATACTCTCTCGTTACATCTCTTACCTGGACAATCAGAGCATAGGCCTGGCCCCCAAGGCTCTAGTAGGCTCCTGCTACTCAGCCTGAGGTCCCTGGCTCTAGTCTTAGTTGCCCCAGTCTAAATCAAGACTTGTCTTATACAGACCCAGAAAGATTTTAAGGCATTTCTGCAATCCCATCCCTGTGTTCTTTATGCCCAAGGTGGTCTTGGATGCTGACTTCTCCTCTGGGGTCTTTTGAAGAATCAGTCCCTGTGTTGGTGTACATCAAAGAAGCAAAGCAGAAAGCCCACACTTAAAGCCTCTCATCAATAGCATGCTTTATTTAAAAAAAAAAAAAAGGCTGTGTTTTATGACCTGTATATTAAATCCACTGCAAAACTGGATTTTGGGTACCTTCTGAACAAAGTGTTTTGTCACAGTCCTAATTAATTATGATTGCAACAAATCCCTATTTGTGCCTGGGCACCCTGTCATCCCAATTATCATCACAAGGTTTTCTTTAAAGCTGAGCACTTAACTGCAGCCCTGTCACCTGGAGGGAAGAAAAGCAGTGGTCTCCAGCTGGTATTCATGCCAGCCATGAGGAGGTCCCACCCTCCATCCCTGGCTCCAGCCTTGGTCCCAGAGCGGGGCTCTACAATTGCATAAACGTATCATCTATCTTTATTGAGGACTGGATTAGAAGCCACTTAAAACTTGTGCTTAGTTGTCATTTCTATAGTTTTGTCTTTTCTTACATGCATGTTGCCCAAGAATTACAAGCACAAAGTAATTTCAAGCTCTAACTTCATGCTGAGCCATCTCAGGGATGTTGGGCTGGAGGACATCACCTGGATGACCTAATCTACTTCGCTGTGAGTAAAGATGTAACAGATGCTAAGCCTGGGAGGTCCCCCAAGGGCCTTTTCTGTGCACAAATTCAAACATCACTGGATATATTCCCCAACACTCAGCAAAAAAATCAGATCTATTGCTCAAGAAACCAAAACAACCCCGAAACCATAGTATTGCACAGGATGAGCCCAGGAAAGACTCAAGTTGTCACCAATGATTCGGGCACCTTCAATTGCAGGACATTGGCCAGGTGAAAATATCCAAGGAATCTAGCCAATGTACAAAATTATTGGAAATCTGATATGGAGAATTTTTTCCTGGCCTTGTAACTTAGGAATAGTTTAAACCTGAGAACAGGAGCAAGGAGAAATCAAGAGGGAAGCAACAGTACACCTGACCTTATGTCCCATGTCAGACTGCCGCCAATCTCTGATGAATCTGAGAAAAATAGGGAAAATAAACACCAAAAAATCAGCAGCCAAGTTATTCATCAAAGGTGGGAAAAAAAATCTTCCTGGCCTCTCTAGGCATCTAGTGGAAACCCTGAAGCATGGAATTAATTAAATACAAAGAAACATAATTAATTTAATTAAATGCAGTCCTTTTAAAAAGGGTTGTTCTGATTAATGCCTGCTCCTGCAAAAGCTTATGAATATATTTAGCCCCATTCCCAAAGACAACATTTGCAGGATCTTGATTAGAGCAGCTAAAAGCTCACTAATATGAGTGCAAGTGAATACCTTGCACTTATGGTGTGAGAGCAGACACAAGAAATGTCATTTTAAACAACACACTCGGAAAAGAGATCAAACCATCCCTCGGTTTAATGTCTTCTGGGGCCAGGAGGCACCATTCAGATCACCTAGACTGACTCTCTGCATAATGCCAACCACAAAACCTCACGGTGCAATTCTCACATTAGGTCCACCAGACTCTGATCCAGCCAGATCCTGCCACCCATTTCCATAGCATAAGGTTTGGTGGGGTTTTTTTGATACATCGATTTCACCCTCTGATAACACTTGGCAGCAGCTGAGCTCAAATTTATTAAGTCAAACCATTCCCCAATTAAGTGGCAGACCTTATCATATCATTGGTCTTAATCAGTTCCCACACAGCAAAATCCATTAAGTAAAACATCCCAGCTGAAAGCTTTGGAAAAAAATGTCAATCTCAGTCACCTCCAGCAGAGTTTGGGAAACTAAGGCTCAGAGATTGACAGTTTGTTCCCATTGGGTGGTCATGTATTCCAGGACTTACTAGATCTGCTGTGTTTCCTAACCTTCAAGATCTGGTGGAAATGACTGCTTTTTTTTTTAATTTTTTTTTCCCCCTGCCAGATGTCTCAGAGGGGTTTTTTCTTAAAAGCCTGGAAGTCTTACTTGGAGAGATGTGTTAAGTTTTATGGAAGCATGACCACCTTATCACTTGTCATGTATATTTTAGTCTTCGTTATTACCAGGTTATCTCCTCAACACAGCTGATGTGCATCATGTGCAACTATCAGAAGTTACAGTCTTCTGCATCATCAGTTACAGCGCCAGGAAATTTTTCTCCATATCACATTTACCCATGAATTTGGGTACTGTTATTTTAACTGTTGCAAATAGCGAATAGTACCGGAGCAGAATTCATAGCATTCATTTGCCCAGTTCACCACTCTTAACATTAAGAATACTTTGATTTCTTACAAATGGGATTAATAAGGGTTTTAAGAATGGGCATTGTGGTTCTATGGAAATATTGACAGTTTTTCAGTGAGTCTAATTCTGTGAGAGACACTGGAAATATGAAGACACTTGTTTTATTTAATTCAAGCTCATCTTTTTGGTGTTAATTCATCTTTTTTTACCTTAGTCAAAAGTAAAGCAAATTTTAATATACTCTACCTCCGGATAGGAAGCAGATGCAAGAGATCTTAGCTGTTCTTCCCAAGGCCTGTTATGAGTTTTGGCTCAAATGTCAACATGAGTCAACATTTTACTTTTAGTGACAGGTTGGTTTAGTTTCCTATTTAGTACTGGTTGAAACACTGCAAATCCCCCTTAGAGACAAAACACTGCCTCCTTAACACAAAATTGTCCTAAAAGCCTTAGCGAAATTTTCCAAAGTATTTTGTGTGTTTTCTCCCCATTTCCTTGAAATTGCAGAGAGATGGAATTTTATCATCAAAGTGAGCAGAACTGGCAAGGCATGAATGAACACAAACCAAAGAGGCTCCCGATCGCGTCTGTCTTTGATGAGATCCATACACTGCACCTATGTGCTCCGTCTGCGGGGAGATCCCAGCTGTCATGCTCGCGTTTCATCTGCAAATTTCAGTTCCCCTCCAGACCTTGAAGAAGTGGCTAGCACTTGCCCCGATTTCATACAGTTCATTGGGTCACTTTTATGCAATACTTCAATCTTTTCTTTCTTTTTTTTTTTTTCCTAAGGGGTTCTTTTTGCTTCCCAGCTGGGCATGTAAGCATCTGTTGGGTTGTAGGAGGACTAACTTCCTCACAGGTACTTGAACAACAGCGTACCCTGGGCCCTTGCAATTCAAGATACAATATTTTTTGTGAAAAAAATGTCAAAGTTGATGCTTTGCAAAAAATGCAAGCAATCTATTAGGAAACTAGGAATAGCAAAGTGCATGTTCAAATCCTGGCTGTGAACTGGGCAGAGCACGGATTTCAACATGGATTTTGCACAAGTCAAGCAGTAGCTGTGAGCACTGGACAGACATAAGTTGCTCTCACTTATTTGTCTTCAAAAGGGACACCCATGTGTAAAGCACTCCCATTCTTGAATAGACAGCATTTGCTGACAGAAAAGATACTTGTTGAAAATGGATCAACCAAAATCTTGGTTGATCAATCAAAGTCTTGACATAACTGGCACTGGAACAGGTTGCCCAGGGAGGTTGTTGAGGCCCCATCCCTGGAGGTGTTCAAGGCCAGGCTGGACGTGGCTTTGGGCAACCTGGTCTAGTGGGAGGTGTCCCTGTCTGCGGTGGGGGGGTTGGAACTCGATGATCTTCAAAGTCCTTTCCAACCTAAACCATTCTATGATAACCTCTGCTTGTCAGTGGGACAAGGAGTGGCTCCTTTATTCAGCCTACACTGTCCCTGTCCCACCTAAGTTAGGGTTGTACCGGCTCCAGGTACTAGCTCTGGGTATCAAACACGTAACATCCCCTCAACAGGCTCTAGCAATGCCCAAGTGGACCATTATAACCTTGCTGAGACCTTCACATTTACATAGCACTGTGTAGTTAAAACTGAGGTGCAGATAGATGTAGGCTATTGTCAAGTGGACTAGGATGCATGAACACCACAACAATGAAAATTAACCTCAGATACAAGCTAACGTGAATTCCCTCTGCCCACTCTTCTCCTGAGCTACGTTGCGTTATCTGTCAAGACCCTGATGCCGAAGGTAAAGTTTTGCCTCTGCTATCTTGTTTCACTTTCCACTCCCTCCAAATTGGTACCAAATACCGAACCTGCTGTTCTTAATTCAGACGTACTTGGGGACTTCTTTCTTTTTCGTTTGTTCCAAAGCAACCTGGCAGATGGCATCAAAGAATTATTTGACATTGACTTTGACTTCCACAGTCAGCCCTTCCTGCCATGGGTGACAATAGGAAGGGGATTTTGTGGGGCTGAGCCACTGAGGCCAACGTGAGCTGAGGATGTTCTGTTGATGTTGATGGGGAAGGAGATGCAACTGTGCCAAGTGTCCTTTCAGTCACTGCAGAGTGGTCCTAGAACAGACTCTGACACCATTCACCCACCTGAAGCTCTCAAAGCTTCCATGAGTCTGAGATCAGAGAGAGGCTTAAAAGAAAAGACAAATCATTCTCCTTCTAGTTGTCAAAATCCTATCAGGTTGCAGAAAAAGGATCCTGTTACTCCACTGAATTTGATCACCCTTGCTTATGCTTTTTCCAAAACTCCAAGCTTTAAGTGAATTCTCTTCCCCAAGTTTAAAAACAGAATTAAGCAGAAAGCCGGACACAGATGTGACATGGGGCAATCATTTCACAAAATACCGCAAGGAGCATGATGTACTATATCATAGACACTGAAAGGATCACATCAATGCACAGACTTTGCCAACAGGATGGCAAGAACTTAATTTTGAACTCTAATCTCTAATCTAATGTGATCACAACAAACAGCAGATTGCTGAACGCACTGAATTTATTTGCCTTGGCTATATATTTAGAGGCTTGTCTACATAGGGCAGCTGCTGCGAAGTAAACTCGGGTGTAAGTTTACAGCACGCACTTTCTTTTGCACTGCCGTCTCGTCCGGACACACTTTCTACAAGTAAGTGTGAAGTAGGTTGCTTTACTGCACGTTGGGGCATTGGGATCAGATTTTGAAATCCCCAAAGGCTTTCAACAGCCACATAACTTGCCTGTGTGAACTGCCGAAGAGTTAGGCACCCCACTGCTATTTATACCAATGAAAATCTGCTCCAAAATCTCAGCTCTATCCCTGCCTGATTTAGCGCTTTTTGAAGACAATGGAAACACGGGATAAACTGAATAAATAACATAGGACTGCAATGAAGACTGTACTGGGATTAGAAACTTGACGTGCTTATCCTGTATGAGTAAGAATCAGATTTGCCATTGAACCGGCTGTGATGAAAATGCAAGAAAGCTTTTGAGAATATTTGGAAGCTTTTCCCTCGCTAATATATAGAAAGCAGATACTGATTCCTAAATAATTACTGAGACAAGAGGTATGTTTCAACTGGAAAGCACAAAGCATCTGACTGCAAATATGATACATGGGAAGAATGAGTCACATAAAAAAGGGGTTGATTCAAAATGGAATTATTTACTCTTGAAAGTGTCTGTTTATGGGATGACTTGAATGAAATATTGAAGCTAAGGATTATAATACATTTACACTAAGCAGCAGTTTCAAGGACAGATGTTTGAAGGAAGAGGGAATGTATTACATAGGGGAGGGAAGGCATTGTATTACTGCTAGAACATGGACTTGAAGTCCAGAACACAAATCACGATTCTGTTTGCAAAGGCTTTGCCCTGCTAACGCTGTGTGTATCTGATTTTTGGGTAAAAAAAAATTTTGCTATAGTTCAATTCCCCACTCTATCACATCAGAAATATAATTCTCTGTTTTTTAGGGTCATAGTGAGGATTAATCCATCGATTTCTGGTAAGCACATCCTGAATTCCTCAGATGATGTCAGCATAAGAATTGAAGGAGGCATTGTTTTAGGGAAGGATTTTGGTTCAAAGGAGCTGGAAGCAAATAGTATGAGCATCCTTAAGCAAAATTTAGATGACTTCACTGCTGATGATAAGGGAGTATTCAACAGTTTTACTCTTGAGAGCAATCAATATGTTAGAGGAAGACAGGACTTCTTTTATTAACCAGAAAACTCTGCTGGGTCAGTATTATAAATGACAGTTAATTTTTTATGCATTTACATTAAAAAAAAAAACCCAAACAAAAACCCCAATCAAAACAGGTTGATCTTCTCTAGCATAAAATGTTCAAAGTATGTATTATTATAGAGATGACAGGATCAGCACTGAGATAATTCAGGCCCAAAGCACCTAGCTCCTGGTCCTGGTCCTAAATACCCTTGTATCCAGCTTGAATACATACTTTCTGTGTGACTTACAGTGGGAATAGCTTTCAAAATCATCTTTTCCTTACAGTTGGTGGAGAAGGTATTTAATTTACAGCAAAGATTTCACAAAAGGATAATCCTTAAGAGGCAATACAGGAGCTAAAGTCAATGAGTCTGAGATGATATTTCTAACTGTAAATTACAGCATCTTTCATCTCTGACTATTGTTGGGTGTCATTCTCCTCAATCCTCCTTGTATCTGTTAAAGTATTAAGCTAATCAAAATAGTAAGTATTAATAAATCATGGCCTGTCGTACCTCAAAGGGATTCAGCACTAGGGAAAAATTTATTTCTATGATAAACTGTTACATGAACAACAAAAGCGTTACAGAGCAACTTTAAGTTCATCTAGAGCATTCATCTAGATCTACATCGGAGACACAGTAGTGTATGCAGTGATAACTGCCATAAACCATGTCTCTCAGCTGCTAGTTGGGGTTTCAGCTGCACAGGTATTACATAGGTCAGTTCATCCCACCTAAGTGATGTATTGTACAGAGGTATTGTCCTTCAACGCCTCCTATATCATCAATGAAAGAGACAGGGGGCCTAATCTAACTCCCTACATACCTTACCTTTGCAGGCCTTAGAGTCAGGTGAGATGGTCTGGGCCCATGCCCAGTGGTTTAATGAAACTCTTACAAAGCTAAATCTGTTCTTATAGGGCCTGATCTAGTGACCAATAAAGTCAGCAGAAAATACCCACGCTGACTTAAAAGAACAATCAAAAAGCCATCAGTACCTAAAGCTAATACCTAAGGCAAAATCAGGTGCATCAAAGTGGTGGTTATGAAAAATTGAGATGGTCTAGGGAGCTACTGCGGGTGAGGTTCATTTTGGGGTAGTATGTTCTGAAGGATTTATTTCTTTTGAAATGTTGTTTCAGTGTTTTCTGCTCTGTTCTGAAGGATATAGGAGATTCCTGCAACATGCTGTGAGAACAGCCAAGGAAGATTTTGGTTTATCCTGCTGTCTTGTGGTATGTGTCCCAAAGATGAGGATTTTCAATCCAAAACAGTGGATGGAAAAAAGTTCTGCAAATGTGGGGAAAAAAAATCACCCTTGTCTTTATTTTTTGAGATGATGTGTCATAGTCTTTCTAGTTAAAGTGCTTTCACTAGCAATCTGCTAAGGAAAATATGAAATCAGAATATTAAAAAGTGGAAATTAGACATTTGCCTTTTTAGATACATAATAAACAGTCAAACTTAGTTAGTTTCAAAATAAATGCTAAGTATAATCTACCAGTACTGCATCCAAAATGAAAAGAAACCACGGAAAAGGTCTGCAGAGCAATGTGTTTGGCATACGCTTTCCTTCTTGGAGTCACTCTTCATAACTGTTAGGGGCAGGATTTTCTGTGACATCTCTTTTTGTTTGCACAGTAATCAGTCACTCAAATATGCAATCAGTCCTCAAGAAAAGAGGAATTTCATTTATGCTGTGAACTCCAGATCACATGGAGAAGGACCATATTCAGTTCATCCAAGGAACATGGTTGGATACCAATGTTAAGCTAAGGCATATTTTTTTATATATATCTCTCCAGTACCAAAGTCATGCGTTGTTTAATATTATAAAAATGCATAGTCTTTTGCATCCTGTACTTCTGCCAAGGTCTACAAACCCCCTAGGGTACTATGCCTACAGACAGACCATGGCTTTGTCCTGGCATGTGGCCTACATCTTCTGTCTTTGTACTTATTATATTGACTTTGTTGCTCTAGTACAATGAAATATTACGATATTCTCTATTGTAATACTGTTAAGTTCCATTTTCAAGAAGGGAAACTTAAGAACTAAGCAATGTAGCCCAAGACACGAAGGGTATTATCAAGGAGCTAAAGCTAACCCATTCTTCTTCAACTGGAATTTTTTAATGGAAAAACTATCTTCAAAGAAATACAGAAGTCCTTAGCCTTCATATAAAATTATTATTCAGGATAGTGGGATTTTAAGGAAAAGGATCAGCTATCCTCCTCATGTTCTTTTATACCCTACCTGATGTCTTACTGTCCCCCAAATAAAGAACTACATAATTGGCTATATGCATGCCTGTATAGAAGAAATCTTAGAATCAAAGATACTTAGAAGAACAACACAATAACTCAGAGTAGAAGCAATTAAAAATTAAGGAAGATTATTGTGGAAAATGGAGTATTTTAATCAAAGTCACATATTAATAGTAGAAATAAGGACGATCTTCCAGTCTTCCAACTCTGCTCTATATGTACAGTGTTGTAGTTAACATGCTACACCCTCCTCCTCCCCTCAAAATTGTAAAAGAAAAGGATGGAATGAGCCTTGAAAGGTCATCTAATCTATTGTGGGAAACCAGGCTTAGGTAAGTGATAGCTGTATTATTCCCAGCAAATGCTTGTTTTACCTGTTCTTAAACACCTCTTGTGCTGGAGATTCCACAGCCTTGCAAAGCAATCCATCTCAGTCCTTAATTACATTTATGTTTACATTTTTCCCCACAGGCCATCCTAAATCTTTCTTGTTGCAATTTAAACCTATTACTTCTTTTTCTACCTGCACTAGCTGTGAGGATGGTTTACCCTTCCTCTTTACTGCTAATTTCACATATCTGAAGACCATTATCACATCTCCCTTCGATCTTCTCTAGAGACTAAATAATCTTAATTCCTTCAATTTGCAGGTCATGTTTTCTAGTCTTCTTACCATTCTTGTTGAATTTCTGTGTGTCTGTTCTGCCACTGGTCTACATGTTTCTCAGATTGAACACTGTAATTCAATTTAAATTTAGCCAAACCAAGTAGAGCAAAAGGATTACATTACATGTTTTATTAATAATATTCCCTATTGTCCTTGTCAAAAAACATCCTATTTTTTACCAGCCATTTCTTCATTTTGTGAAAATTAGTTTAATCCTATTCTTGTCCCTGAATATACTTTCAGAATTCACTTTTGGATGCCTGCATAACTAATGATCTGTGTATTTAATGAGTTTTCTCTCTCCTCTATCACCAATTCATTCATGAGGGCATTGAATATTAACACAGAAGGCTACTAGAAAACTCTGCTCATGACATATTTCCTGGTAGAGAGTATAGTATTGGCAACCATTAGTTTCTCAGCAATTTTTTTTTCTCCCATGTGTTATTACTTTGACTTGCTCCTAAGAATGCTGTTTAAAACAGTATCAAAAGCTTATTAAAAGCAAGATAAAACATCTATGCTTCTCCCTTATCCAAAAGGTCTGTTGCTGTGCCAGAAAAAGAGTTTAGCTTGGTTTGGCAAGATTTCTTCTAAAAAAAAATCCGCAACAGCACTTTTTCCTCTTGTGCTGTTTTGCAGGCACTGTAATTCTCACTTATCAACTCCAGACCATAGAGTCACCTGGCTTTAGGATTTTGACAGGAGACCTAAACAGCTTGATTTTTGGAACAAGTTCCTGAAGTGCAGTGTTTCTGTGTTTCCTGCCCCCCGAACTATCCACCTTGACTGTAACAGCGTAAGCAGACTGGAACCCTGTTATACATCTCCTTATTTGTCTGAAGATGATGGTATGGTTGGTATTTCAATACCAACTGCAGCCCAACTTTGGCTCCCAAATGTAGGGTTAAAAAAAAAAAAGTGTTTTTAAAGTGTTTTCTGCTTTTCAGCTAGACTTCGGTGATGTAGGGTTGGAAGCAGCAGCTGCGCTACTGTTCCCCCAGCAGCTGACCTGGATTATGCATCGCGTTGGGTGCTGCTAACAAGGGGGCTGCTGTCCCTGCTCCCACCCCAGGAGGACCAGCTCTGCAGACAGATCTGCCGTTGCTCAGCTGGACGTGAGCCAGCTCTGAGTTGAAAGCTGAGCAGCTTCGTTAGCACGGTGCTTGTGCCTAAACAAAAAAAATGCTGAAGGCGCCGGGCTGCTCTCAGCCAGCCGCTTGCCACCTTTGGATCAGAGCTGCTTCACCTGCGGCCGCGCTGAGGTCCAGATGGTGCGAGCGCAGGTCTGCTGTCTGTGAAAGGCCACGCTGACACATTCACTTTGCGATGCATATTCAAACACCGCTGCACATCCTTTTTGGAGAGAAAAAGAATCTGTATCTATTATTTCAGTGTATGTAACAGAACTGCTTAAAGCCCTTTTCAAATGTTATTCTTTCATGTCCCTAAACATCTTTTTAGGCAACCAACCAAGTGTCTGCCTCCCCCTCCCGCCCCCCCTTCCCAGTAGGTGAAGACAGTGAGGGGAAACGGGTCTTATATTGCAGGGTGGTTTCCAGCCCTGGTCTCTAGTCCGTGGCCCTACAACATGCAACTGCTGGATCGTGGGAGAGATTCAGCTATTGGGATAATCCTATGTGGTTCCCAGGAGAACGAGAAAGCAGAGGAAGACAGCTCAACTAGCCTGCAGATATGTGCAAATTGGGATATCCTTGGATTTGACCTTTATTTAGTGAATACGCCCTTAAAGTCAATGTTACCCACCACAAACCCAGCACAATAAGCCACTGCTTTCCAAACATCTTGACCCCAAATCCCCAAAGAGCCACCAGATACTTATCGCATACTTTAGAAAGCAGAAAGCACCCTCCAAATTCTTTAGAAGGAGGAGAAGCCAATGGCTCCCACATGTCCTATTGCTTTCCTGCAGAATAACCTCAACTGGGTGCTCAGCTGGCTCTGGAGTAACCCAACAGAGTTGGCTTCAGTTCATCTGCTTCTCCCCAGGTCAGTAATTTTGGGTGTCTAGGCACCAGTGTAGGAAGGCAGCTGCCTGCCATAGGCGAGGTAGAGTATTCACACCTGAAGAGCTTGCAAACGGTGTGTAATTCAGGAGGCTGCATGGCCACCAAGACAACGTACAGTGTCCCTTGACCCAGCATCATGCATGAAAGTAAATTCCAGTCTTTGTATTTCACATTCTTGACTAATATATTGCTGCTTGACTTGCCACCAAAGCTCAGAAACAGGAGGGTGAGAGATTTCTGTCTGCCTTGTAGCTAAAAAGTGGGTCTGCCTTAAACTCTTTATTATTAACCCTGGGACACCTCCTGTTTAATTCGCAGAATGTACAAAACAGAGAAGATTTAGTTCACAGTACATTTGCAAAAAAGCTCAGACTATACAAATAAGCATCTTGCAGCAACTGCAAGTAGAGGCAAGTTCCAGAAAGGGAAAAAATAGTCTGATGCATGTCATCTTGTGGTTTTTTGCTAGATTAATGAAAAGCCCACACAGCATAATTATGTTTACAATAAGCTTACAGGAGTTTTCCCACAAGGTAGAAGAGAGTCATAGAGGGATCAGGTTAAACCAATTATTTAACCTTTACAGAGCTAAACTTGCAAGTGTTTCAGAGGGAGGGAAAATGGACTATTTTATTGGTTGCTTATGACCATGTATTAAAATAGTGGTCTCCCTTTTTATTCCATCGCATTGCAAGAGCATATCCTGGCAGATCCAATTCAGATGACCGGGAAACAAGTTGTTGGATGCCCAGATGACTTAAATATTCCACTGCTAGCACAAGTTTGCTTTTAACTACCATGAATGAGTCTCCTTGCAAATATCCTAGCATGTCTGGTAAGGCTCTTCACAGAATGTGGCATCCAGATTGAGGGGTTTTAATGATAGAGTGAACAAATAAATCAACGAGCTTGCCTGGGAGTTGTTGCATTCACTAAAATCAAGATTTCCTTTTCTGGAGCTGGTCTTTTGGGCTTGAAACAAGTGGGCAACTGTGGAAAGCACTGAAAAGAAAACAATGTAGTATCATTTATCAGGCCTTTTGCAATGTCAGCTCTCCATTGTTCTTGCTTAAAAAAAATACATACTTCTTGGCTTTCCTAATTCATCAGAGAGACATGTAGTTGTTCTGGTTTAGACATTAGCATTTGTTTTGTTTATTCCAGTTCCAGTGGGCAAAAATCAAGTAAACCTGATTAATTCAATGGTCTACCTACAATTTTTCCAAAGGATATGGCAAGCTATGATAGAGTAGATCTTGAGAAACGCAGATATAACACCCCAGGGGCTAAATTCTATGGATGTTGTTGACAGAGCATCTGTCTAAATGATCTTCCAGCTAGTACTGGGCAAAATCAATTTTTTGTTTTGTTTTGCTGACAATTTGAAAATGTGGGGAAAAAAAAACCCATTACTTCTCAAAATTCAAACACTGGCAAACTGCATCTTGGGGAAAATATTCAGAACACTTCATGTGTTTAATCTGGATTTGAGAGCTTCTTATTTTTCACTGAGATAAAAAAAAAAAAATTTATAACAGATTGTCATTTCTGTCAAAAAATACCAAACAATTTCATTAAAAAATGCTGTCTGAACCCCACCCGATTGCTAGCTATAAAAAAATGCAGCCAACACTCTGCTTTACACCGCAGATAATGATTAACTGGCATATGAGAAGAACACAAATGAAAATAAGATCTGAATGGTCAACCTGAGGCTCTCCAGCTACTTGCTCCAAAGCCGTTCACACGTGATCCCCATGCTGGCGCTGCACGCAGGTTGGGACCCTCTGGGAAAGCCACCCCCCTAGCTGCTGAGGAAGCCATCCAGCCGAGGCATCCCAGCCCGTGCTAGGATTGAGCACCATGTTCAGAAATGAGTAATAGGACCCCACAGGGAGACGTTAAACTTTTCCACCTGCGAATGCCTCCCAGCACTCCTGTTCTCCCTGCTGTATCTGCTTTGCATGGGGCAGGTCTCATTTGTATGGCAGGGAGCTCACAGGGTCAGGGTGGTGCACCGCCTGGGTGTGCATGGACTGATCCTTCCTCTGTGTCCTACAGCAGGTGACATTTACTCTTTAGAAGGAATCCCAGAGGCAACAACCAACAATAAATAAGCTCCTGACCTACCACAGAGATATCTGGCCAAGAGACAGTTCAGTCTGTGCAGGCGTGAAGCTGTACATCAAACAGTACTCAAATTTCTTAGTGGCTTTTGCGCAACTTAGACAAGATAATGCACTTCAAGAGCAAGGTCAAACATTTTCAGTCACGGGGTTTCCAGTTCAGCAACTCAGTTCCTATTTGGGTAGCAAAGATGTACAATTTTCCAGTTGTGCTAGTCAAACATGAGGGATTTGTAATCTTTTCACACCTCTGAAAATTAGCCCAATTATCTAGATACCATAAAGGAATTGGCTGACTCAAGGTCTCATCCAGCAGTGGGAGTGGGAATAGATGTGGTAATGATCTGAGGTTTTTTATTGCATCTATTCCTCTCACCGTTTTAACCAAAGCAGTCAAAGTGCTACAAAGTAAAGCAGAGATGCTGAGCCACCTGATAAATGGATCACATTATCTGTTTCACCTGCATTGCTGCAAGTGAACTGTAACAAAGCATGGGCAAAAAGTAACTTCTTGTGACACGTAATCTCTAAGATTATGCCCTGGCTCCAAGCGAAAAAAAAAACAACATATAAACATCCTTTGTCACAATAACTTTTAAGATTGCCCAACAGATACCATTAAAACATTCTAATTTTCAGTTCATTGCAACTTTCCCAAGATTCTGTGTTGGGACTGAAAGTTTCCATTTTGCTTGCTAGTTTATAACTTCTTTTTTTTTCTTTTTCCATTTAGAAGGGGAGAAATTTAGGGTGAAATGGTTAGCCATTTCCAAAAAAAAAGACTAAACTAATTTTTGGTTTTAAATTCTGGGGATCCAGATTCTGGGCATCTTTTGATTTCTAATGGGAACCTCAAATTTTACAGCTGGCTGGCTGCTATGGATGGGATGAGTCTTTTGCATTCCCTGTGAGAATCTGCCCAGAATTGGCAAAGTTTCAGGCTTTTGAAAAACCACAATTCACACAGTTTTTAGACGTTAGGCAACCTCCCCAGAGCTTCCCTCTGCCCGATTATTCTGTTACCTCAAGAGGCAGAAGTCCAAGAGGGTGATACAGAAGCCCTGCTGATGGCCCGCATATGTGCCAGGACTGGAACTCCTGTGCAACAGTCTACTTTTTCAGGCTGCTTCCTTAAAATCCTAGGAAATGAAATAAAAAATGTTAACTGCAGGAAGATGCAAAGGTTAGGAAACACCAAATTTAAGAGTGCTTGTGCAACTCCACCTTGGTTTCTTGTGTCTAAGTGGCGTTGGTGAAGATTTTAATGACTCGATGACTTCCTACATTTCCCATTGACCCCTCCCTCATTCAATGCAATGAGGCTTTGTTTTGGGAACCAATGTTCTGCCTGAAAGAGACCTATTTTCATACTGCTATCTCAGTGCTTTGAAAGTGTGGAAAGGATAAGAAAAGAATAGAAAATGAAGGCTGCAGGAAAGGAAAGGATGGTCTTTTGATTAAATTAGTTGAGTTGGATTCAATTTTGTCCTGGTGTCTATTAAGCCCATCTTCGGTCACTGAAAACAAACTTTTCCCACAAGTCATTAACTGTGCATTTCTCATCTTCTAGATACCTGATAAGATCATAGATTCTGACTTGCAGAAGCAGCTATCATTCCTGACTGCAGCAGAACTCATCCTGCAAGATCAGGTCATGTGTCTCATACCGTGTCCCTTTAGATCTCACTGTTCATCAGTCTCCCTGTGCCTTAGTTCTCTGACCGACCAACGGGGATGACAGCATCGACAGCATCCCCTCCTCTCTGTTTTGGGAAGACTGATGAATGAATGTTTGTGAAGCCCTCGGATCCTGCGGTGGTGAACCCCACAGGAGAAGCCACAAGGAAATTAATAATTCTGTCTTCAGAATGAGATTTGTACTGTAAATAAGGCCTGGGGTCACACTTCAGATAATAAGCAGAGAACAAAATATTGAATTAGGAGAGCACCATCCATTCTGAATGAGGTGGTGGAAAATATACTAGGTGTTCATTTAATTAAAGACTTATATAATTCATACACACAAGGGAAATGATTTAAGGTTCATGTTTGAGTTAAGAATTGATTTGCAGCCTTAATAATGCTCTTTTAAAACAGTGTGTGGGTGGCGTGTATGTTTGTTATAGCCTGCCAGCCAGGTAATTCAGGAAAAGAGGGAAGCTTTGAGCTTTCAGCCCCTGGTCATTTCTTATGGATAATTCACTACCTGCACATCCTTCCTGGAAGCAGCTACATGTATGTTACTGATGGCTTATAAAAACAAAACAAAACCAGAAAGATGTAATGCAATATTTATTTAAAATCCCTGTTTTGGGAAATCATTGAATCATGTCTGTCTCGAGGCATTGTGGTTCCTTTTCTAAATACTTCTTACTGAAGATATTTCACTGTAAAACAACTAGTCTTAGGGCTGCCTGTTCCAGGGCCAGGGAAGAATTGTTTGAAAGGCAACTCTCAGCCTTTCAAAATTAGAAATTCTTTGTTAAAATACCCTCTATTTTCTTTAAGATCAAAACCCAAACTTGGTCTGAGGACATGGGTTATTATTTCAAGGGATTTTAAAAACTTGTCCTGAGTAGACCAATGTGGATCACCGGGTTTTTACCTATGAGGGTGGTTTTTTTTTTTAATTATGTCAGCAGGCACCTGGAGTCTGTCAGGGCTTTTGCCTGAACCCAGCTGCATCCTTCACACTGATCCCACTTCCAGCTTCAGACATGGTCCGACACTATGGAAAGAGAAAACTGATGCTGTACCGTGAAACTGGCACACGGGGAAGATTTCCTGGCTGGAAATTGCTGGGTCCCAGTCTGGCGAGACTTGTAGGGTTCTGGGACTGTGACACTGAGCAGAAAGCTCAGGAATTAACCGCAGGGGACATTTGGGGACAGGGTTGAAGAAAGCAGAGGAGGAAACCCTGACTGAAGCAATACTGTGCTGCACGTGTGTATCATGGAGAGGGAAAGGGTCAGACACAAGTGACCAGAATGGGACTGCTTAAAATGAGCAAATTTGGAAAATATCTAATAACATGGGTCTCTGGCTACAATTTGCCCCTGTATCATACACATAGTGCCAAGCCACTATGCGGGTTGAGACAGACAGTTGGAGCAGCTACGGTCTTAGGGGTGCAACAAAGTGGATATTGCTGTTCCCAACTCTTATAATTAACTGTGCACATTTAGGTGAGGAAAATCCCCAAGAGGCATAAATCAAGAGCATCTCTAGTGTAAGTGTCTCAAAGTGAAATGAAACACATTTTCACTAGTGAGCAATGAATGATTTAATTTTTTGTTTACAACCACAGGTGCCTTTTGTCAAGAACCGACATCTGCTTTGTAGATATCTAAAATAAGAGTGGCCTAAAAAAGAAAAGCATCAAGCCTCTGCAGGTCCAACAGAAGTCACTAAAAACCAAGATCTGACCCTGCAACTTTTGACTTTTAGCACTCATGGATGTGTAATTTGCTCCACAAGGAAGGTATCACTTTCCTGCCTTAGTGGCACAATTTGAGAACTACAGCCAAATTTTATTTTCTAGTGACAGATACAAGCAGTCAGAAGACACTTTAATGGGGGGAAGAAATTGGCTTCTCACCTGATGCAAAGCACCCCCAAATCCAAGAGCATGGTCCTCTGGCTTTTTGGAGGAAGGGGGAAAAAAAATCTCTTCTCTGTCCACTCATTCCTGTCTCTTCTCTCCTGCTTTTCTGTGTCTATCCTTTCCTCTCACTAAGTAAAAAGACAAGGTTGCTTTCCTGGGCCTCCCAGGAGAGTTTAAAATAATCCTAAAAATGCCGCCAAAAGGACTGTAAACATATCTCTCCCTGGGATTTAATTAGTAGAAAGATCTGTGCAACCACGTGTATATTTAAAGCAACCTAATAGCCTTTGCCATGATGAAGTCTAACATGCCAGTTTGTGCTTGAAAAAGAGAAGGGGTCTGGACAACACCTTCACTGTCATAAGAAAATAGCCAGTGAAGGCAATAAATAATATTTGCACCGTTGCCAGTTCATCAGTTCTCATTTAACCAGCCAATGCAACAAAAACTTAATTCAAAAATGTACTGCAACCTTTTTCTACCCCTCCCTCCCTCTTCTGCTCTCTCTCTTCCTCTCTCTCTCTCTGGGATTGGCTTATTTAAAAACTATATTTCTGCCTAGGCATTCAAAAATGCTGAATGCCTCAAGCAAACTAGTAGAATAAGCATGTTTCTCTACTGTTTCTTGGCAAGGTCCACCGCCTGAGTCCTGCTTTAAATTAAAGCACATGTGGCTTGAGTTTAGCATTATCATGAAAATGAAATTACCACTTTAGAAAAGTCAAGTTATTTTGGAAGTGAAAACTGCAGGTCAGAGCCCACCAAAATTCCAAAAACTTGCTCGAAAAATGTCTCGTTGAAGGTTCAGAGCTGCTGCCGCGGACAGTGCATCCTTTTGGGTCCTGATTTATAGTCTTCCCCTCCATGTTTTCCTACATTTGTTACACGCTCTTGGGAAAACCTTACAGACCTTGGCTCTTTGTCACTGGCTCCCTCTGCAGCTCCTCCCCTGGAAAGGGGAGAGAAAAAAAATATCTATCAGAAATCAGCTACATTGACCTGAGGCTCATCCTATTGTTTTGAAGTCCTTTTGAAAATTGCCCTGGCACTGGTAAGTACAACAAAGCCATGTTGAAGTGCTGTTTTTTCTTTTTTCTTCCTTTTTTTTTTTTTTTTTCTCAGCTAAAACCCCTCAGTACTATTGCATTAATTTTCTTGCTGTCAGACAAGGGGTTGCATGGAGAGGAGACAGGAGCCTGCACTCTCCTGACTCGGAATGGATTCTCCTGTGCTCTTTTACATGCCCAGAGGTTTGAGTGGGCGGTAAATCTCATCTGTTGCAGCAACGTGGTGGTTTGAACAGGGTTTGGCATTTATGTTTGTGCATATGTGCTCACACGCTTGTGTATATAAGTATTTTGGTTGGCTACTACTTACGTTAACAATATATTTTTCTTTTCCTCTGGGCTTGTTATCATGCAAAACTAGATACATCAAGTCAAAAATAAAAGCAGGTAGACATCAAGTCCCACTGCTCCTGTCAAAAATGTGACAGAAGTGGTTATTGGCTTGTAACATCATGGTAGTCATGAGTCTATCTATAGGACACCACTTGCCAGAATCTGAACTGTACCGAATTAGTGGGTTATTAAAGACATATTGTCAGATAGGCTCAATTCTTTTGGTCCACAACACTGATTTTATTTTATTGCAATTCCACTGACTTCAGTAGAGTAAACCAGTCTCTGGGAGGATTGGGGAGGAGGACGAGTCAACCAGGCCAAATTGTGCAGCTGAAGTTGGAATGACCAGTGCATTGTATAATCCTGTGGAAACATGTACGATGATTGTGCAAATGGATATGGTAATCTGGCTAAGAAGTCAAGCCACAATAACTCACCCTGTTCCTTATGTACACAAGCATGTACACTCATACACAGAGAGAAAACTGTGTCTGGAAGAAAATAATTCATCAGCCAACAAACCTCAGAGACAGTTGGAAGGACAGGAGAATGGTGAGTGCCAAGAAAATTTTCCCCAAGCTAAGAATTAGTAATACTGCCTTGCCTGTTGAGGTTTGCCAACATGACTGGAAATGGTAGTGAAGTGACTACTGATTTTCAGAGAATTTGGATCAAGCCTTCATCCCTTTCATGGAGCATGTAGAATAGAATAGAATAGAATAGAATAGAATAGAATAGAATAGAATAGAATAGAATAGAATAGAATAGAATAAAATTAGTTCAGTTGGAAAGGGCCTACAATGATCATCTAGTCCAACAGCAAGAAGCCCTTAGTAGGTACCTACTCATAAATTTAAGCGAGCCCGCCTACAACAAAAAGAGTTGGAGTTTGACCAAAGTCCTGCTATAATTTGGTGGTCAAGAGCAGAGCCTGGGGTCCAAGATTCCTTGTGTTGTACTATGAGACAGTACCATTGGTCTCATCAGGTAATGCATTTCTGCAGCCAAGGGATTGGTCCTGAGGCTCCTTTAGACCTGCTTTCCCCTCAGATACATTCCTTTTTTTTTTCTACCTGCATGTATTCCAGAAGGATTTTTAATAAGAGCAGTCATGACCAGGCTTTCTAAACCATCATAATGAGCAGAAGGGGGATTTTGTTTCTGCAGGGAGATCCAGGGCAAGAGGTATGGTTTTATCAGTCACAGTCCCTCAAGGCGTGAAGGTGAAGAGAAAGGGATGCTGACAGCTTGGAGTAGAGAACACAACTTCAAACCCAGCCAGAAGTATGGGGGCAGCTTGGGAGCAGCAGTAGGGCTGAGGTCAGATTGTCTAAGGAAAAGGGGTGGCGGGCAAGTGTGCGTTAGCGGATATAGCAACCACCTTACACTCAGGCAAATCATGGCTGTACTTAATTTTGATCGGGTCCTGTGAAAGAACACTTCTCTCATGTTTGGAGGGGGTGGGCAGGTGGGTGATTCAGATGAGAGGTCATTTAGGCAGGGTGAGGGTTGGCGAGGAGTGAGGATACAGCTGCCTATGGGTGGCTGTGAAAGGGCAGGGGGCTTTGCTCTGTAGGCACGGAAGTACAAGAAGCGCTGTATTGTAGGACAACAGGGATGAGTAAAAGGGAAGGAACAGACTAGAGGGTCACCACATGACATCTCTCCATCTCCCTTCCTGGGTATTTTTAACCAAACTTGAATTTGTGCTCAAGATCTGCCACTGCTAATCTGCTAATTGATCCTTATGGGTCTCTTCCAACTTGAGATATTCTATGATTCTATCCCAACATGTCTCCATTGTCCCACATATGATTGCGCCCTTCCATCCCATGTGCCAGCATATCCTCTTGTCTGTTGAGCATACCCAGTACACATTAGGTAGTTTTCCAACAGAGTGGTTAGTTGAAGCTAGATGTTACTGGTCTCTTGTTGCCAACAGAACACTCCCATCTAAGGTCATAGGATATAAAAGGTGCAGTGAGTGGTCCCCTTTGCTCAGGTGAGCTTCCAACCAAGCACCCTGCTGCTGCAATAAGCAAATGAATTATTACGTAAGGAAGAGGCTTAAGTTACATAACTGAAAGTATAATTTTCAAACGTGAAATTAGGCACCTGGTGGAATAAATATAGCTCTTATTGCTCATAAACAATGAGAGGTTCTAAATGAGTTATTGCCAGCTCAGGAAAGAGATCCTGGAGTCACTACGGCTTTTTCAAAACAGGAACACATAGCTATATAAGCGTCTTGGGTTCATTTCTTGAAAACTGTCTGCAAATCTGGTCACCTCATCTCAACAGAAAAAAAAGGTGGGATCAGGAAAGGTAAAGAGAATAATGATCAATGATGATCAGATGTACGTATGATACGGTATCTGCAAAAAGGCTGGAAAAGAGACAGCTGATAGAGCGTTATAGAAATGTTGGTGTTACAGAGAAAGCAAATAGAAAACAATTTCTTTCTGTTTTGTAGATGACGGAAAATGCAAAGCACTATGGGAATTCATCAGTCAGCACGTTTAGAACAAAAAGTATTTTTTCATCCAGAGTGTAAATAAGTGGGGGAAGTCATTGTTGCAGGTTTGTACAGAAGCCAGAGGCATTAATGGGCTTAAGGTGAGAGTCAAAAATCCAGGAATTATAGGTGTCCTAGTGAACAGGCTGTAGCCTCTAACTCAAAAAAAATCTCTGCTGAACAGTCTCTGTGATGATGAGTGGGGACATCCTTCTATTTCCACCTGCTTATTATGAGCTTTAGCGTTGTTCTATCACAGAAATGATGGGGGAGGGTCCCCTTTAATATAATTACTCTCGGGTTGGGGCACTCAGGGTTAGTGTGGAAAGCCCCACATTTGAATCCTCTCCGGAATTGAATCCTCAATCCAGACCCTTCCTTTTTTTTCCCTCCCTGCAGAGTGCTGCGTAACTGCTGAGCCATCCTCTTCCCTAGTACATCTACACTGTCATGTTAGCTCATGCCTCAAATTTGCACTTAGCCCTGAGCTCTCTGATCATCTGTGCCAGTGTTAGGCTTACTCTCTGATTCATGTCTGCAATAAGCTAACTGGCTTTCCAGGCAGAGAAAATTCAGGAATTCAGGAGCAGGAAGGCAGGTGGGAGATGACCTTGTCTAGTGATGAGCACATGCATTTGAAACACCTACTTGCCAGTTCTGACCCCATATATATAAAGGTATATATATGGTTTGTTTTTCTATAATACATACAAATACAATGTACACATGAGATATATTTCTATTATATATTATTTCTTAAGTACATTATACATCTAATGAGGAGGGTAATAAACCCAAGTGAGAGCAAGAGTGAGATACTCTATGTCTAAATATTCTGCAGACCTTTTCTGCAGCAAAAGGCTGTGTTTCAGGTTTGAATTACCCCTTCAGCCTATGTGAAATGGCACTAGAACATAAACAGCCACACTGAGAGGCAGAACTTCAGCCTTACTTCTTTCCCCCATGCTGACCTGACTCAGCCTTCATCCTACAGTCGCAAGAGGGTCATAGCTCTGGACACAGTCCTTTCTCCCACAGATGGCCTGTGGGTCTGGAGCTGGCTCCCTTGAGAAAGCTGTAAATCAGAGTGAGTCACTCAGCTGGCGAGGTGCAGGTCTTAGGCTGCCACACGAATCCAGTTCTTGATGATGTTCTAGAAGGCAAAAGGATTGCCAGAGTGGGGTACAGGTTCAGATTAAAACATGTAAATGCAGATGACTACCTGCAAGCCGATCTCTAAACTCCAGGTATAGTTGATGGCGATCGAGCTGACAGAATCAGTGAGGTCTAAAGAGTGATTCAGCTGACCAGATCTAGGTGTCTTAACCTGCAAACTGGCTCCCATCCTGGCTTCTCATGGCTAAAATGTAAGAACCTACATTTCTGAAGGGAATATATGTCGTTCTAACTTTAGATCATAACACTTAGGCTCTAGAGGATCTAAATTTTGTCTGCAGACTCTAAAAAAGTCTTATGTAGGCTCCTTTATCGATTTAATCCTCAGTCTCTCTGTCGTGCAGTTCTCCTATTTTAAGAAGGTGATCAGATTACTTCCTTACCTGTGTGGGATGTAGCAAAGATTAATATAATAAAGGTTTTTAAGCTGTCAAATACTATAGTTCCAGGTGAAGTACTTTAAGTAGATATCTGCTAAGTAAATATAGCATACAGTATTTCTCATTTACAAAGATAAGAAAAATATTTTTTATTATGAGTTTTTTATGTATGGCCCAGAATTCCACTGCCCTATCTTCTTACTTATTGTATAAGTGTGAGAAAGAAATATATATTTAAAGACTTCAGTATCTCTTATTTGGTTAATGTCCTACAAGTATTTAAATGAGTCATTTGATGGCTCTGCACTTCATGATTGGTTAAGCTATTTAACATACTTTATTGCTTCTGTGATTTATTGCCTGATGAGGACACTCAAGAAAGTCTGAGAACCTCTTTGGGGTTTATTGAGCTGGTACATATTTTATGCTGATTTCAAATAAATCAATGTCTATTACAGCATAAAAAATGGGAGCATTGGAAAGAACGTTGAGGAGAACTATTTCCGGAGCTTTGTGTTCTGCTTCATGCATAAAGCATGAGGGCTTCATTAACATGGAAGTATGTGCATGTGAACCTTTAGGTCCTTATTAATCATTTTGGTGACTAATACACGGAGCTCAATGATTCCCATAAGCTTCTCTAAAAGAAACCATAACATACACACTGTGTGAGATGGTTCCCCAAAGAAGTCTGTATCAGTAATGTCTCAGATACCTTGTACATAGGACTCTCTTGATAGATAGTTGTGTTGCTCAGCATGTCCTTCCCTGCCCCACTCACTGCATTTCAAACAAGCCCATCGAGGAATAAGGCAGAGCATCACCAGTCCTTGTCTTGTTCAGCTAACACCTTGGTCATTCACAGTCCTCAGTAGCTCTGCTGTTGATTCAATAACAGCAGGACTGAATTCTCTGTGAACCAGAAAAAAATGATGTCAGCTTATTGACCTGGGGCTTCACTGTAAAGTAAGTTCTCCTGCGGATGGAGTTAAGGTTTCAGGATGATTGAGTCACAACTCTTTCTCTAGGCAGCTGTCAGTGGATCGTGAAGTTTTCTCTGGGCACCATCCTGAGGCTAGAGAAAAACAAGACTCCTTCAACCTCTAGTTTGTGCTAACAGGTATGGGGGAGCCGGTAGAGAAGCGCTCCCCAGGTGTTTTGTGGGGTAGTCATTCCCAACAGAGGACAAGAAGAACAATGTCATGTAGTGCTGAACATTCTTTCAAGAAGTGCTTTGCAGTCTTTTCCAGCCTCGTGCCCTTTGCAAATTTAATGTATATCTACTCTTCACCTTATGGTATGGACTGACCTCTGTGGGAATCAGTTTGGCAGATCCTACCGACTCAACAGATATAATAATTCGGTCAGTTTTACACTTAAACTAATTTCACCTGAACTATGTCTTTAGTTTGCTTATAAGAGTGATGAGTGAAACAGAATTGATTATGAAACACTTCAACTTTCCGCAATCAAAACAACCTGGTTTTCTGTTTTGAAGGAATACTAGATTGCTTTGTTCTTGGCAAACCCTTGCTGGCTGCTACTCATCTCCTTAGCATTTTCCAGGTGTAATAATTTGTTTGGTTGTTCATTCCAGAATTTTTCTGGGCCTAAAATGTAAACTGACTGGCCTTGGCTTCTTTATCCTCTTCTTTTTATAATGGGCACTATTTCCAATTTCGGTTTTTCACCTTTCCACTAAAGGCTTGTCAAAGATAATTGCTAACATTTGTAAGACTGCTTTACCCTGCTTTTTCAGGCTATGTCTGTTTGTGCAAGCACTGTGGTGCAATGGGAGTGGATCAGTCGTAAGAAACAGTAAGTCCCAGTGACCACACTCTGCTTGTTTGGGTTTTTCCTAAAACTAGCTCTTGTTTGGTCCCAAGGACTTTATGCCCATTAGAAACTACTAATTAGCGCTTCCAAAGCGTGTTTTCTTGCCTAGTTTCATTCTGAAGTCCAAGCCTGTCTGGAAAGCAAACCAGAACACAACAAATGGACCTGATTATGAGATACTCTCTCAAAGTGCATCCGCCATCCAAACTCGCAGGACGTGGAGTGGCACCCTCGGTATCCTGGACTGGAGTTCATCAGTCCCAACCAATCTGAGAATAAGTAAATCATGGAAGTACTCATTGTTCATGATGTTGATCATCTTAGACCTTTAAATGAAAACTTATTGAAAAGTTGTTAAACGTATCCTTGTTGTCAGCATCATCCGACAATAATTCTTCCTCTCTGTTGGGTAATAGGCCAACTTTCCTTGGTTCTTTTCATACTGTTGATGTATCCATACAATTGTTTCTTGATACACTGTAAGTTTATTGCTATTTTAATCCTGTTTTGGGTTTTGGCCCCTCTGACTTTACGCCTAACATATTTCTGCTCTTCTCATATACTTGTCCTAGTAATCTGCCTTCATGTTTCCGTATGCTTCTCGTGCTTGAGGTCTACCAAGAGGTCATGCTTTAGCCAAGCTGTCTGCTCCTGTTTCCTATTGTTCCTCTGCACAGGTTGAGAGCTAAAACCAGAGCATGAATTTGGACACAATGGTCACTTAAGATCCCTTCCAGCCCTTTATTTACATGATACTACGATGGTTTTCTTTGTGAAGCCACAGAAATAATTTATTAACATTGCTGGTACATTGCTCCTTGGAGAATCACAGTCTGTTCCAGTAAGACTGTTGCTTACATGTGCAAGAAAGGAAAAAGATCATGACCTGTGTCCAGACTATCCAGGGTATTCAGGTCATTCAGGAAGAAAGTAGGATGGCATGTACAGCCACGAAGCCGCGTTTGCAGAGCAGCACTTCATAGCAGGTCGTGAAGAGACATGAGTGAAATTTAGCAACTGCTCTGGCTGAGGATTAGCATTTCTATGAGTCAACAGACTGGCTTTTAACCAGAAGGCGTCATGTCTAGCATCCTACAGCAGTGAAAACCTGCTATAGCCTTGGAAGTGTCCAAAAAGTTATGCAAAAGCAGAGGGTTGGTTTTGGTTTTTTTTTGGTGTTGTGTGTGTTTGGTTTCTTTTCTTTTTTTCTTGGGTTTTATTTTTTTTTTTTTTTTGCACAGAAGTTGTTCTGAGGACACAAAGTTCTCATCCAGAACCAGAAGTCATGGCTTGTGTTACAAGAGTACAGGAGAACTGGCAAGAAACACAGAGCCCATGAGAACAAACTAGCAACACAATGGATTTGCAGTATTTAATCAAGTTCTTGATGATCACAAATCTTGCAACACATTCCAAAACTACTAAAAATGCTATACAGAAACCAGCTGAGCCAATATTTAAAGCCTTTTTAATTTAACAGAACCCATTTTTTATAGTATCCAGGATATGTTTCTGGCTTTCCTACTTGTCACATGATCTCCTGTCCAGATGTGCTGGTGTATATCTAGTAGTGGACCAGCCAAACCACAGCACTTTCCTCCTGCTTGTAGCACGTTACTGTAATTCAACCATACTTCTCCCAGCTACAGAAGCACGACATTAATATGTGGTATAACAACAATAACACAGGAGGGGATAAAGCTAACCATAGCTTTAACTATGTATCTAAAAATAATAATAATAACAACGGAGTGACCCTATTCAAAGAGGTTAATTTGTGTGTAGAGTATGAAATCCAAATATGCAGTTGTTTTGAAAGCTTCCCCTTTTTCTCACCTGCAACAGAAAATTTGCGCTGAGGAGATGATTTCCTGCAGCTTTCTTCAGGAAATTAGCCTCCCCCTTTGTTTAGATCCCACTGAGTACCGGGTGCTCTTAGACAAAACCATGGGCAGCCAGCTCGGGTCTCCTACATTTTTGCAGCCGATTTTCTCATCGGTGGCTGCCATGCAGACTGAAAAGGGAATTCCAGGCCTGCGGGTTAATTATTAACACGGTTAAGCGCAGGCAGCATGCTCAGAATTAGAAAAGAAAGGCCTGAGGGCTGATTCTTCCCTCCTGTTCACAGGATAACCCCACCAGGCTGACTGCGACCTCCCAAGGCAAGGGCCGTATCCACGCTCCCCCATGGAAAGTTAGTGGGATTCTTATGAATGGCTCCATTAGGAGCTGGGTTGGCTCGATGCCAAAGAAATCAGTGGCGTTGCTTCTGATTTACACGGGGGTAAGCATGAGGGTGTATTAAATCCATAATCCTTGTCCCCACAGCGGCCAGGAACTCAGCAGCTGGATCCTGCAAAGTGCCACAAAAAACCCACCAGTGTCAAAAAGCATCGAGGACCCTGTCCATGCCAAAAAGCTTTGAGGATGCTGACACAGCGGCATACCAGGCAGCTTAGGAGATGAGGAAAAGTGGTTTCAGCCAACTCAGTCCTAAACAGCGATTTCACCTTGTGTGCTTTGCAGTCTCCATCACGCCAGGACATCAGCATTTCATCTTGTAGATCATTACTGTGCCTTTGGAAGGTGGAGCGATGTTATTTTACAGAAAAAGAGGTCCATGTTCTTCCTGCCTAGCTTTGTACATGCAGCTTAGATGGCAGCTGAGTCTAACTGGCTTAGATATCCCCTGCAGTCAGTGCAGAAAGGAGGCCACCAAGGCCTCAGCTGCCTTCTGAGGGTGACCTAGAGCTACTACAGTTATTTATGCCCCTTAATTTAGATGGCCTGACTCTAGCCAGGGAAGAATTTTTTGAGGACGAGTTAAGTACCTAATTCCCACTGAAGGCTGAGGAAATGATGAGTCAAACCCATTTGGGTGACTTTGAAAATCCCAGTGATTATTTCTTTGCTTTTACATACCAGCTGTCTCTGTCACAGATGTGTCCTTGGCATATTTGGAAGCTGAACAGAGGTCCCTCTATGTCACCCTCAACAGTGAGCTGTCCTTGCATGAGCACAAGAGACAGCCAGGGGCTCCCACCACCGCTGGGCCCAGAATTCACCCTGGGAAGCCAAAAGTCTCATTGCTGCTCCTGAGCCAGTCCAGCACCTCATTGTTTTTGGTGACGTCTCCACTCCAATTCTTAGTGTTGAAGCTGTCCTGCCATGGATTTGAATTGCTGCTTACTCAGCCAAGGATCATGAGCATAGAAAAACTCTCAGTGTTAATTTCCCCACTAATACAAGTGCTGCCTTATCATCAGAGGAGAAGGTGAAGCTCTGCGAACCTGGTACTGATGAGTTTCTAAGCCCCTTGCTCCCCAGAAATACACATCGACTCCCCCCACATCACTGGCTGCTTCATTTAATTTGTTTTGTTGTGGGGTTTTGTTTCCTTTTCTTTTTTCTTCACTTCTTGCTCTTCATCTTTCCTGATTGACCTCCATCAGCAATCCTTAGTTCCCAAGTCCCAATCAGCTCCAGCCTGAGCACTGATAAGTGAAGATTTATTTCTTGGTTTTCCTGTGAGATCTTAAAAAAAATGTAAAAAGAAAAAAATAAAAATACTAGTTAGGGTTTTGGGGTTTTTTTTTTGTTAAATCACTGACATTAAAACACCTCCTGGTTCCCATTTATTCCCTTAATAAAACAATCTAAAAAAGTCTTTCACTCACTGCCCAGCATTAACCTTCAAGCAGGAAGGGGATTGACTGCTTTTATTATTTTAGCAGCGTTTCCTAGCTTGGCTAGGTAGCTAGTGCTAAGAGGGTGTGTGTGTAAATATACATTATAATCACATTACAAATCACTGCCAAACAGAGCAAACGCAGACGAAAAGATGTCTGCAATCAGAAAAGGGATTGTAGACTGGGTTCCTGCAGTCCTGGAGTCAACGGGAAGGTACTTTCCAACTTCAATTTACAGCAACTTTTATGGAAAGGTGGCATCTTCAAGGTCAATGTGTCCGCATCCCCGCTGTTGTGCCAGCATAGTTGTCCCTATCTAGATGATAAGTTGTGTCCATTTAAGCTGTTTTGATAAAGCAGGCTTTATTGATGTCCGTATGACAGAATCAACACCACCTTGGGAGAGTCAACTAGGCCCAATTCTACCTTGTGCATTACCAAATCAAAATTTAAGTTCCTAAATTAGAATCTTGAAGTTCATGCCTTCTATGTGGGAGAAAGCCGCAATGTTATCTGGATACGGCCAGGATGCCTATACCTGGAGTTGTGAGTGAACACTAACAAAACTCTCCCAGCGACTGCATCAATTTTCCTCTTGGTTTCGCTCACTTCAGCAAACATGAGATAAAGCATCAGACATTGCCAGTAAATGACTGTTGCTTGCACAAGGAAAAACCCTGCGACTCGCTGTACCGAATCTGTTATTTGCTCAGCTCTAGATGCCAGAGAGTTAGATGAAAACAAACACACATACCCCAAAAGCACATCAATATCTGTCTTACCTCATTTGCATGCTCAATATCTGGGCATTAAACAACCCTTTTGAAGAAAGTTTATAGTGTAAAGAGATGTTTTCCACCCTACCTTTCTTTTCAGACAGAATGGATTTAACTATGGGAGTCAGTGGGTTATCCATGAATATGTAACACTTTAAACACAATTTGAGCTCAACAGAAGTTCATTCCTCAATTCCCAGTGCTAAAAACAGCCCTGTCTCTGTGACTAGACATCTTATTCTAGATTTCTTTATGTGGAACCATGATGCAAATAATGATATACCCATGGAAACACATGCCTCTACTGTATCTAGGCTTCCTGAAGCCTATTTTAATATTTCGGTTCATCTGAACCATCTGTATTCTCAGTCGGCTCACACTGCATTAGATGTAAAAGGCAGTTAAAATAGAGATAAGAATAGCTCAGATGCACAGAGCACATGTGGCTTCAGGTGCCAGTGAAGGTATTTGCCATTGAGAGCCAACGCCATGCGAAAAGACCTCTGTTGCTGCTATGAGACAAATACTTCATAGAATCATAGAATGGTTTAGGTTGGAAAGGACCTTGAAGAGCATAGAGTGCCAACCCCCCTGCTGTAGACAGGGACCCCTCCCATTAGGCCAGGTTGCCCAAGGCCCCGTCCAGCCTGGCCTTGAACATCTCCAGGGATGGGGCCTCAACAACCTCTCTGGGCAACCTGTTCCAGTGCCTCACCCCCCTCATAGTGAAAAATTTCTTCCTAATATTTAATCTAACCCTGCTCTCTTCCAGTTGAAAGCCATTCCCCCTCATCCTATCACTACATGCCCTAGTAAAAAGTCCTTCCCCAGCTCTCCTGTAGACTCCCTTTAGGTACCTACTTCATTGAAATAGCTAAAAATACAGTCCTTTCCCCACAGAACTGGTGGTCCAAAGGAGGGTATCCACCACGAATGTGCATTATGGACAGTGTACAGGGAAAAGGGACAGTGGACAGTACTTACTGAGATCCTGAATGTATCTTTTAATCATAATTTGCCAAGAGACTGGAATTAAGGCTTTTTTGCATATCTGGGAAGGTGGCCTTTTCTGAAATTTTAGGAGACCTTCAGCTATGCAGAGTAGGGTGGCTTGGCATGGCAGGCTGGGAATAAGGTCAAAGCAGAGGGGCAGCCTGGGAAACAGCATCAGCCAGAGCCTGGCTGTTGCTGTCATCTGCAGCTGCTTTGGTGAGATGAGGAGGAGGTTACTTCCAGAGACAAATTCAAAGAGCTGCCCGTAGAAGCTCCAAGATGATTTCTTCAGCTGTGACTTTTATTAGGATACCATTCGCACATAAATCTAGACAAAGTAAGCATTTTATAAAATTGAACTAACAAAGCCACCTCTCACAAACACAGAAATAAACTCTCATTTTTTTCTCTTCTCCCTTCTCCTCCACATCCCCACCTTTCTCCCTGCTCCAGCTCCACCCTGGTAGACTGTCCCCACACTGGTTGATGCTCAAATCATCTAATAGCACCTATCTGACAGCGAGACACAGGTAGCGGTGCTTTCTTCTGGCACAACAGGTCTCTGCAAACAATGCTGCTTTTGTTACTGTTATTTTCATTTCCTACATCCTCAGTCTAAAAATGGGAAGATGAGCCCTAAAGGTATTTGGAAGACATCAGTCCTTCAGAGGTATTTCCTTATGCAGCCTGAAGGATAGATCCAGCGAGGGTGTGAATGTGTTTCAAAGGACCCGAAGCAAGGACGTTACGTGAGGAAGGAAAAGGGATATCCCCACAGCATCCCTGGCTATTCCCTGAAATAGCCAGAGAATGCAATCAAAGGAAAGCATCTTTGCAGATGATTTGAGAAACATTTATAAAATCTGACTTCCTTCTTTTAATCCACTTACTTTTTTTTTTTTTTTTTTCCTGTAACTCGAACTATTTACATGTTGTGATAAACTGCCCAACCCGCATTTCAAAGTGACCTGCAAAATCACACAAGGGAGAGAGCACAGCTGGACTGGCCAAGCTGGAGACAGGGTCTCTGAAGTGCTGAGTCTGTTTTGTTCTCGTACACGATTCAGATCCAGAAATGAGAAAAAACAAGACCAAGATCCCAGACCTGCCACGGTTTCGCCTTCTGCAACCCTTTGCTCTGTGCAAGTTGTGAGACATGGGGGAATTGTGGCTGCAGGCAGTTGATGCTCTGTTTTATCAATCCAGCACAGTAACCAGCAGCCCTTGCTCATTTGTTTTCCTGTTTGTTGCAATCCTAGCCGCCCAAATTTCTGAAAGTTGTTTTTAAAGGATTTTGACAAATGCCTTTTGCGTGGGAGTCATTTAGTATTTTGAGGGCATCATCATATACAGAGGTATTTTCTTGATTAAGTCTAATCTTTATTAAGCTCTCTCACAAAACCATATTCTTCTTCCCCACATTTCTTCTGCAGTATGATCTCACTTTATATTACTAATGCAGCCAGATGCATCTTGGATAATTTGGCTTCATGCAAGGTGTCCTTTCCCTGCAATCTCTGTGTTGATACAGTTGTTGATACAGTTAAACATTATCCAATGATTAAAACAGGGCTAAATCACATCTCTGCATTTGTGAAAAGAAACTCTGCTCTGAAAGGTCACCATGTACAAAAATGGCTCCATTTTACTCAATAGATACCCTGCTCCAATTTTGATGACAATGAGAACATTCCCACTTCCCTTTAAGCATGCACAGGTGATGCTGGTGAGAGCTGGCTGGAAAATCCTCCCTGGCACCAGCATGGTTTGAGGAACTCGGTCCCATTGACTGTGCAGGGTGTACAGAGCTTTTCTGACATGTTGACTGATGCTCCAAATAAAGAGGAATTTTGAAAAAGTGAAATAGAGTTGTCATAGTGGTGAGATTAAAAAGAAAGGGTAGGGGCAGAGGAAGTGAAAAATTTAGGAGGTGCTAATACCGTGGTATGGCACAGGGTTGCAGTAGGAATCAGAGATTCATGCTATTGCATGCAGGTGGACCACAAGCATGCTATCAATTCTGAACTCACATCTGCAGTGATCTGTGTCTTTTGCCAGAATTTTTACCACTTGCAGTGAACAAAACAGTCGATACCATGGTGAAGTGACTGTATAGTTTTTAAATGGCTCTTTCTTCCCTCCTCACTGTACATCATGGATTTGTCTGCAGCCAAAAACACATGTTCTTTTAATTGAATTCAAAGTGGAGAAGGAACCAGCAAAGGTTTAACTTACAAGTGGAAAAAAAAGGAGTTTGCAAAGAGAGGCCAGTTCTGTGACTCTGACAACCCGCTCTCCCAAATCCCCACTCCCTCAAAAAAATGTTCAGGAGTTTTGCTTACCCCAGACTCTACAAAGTTCAGACCTTCCTAATTTAATCACTTAAATTCTGCTTAACTGCAGACTCCAGCATGTTCACAGCTTTCTGTAGATGGTTATCACATCCCCTTTAGCCATTGTTTAGCCAAGCTGCATGCACGACATTCTTTTAATCCTTGTAAAATCAAGACAAGCCAGTTATCATTTTTGAATGCGCACAGAAATGCATCTTTTCCCAATGCTATCAGTGACCCACAACCATTTATTAGCTGTCTTAGCCATCTGTACAAATCCAGTAGAGGGAGGCATTACACAGATGTGGTTCTTCAGCTGAGGAACTATCTCCAGATATTTAGGGTCAATAAAATGAAGTAAGGTCACAAACAACCAAAGCTCTGTCTGTTTTAGTGGCCAGGTTGGTGGGGAAAAGAGAGAAGGCTTGTAAAGGAAGGGGAAACATGTTTCCTGGGATGGCAAATTAATCTCCCGGTGCTTGAGACAGAGATGAAATTACTGTACAGGGAGGGCACTTGGGGGAAAATAATCTTTGATTTAGACTTTCCAGAAAATACGTAGAATAAAGCTTTTCCATGAAATCCATGCATGAAATCCATAGTGTCTCATGTTGATTTAGCAGATGTAACTCATGTAACTACACAGGTTATTTTCTCATCCATTTAGTGGCCTTAAAAAAAAAAAAAAGTAAAACAAACCTTGTTACTTATTGTGCCTGTTCTTATTTCTGCTCTACCAGTTTAGTTATAGCTGAAGTAGCAGGAAAAGTTGTTATAAGGCAGGACACTTACGCTGCAACATGTAGCTCCCATTGGGAACCCACAGAATCAAGTTCTCATTATGAACTCTATTTTCACCTCCCACATTGTAAGCATTGGGGGAAAAAAAAAAAAAAAGAAAAAGAAAAAGGTTGGCCTGGAAGAATATAGAATTTCTTCCTTAGGAGAAGTGAATTGAAAACTAATTTTCAAGGAAGAGAAGCTTTCTATCAGCAGTACCATTATTTCTTATTATTGGTTTGTATGGCTTTAGCACCTGCAACCTCCACCCGCGATGAGGCTTTCACGTTGCTGGTTGCTGCAGGTTAATGCAGGGGAAAAATCACTCTCTAAACGGGCAAAGCAAAGGAGTATAGTTTGCTCCCATTTTACAGATGGAAACCTGGTAAATGGAGATGTTAAGGCACTTGTCCACATTTATGCTGCCAGCAATGGAACCCAGAACTCTTGAGTTTGAGTCCAATGCTTTAACCACAAACCCCTCCTCTCTCCAGTTTCAGTGTTTAATTAATGATGATGATGTCTGCAGCTTCCTCTTATCAAGCCACCCTTTCATCAATGATGATATTGTGGTTATTCCCCTGCTATGTGTGTGGCTGTCTTCCAGTTAAATTACCAGCTCCTGAAATCATGTTCACAAGCGTAGAATTTGCTAATCTTTCCCAAGTACCTTCTTAAATATGAAGCCAAACTCTGCTTTCAGTGCACACTCATTTTATGCTACTGAATAACGTAGAGCAGTGATGGTAAAACTTCTTGGGATACATGGATGAGCTGAGATTTCTGCTGCCATCCGTGTTGCTGCCTGAAGTGTGAGGTCTGTTCCTTTCTTCCTATCACTGGTTCAGCACTGTAACCTGTTTTCTAAAGAACTTTGAACATCAAAGGAAAATAGCTTTTTTCCTTTGTGCCATTTCTGGCTGAACTGGGAGATAAATGTCACCTGGTCCTGAAGGTTTTTTAGGTATGGAGGGGTTTAGTTTTTGTTGCCTATTTGGGGAAATCCGTATTTATCCCTCTCCTTTGCAAGCATCAAGGGAAGAGCTTTGTAGAGATCGTTTGCCACCTCCACCACTTTCCTCTTGTTAAAACAGGACTAGGTTTAAATCATGATGCAGACCTGACTCAGGACCAGTTGCAGACCCTTCCATCAGCTTTGCATCAATCTGAACATGCTACAATGCATGTCAGAAACACTATTTTTCTGATATTGCTTGGAGGTGATCAAAAGATACCTCATCATATCATCATAACTAGCTTTGCTTCATTATTCATCTTATCTTACTTTAATTGTTGTTTTCTTGGATAAATGCAATTTGGGGGTCTGGGAAGAGCATGCGTCTGTAGCATCTCTTGGGGAAATGACAAAATAAATTGAGCAAACTTCATTCCCATGTGTGATACGTTGTGTGTTCATATGAATACTTTTGCTTGTAACTGCACATTAATTTCATGTGCATCAGCAAGATATTATTTCACATGTTCTGTGATCAAAAAGAAGCAGAAGAAGACTGAGTGAAGTCTCTATAGCTACTGTATGAACAAATAAAACAGGCCAAGGCTCAAGTCCAGAAGCCAGAGAACATCCCACAATGGCACAGTTCAACTCAGCTCCAGAGAAGGGTGGCCATGTCCAAACAGTCTGTTGGGAAAGATCCTTGGTCCGCATCAATAATCAGACCTAAACACTACCTGGTACAATGCTGGACAAAAGTAATTCTGGATTATGCACTTACAATTTCTTAGTGTGGACAGTCATATACCAGAACTTGTGCCCGTTCCCTGGCTCTTTGAAAAGTACTCACATGGTCCCAGCCTCTGGTCCGAGCCTTACATCAGTTCTCATTTCTTAGCAAGCGTAGGAGAGGCTGGGGTACTTGTGGACCGCAGCTATGAAGGGTCCTACTCTGTGGAATGTGTGTGCAATAGGTGTCTCCTTAGGGTAGAACAAAGTAGAGGAGAATGGTCTCCTTTTGCGTCTCCAGCTCCTGCCTCCAGTCACCAATGCTGAAGTCTCCATGGACCGAGGTCAAGCCTTGGAGCCCAAACGTATCCCCGTCTGGCCTGAAGAAAACTCTCTGGGAGATGGCAAAATAGTTATAAGGTATCTTCAGTGCAGTAATCATTAATGCCAAATGTAAGTAGTGGCAGCACTGTAAATGGGACTCATCTCACCAAGCTTTTGATATCTACAATGCAGACAATTCTGTCTTAGAGCTTTCTACTGTCAAGAGAGGGAAATAGATACTTGTTATATCACAATTAATCTGAACTGCTTTAAACATTTACTTTAAGATGAAGTCAACCATGCTATCTGTTTTATTCTCTGTTGGTAGCTAGTCTAGACAATTAACTCAGATAGAGCCATATGCACATGGTCCTATAGATTACTATGTTTGTACCTGGCTCAATCACAGAGTGGAAGCAGCAAAATGGGTGATACCAACTACAAACCAAGACGGGAAGGAGTGAAGAAAGGGGGCAAATGGCATCCTATGGAGACATTTGTCCACCAGAGATGATTTAAAACCATTCTGAGGGCTCCTGGCCAAGACACTGGGCCATTCAATGTTTTCTTTATTATGGAAGTGCTGCCAAATCCCCATTAGTCTTTTTTCCTGAATTAATGCCATTTAATTATTAGATTCACTGTTTATGAATGGGAAATATTGGCTAGGATACCTATGGGAAGTATTTGGTTTCTTAAGGTTTCTGGGCTATTTCTTTCTCTGATATTTTATCTTGTAATTTTAAGAAAAAAAAACTTAGATCCTTAGCCTGGCCTTCACTGCTGCCAACACCACCTGGCAGCCTGGTTACATATACAGAAAAATCTCCTGTGTCATCAGTAAAAAATCAATCCTGCAGTCCGTGCTGGGGCAGAATTCCCACCCAAGGCACTAGGGATCCCTCCAGAATAAGGTAGACAGAGCTGAACTCTTATTCTGTCCAGGTTCATCTCTTCTTGTATTGTGGCTTTCATCCCTTTTGACAGAAAATAAAGTTTGCTGAAGTTGACCATTTGAGCGTCAGCTTGTGTCTAGGTCTGAGATTGGCACACACCCAATGTTTCAATCAAAGCCAGAAGACTGAGAGAGAGGGAGAGCAAGAACAGCCCTTGTAAAGACCCTGTCATCCAATTTTGCAATGTTCCAGAGAAGGAAAAACTTACTTACTGACCCCTGCGGTTACCAGCTTATACCTTGAAGCATGAAATTTGATTACCTTTCTCCTCTAACTGGTCATCAAATAATCCTTCCTTTTTTTTTTTTTTTTTTTTTTATTCCATCCAGAGTATTTGACTCACCAGTCTTCTACAGAATGAATCCACCAGTCTTGCTTTGTCCTTCATATGGTTTTTGCACTTTCTTTTGCATCTGTTAGAGTCCCAGATTAATCTTAATGCACTGCCACTTGGCAGCGCTCATAACATTTGGGCATGCATTAATTGATCTTTGGACATACTCTCTTCCCCCATCTGCTTCACTGATTTGTTCCATTCAATTTCATCCAACACTTCTCACATCAAATTGTGCTGTAATTTCCTCTGCTGAAGTTCAGCATCCTTCGTGTTCGACTCCTGGGTCTCTCCATAGTTCTAATTACAAACCTGGAGGATTTAGTTGGAATTTTAATGGTAATATAATATTAAGCCTAGAGCCAAAAAAAGTACTCTGTATTTTGGAACTACCATGTACTGAGAGGCAGATCAGGGAGTCGGTTTTAAACACAAATGTGCAAAAAACATTTAAGGAGACTTATCCTTAGCTTAATTTTTTTTTTTCCCCTGACCAACTCATTTTATAAGGGAACATTTAATTTGTTAAATTGAAATGTTCAGACCCTTTAAAGAGAAAGGAGTCCAAAAATGTAGTCCATATTTCATGCCAAAATGTTATTCCAGAGTTTGCCACCCATTTGTGTTTCAGTAGAAATACTTGCCTCCCACTCCTTGGCACTGGCTCAAAACTCTTTTTCTCAAAGGAGGTGCTGAAAAAGCATGTGAGTATTAATTTGTCTTTTGTGGGAGGTTTTAGTGTTGTTATAAATCACTATAAATCACAAATCAGGCTTTAAATGGGAGACTTCATAAGCCGCTCTCACTGTGTAAGGCTGTGAAAATGAAAAGCTTAAAGCAAATGTTATCTTGATGTGTTGTATTTAAATTGCCTCTAGCAGACTTAGTGGCCTGGTTTTGCCACTGTCTGACCTTCTCTTCCAAATGGTGAAGGGAAGTGTGATGGGCATCTCCTCCTACAGTGATGAACATGATTCAAGGCTCCATTTGTCAAAGGGACCTGCTTCAAGTACCACATTCAGATTTGTTGGGTGGACTTTTCCACAGGGATCTCATATTCTTGCAAGCATTATTGGTAATGTACTCAGTGCGCAATCTGAATTTGAGATCTTAAGCACCACAACAGCTCTTGTTCTGATACCAAATACGTGTGATTCCATACGTGCAGTTCTGAGTGTTTCAAAACCCCAGCCAGAGACCTATTAATACCCTATAGTTACATGACATTTTTCATTCAGAGATATTTTTCTGAGTCTGATACACCAATCATGTGCAGGTAATTATCAGTAATCATCACTAATTGTTTTTAAAATTCTTTTTTTTTCCCATTTTGGCCTCTACTTTGAAACGGCAGCTTAACATGAGCTCATCAAAATGCAGACTTTGTGAAGACAACATTTCTGAATAGGAGCTGTATAGGAAGTTCAACGAGACAAAGCGTTCCAAACTGGCGCGTGGCCAGGACACCAAAGTCATTGCTAGGAGTCATGGGATCTTTAATGCCCACAAAGTGGTCAGGACCTCCGCTGAGTTTTATGAGTGCAATGTCTCACCCGAAGAACAACTTCTTCAGCAGCACAGTACCCCATTGTATTGCACTGGACTCGTTCATGTGCAAGGAGAAGAGTACTATTCAGTGAATTGCTCATGCCAATGCGTCCGGCAGACCAGACTGTCTTAGTGCGTCTTCCAACCCAGCAGACCACCTGTCTTGGCTCACCACATGTGGCTGAATGCCAGTGGAAGATGGCAAAACTCTCGGCCTTCTCAGATAAAGACATTTTTGGGGCCTCATGGGATTTGTCCAGCTTTACTGAATTTTGTTCATACCTTCGTGCTCCAGCCTGACAGTTTGCAGAGCGCATGGGAATCCAAACAGGGGCTGGACTGCTCTTTCTTTAGGTCTACAGCAGCTGGAGTTAGCATCCGAGCTCTCCGGGCGGTCCAATGATAACAGGCTACTGAGAAAACGCACTGAATCAGCATGTCCAAACACTGCCTACGCCAAACTACCTTTGACCGCATGGGGCCATACTTCAGGTGACTAAAATACACTTGAACCATCCGCTTAACTGAGAGAAGAAAGTTGTGGGTATTGCAATTGCTTTCCCAGCTTCGCTGATATTGCAAGTCTGGTTGGTTGGTTTTGCCAATGTATGGACGCTGCTGTGAGTTTAGTTCAGCAGTGCTGAACTGGTACATTTTCCATAGGACCAGAAGTGTGTGCAACCCCGCATGGGTAAAAACATGGGCTTTTTCAGTTTCCTCTGCCATTTAGAGCTAGCCACAGGACTCTGATTCCTGCTTCAGTAGCTTTTAAACATTTCTCTGCCCACATCCAACAGCCTTACAGCAGCTCTCTGCAGAAAAGAGAAAGCCAAATTAAACCTTTAGGAATGTGATGAATCTTCGGACTTGTTTTAGGATGTCAGAGCAACTGCAATAATTATAGGACTATCCTAGAGTCACTACTGACAGTTAAACTCACTGTCCAAATCTAGATCAAGTAACTCATCTACACACACCATCAATTGATGGGGCTAGGACCAAAAGTTAGGCCATTATTTTCTGCAAAGGAAAAGGTGAAAGATTACTCATTATTTAAATAAACTGAACTGTTAAAGCTTCCCTGGGGGTTTAGGCAGGCATTAGAGGCCTGTGTGCACAACTGAGTCTTCACTGACATCTAGCCAGAGACAAGTCCGGGGGCATATATATCTGAGCACCTATAGTTAAGAACCTAACAAAATTTCAGGGTAAAAAGGGAGGATTTCGATGAAAGGGCAATACAAGGCAGACATGAAAAAGAAACAGATTGGATGCTGGCTTGGTCTGAAAGTGGAATTTAGATATCTAAGTCCTACTGTGGTTGGGATTTAGGCTGACCAAATCCTGTCCGAAAAACACAAGCATCATACAACATGGACTGATCTGGCTCAGCAGGCATAGCTTCCAGAGAAGATCTGGAAATCACAGACATTTATCTGAACATGAGCTAACCATGGTGCAACACAAAGAATAGATTCAGAGCTTGTATTTAAATAAGCAAATTGTGAGTAAGAATAGAAAGTGTACTTACTGTGTACTTACCGTGAAAAACCCAAGAGGCACTGTAGACTGCAGAGACAATTGCAGAGATTTCCATGTCTCCAAAATCCATGGAAAAGTGAGGCTTGGGTTTCCCTCTGTTGGATAACCATGTAGAAGTTATCCTGCAGGATTAAAGTACGAAAAACGGGATCTGCCTAGGGAACACTATCAATGGAGAGCCAATGGTTTGAAAACAGGGCCAAAATTACATTTTTGTAGCATCAACTGAACATCCATGCTGCAGGTTGTCCATTTATTGCAGTTTTTTGAAGGAAAGCCTGATAGTTTGTGGTAGGGAGAGAATAGAGGATGGAGAGAAGAAGAGAGGGAGGGAAGTAAAGTATTGTTGATTTTAATTTTTACTATGGTTTGTTAATTTTGGCATGTGGGAGGTGGAATAGCTCCTGGCTTTTCTTTTATTGTGATTATGGTCTTTAATGTTGGCAAACACACCTGGAGCTGACAATAGGCATTTTTCAGTAGCACATTGTTATGAAAAACTAAAAATAATATAACGGAGCTAAACACAAAACTGAGTGTGTGGTTATCTTAAAGTGGCACCCTAAGGCCTTACTGTTGTACTTCCAAACTGTATAAGCCTGTCACCCTGGCAACAAATAGATAAAAGAACAAAGATATATATTTACCTCTTGGAAATGAGGAAGGCATTTGTAGGGCTAATTCCTGTGGTCTTTTTGCAGGTAGAAGTCCTGAGCAGTTTTATCTGAGTAACAGCTAAGTAAAAACATCAGGGTTTGGCCAGCCAACATATCCTGATTCTGCTTTTTCTTCTACCACTTAAACAAAAAATAAAAATAAATGCCTATGGAATTGTGATTGCCTGAAATAATGTACAGGAAGTAAGAGCGTAAAATAAGGAATGCTTTTGGGTGATAAATGTGTTCTTGAATAGTACATATCGACTAAATACTGACATACATTACATGTTCAGAGACACAACACTGAGACTACTGTTTTTAATTCCGTGATCTTATGTCTTCATAAAAAGTATTTGTATAATAGTTGTCTATACTTTTATTCATATATTCATGCACAGGCTAACATACACAAGCATGCACATTAGTAAAATGTAATTCCTTAGAGGAAAAGGCGTCTTTGCTTAAGGATTTTCAAAGGCAAGATACTCATAGCGTTTAACCCATAGACATATTTGAAAAAGATTTCAAAGAACACATTGTGTTTTGCACTGGTTTGTTAAAATCTATGGGTCTCAGTTGGTTATTTCATGGTAGTAATTCAAAAAGCAAGACAAAACTGAGGGCAGGGAATAACATGTACTCGTTGATTTGGAAGCTGTCCCACACTTGATGCGTATAAAATGTGAAAGCCACTTTTCTTCTGCTTCCTCTCAGATTACTATTTCTACAAAAACTCCAGGTTCACTTGTAAGTCCCAGAGATCTGGGGGGCGCATCAGCTTGACAGACCCACATTGCATGGGCTGTGGCAGTGTGGAAGAGGTGAGGATTTTCTTTCTGAACCTTTGGTTAGAAGTCACAAATATGAGGATGGTGGAAAAATACACACTACCAACTTCCAATGACGGCTGTCACCATTGCATGGCTTCAGTCATTGCTTTAGCAAGTAATTGATGATATGAAAAAAGAGCAACACTGGAAATGGAAGCCAGAATACAAGACTCCTTAGTCTTTTATGTTTGGGAGGGTCCTGTATAAGACAGAAAATGGGCCTAAATACACATTGTTAAAGACAAATTTGAAAACTATTTAACTTATATTCAAACAAAAAAAATATTTCATATGTGTTCTACTTCCTTAAAACAGATTTTGTTTCACTGCAGATGAGTAACAGCAGTGGTTCGGCTCCCATAAAGACAAAAATTTTCAGAATTCAGGGCCTCCTGGGAAGCGGGCACACATATTTTTGGTATTTATTGCTTCGCCTTAGGAAATTAATCCTGAAGAAAGAGCCTGTCCTTCTGAACAATATCCTGAAGACATGTATCTTTACATTCATTATTAGCAGGTGGCAGCTGGGTCAAGACCACAGGAGAAGAATTTAGCAGGTGGTCTTGTGAGGTGACTCATATCACTTCTGCTTTCTGCTTCTAAGAAGAAGTGAGGGAGGTTCAGCAAAAGAATAACTCCTACCAAAGGAGGACTGTGCCAACAGGAAGCAGTCCCAGTGACTCAGTGGGTGGCACAGTCTCAGTCTGAGCCAGTGCTGCTCCCAGTCATCACCCAAAATGATGGTAGGAGGACTTGGGTGGTACAGAGATAGCATCTTTCAGACAGGGGGGACAGATCATTACCTGGGTTCTCATGATCTGCTTTCCTCTAATGACCATTTTTCATTTTTTTTAATAGTAAGTTTGGGAACTGATAGTTCCTAGAATTAGCAGTTCACTAACAAAAACCTGATGAGCTTAACTAAAAGAGCCTACGAGGCTACACTACAAAGGGATTTTTTTCTATTCAAGAGGCCTAGACTCTGTGTCACGGCTACCTGTTTATTAGCAGCCAGATCTACCTTAATATGCTACAAGATTGTCTCCCTACCTCAAAGAGATCATGAACCAGTCAGAGAAGGCACACATCATCCCACAGATTGCAATGGGGTGAGCAAAAGGATGTATCAGAAGAAAAGTCTGGAAAATGAACCCAAAAGCCATTAAACCCCAGATATTTTTATTATTTTTTTTAAAGTAACCCCACTAAGAAAGGATGGCAGCCCTGCAATGTCTTTCCCAGATGATTGCCAAGGCTGCTGTGCTAAACAAAAGCCAGATAACCTTTCCCTTTTTCTCTTCAACATGTGACATAGAGAACATCTGTGTTCCAATATTCTAAAGCCAGTGGAAGCTCCAGGGAGATGGGATCTCTCAGGCTGAGCCTGGAAGGGAGCTCAGTCTTTTTTCCCAGAAAAGCATGTTAATCACCAATCTGTTGTATAGACCAAAAGCCATCTCTGCCACCCTGTACTGTGGGAATCCTCCATCCATGACTGTATGTTAGTTTTGCTCTAGGAGTACCTGCCAGCATGGGTCCATGCAGGAACGGGTAGTCTGGGCTGAGGTGTGAGTTGAACGCTGATCTACTCAGCCTTGTGAAGACTGGCAATCTGAACATGTGCAGAAGTAGTCTTGAGGGTAATTCTGACATCTAACAGAAGGTGTGTACAAAATTAAAGTATCAGTGCTAAAGTGTTGCAGTTGTTGGAAGGAACACCTCCATTCCACCTACAGCTTATATCAGCTCCGTCCAGAAGTCATTTGCCGCATTTGCCTGGGAAGCTTGTGACAGAGCCAGGGTATGTCCCCTTTAGTCGTGAATCTTAGCTGGCTCCCAAATTACAATAACAATATCAGGTTTTTGGGGGCAGCTTTGCCCTTCCAGTTGCTTTGCAAAGTGGTTTGCTCCAAATCAGCCTGCTGGTTGACCTGCAAGAAGAACCTGGACTCCATCAAGCCTCTACCCTCACCTAAGACAGACACCTGCCTGCTGTTCCATCTTGCCCCTTGGGCTGGATTTGCCCCAGCTGGCAGCATGGGTAGTGGGCAGAGTGCTCTGAGCTTCCTTGGGAAGTTATTGGATTTATCAGGAGTAGCGGTAGGCCTACAGTAGAGTAGCTCTGCATTCAGAAATATAGTCTTTGTCTGTCAAGGGGGTGTTGTATACACAACACAATGGAAAAATAAAAACACATCCCTCAGAGCTTTGCTGAGACATCTTACAAGGAGGAGATCATATTGAAATGTGTCTTTTCTCCTCCCATTTCATTCACAGGGACTTCTTTCAGTACTTAAAGGGGGCTTATAACAAAGATGGGGACAGACTTTTTTAGCAGGGCCTGTAGCAACAGGCCAAGGGACAATGACAGGGTAGATTCTGACTAAACATAAGGAAGAAATTTTTTATAATGAGGGTGGTGAAACACTGAAACAGGTTGCCCAGACAGGTTGTAGATGTCTGTCCAAGGTCAGGCTGGATGGGGCTCTGAGCAAACTGATCTAGTTGAAGATGTTCCTCCTCATTGCAGAGGGATTGGACTAGATGAGCTTTAAAGGTCCCTTCTAACCCAAACTATTCTATGATTCTGTGATCGCTGCTGTAGAGACAAATCCTCCGTGTTCAGTGAAATCTCCACTGTAAAGCAATGTAAATGAAGAAATAAGCATCAGAGACAGGGGTCCCCAGGGATTTCCAAGAGATACCATAAACCTCCCAGATCATTTCCTCTGTTGTGAAGTGACAGATACAAATTTTCATAGCTTCCTAGAAATTAGTGCAACCGTGGCAGGTCTACGCCATAGCTGTCTATAGCAATGAATGAAGTATTCAAAGAAACTCAGGGCAGTATGTTTAGTTAATGTAAATTAGACTGGATACCTTGACTTTGGTGCAAATGCAATGATTTATACTGGACAAGGCTATGGGCCAAAGCTTTTATTATGCTTTTCAGCCATTAAAGATGCTCAAGAAAGAACTTCCTAAAAATAGATATTTTCTTCCAGAGAACAGTGAGTGTAAAAGAAGCCCAGGGATGAAGCTGGCCAAACAGATAGACCTTTACATGATCACAATTAAAAAAAAAAAAAGAAAATAAAAGAAAAAAGAATTATTACACTGGAACAGCTCCAAGATATTTTTTCTTCCCAGAATGGAGATCTGGGATATTTTTGTTCACATCTTGATAGTTTTTATTGGGCGATAATTTATAGGCCAGCTGATGTCAGCATAATCAGAGTTTAGTATGATTTCTTCTTCTTTTTGCTCAGCAGTGCTATATTTATTGGCCTGTTAAGTTTCATTTTAGTAAGGTGCAGCCTGAGCCAATGGAACATAACTTTGAAAAACTCCTGCAAACAGTGTCTCTCCATGCACTTTATACTCCCCCTCATGCTTTATATTCTCATAATATATTAAAGGCTTCTCATGTCACCTTCCAAGAAATATCCAACTTTTGTTCATAAATATTTTTTAACAGTTTTGACTTTTCTGAATATTTGTGGGTTTTTAAATTTTTTTATTCCTACTTTGTCTCACAAAATGACAAGTTCGGGGGCAAAGCCTGATTGAATGACCCATGTTAGACATTTCACAACTGTCTAAGCATAGTTCAGATGTCACCAAACCCACTCGAGAGGCCTCTGTGGAGTTCAGCAGGTTATCATTTTCCTACTGTTTGATTTGTGGTTACTCTGCTTCAGTAACTGTAAAGAAATTAGTTCCCGGCTAGACAGGAACTGGTAAAATGAAAGTGTTGTTGATAGAGGTGTTACTGACATGCACATTTTTTTTCCCCTGTGAGTGATACTTGTCCTGTCTTGTCCCAATGCGTTTTCTAAAGTTATTACTTATTAATTGCTCAGTTGGTTTTAATTTTTTTTCTCTTTAACATGTAGAATTGATCACTTTTTCTAGTAGCCTTTTCAGCCATTTCTTCTTTGCATTCTCATACCTATTATTACGGTCTGCAGACAGCTTTCACTGAATATAGAGCTGGTCTGCTGCCTCTCTTCCATGAAGCCGCTCTTTCGTTGTAAGATGTCAGTGCATTCATGCATGCACCTAACGCGCAGAAGTAATAGTTGGGAATTGAGACCACAGAGCCAAACTCTGCTGAAGGCTGCTGAAAAGAAAAACTGAATCCAACTTGCACAAATGAAATCTACGTCAGGAATTTACACAGCTCCTCCGGCCTTATTCATGTACACTGAATTTGTCCTATAACCTACCTATTATTTTTTCAAAACATGTGTTTTCAGGGCCAGATTTAAACTAAGAATAAATACAGGTTTTCCAGCACAGGCACAGCAAAAAAGACCCTTCATTATCTTGCCTATATTTTCAAGCAATTCCTTCCCAGGCAATAAAGCCAAAGAGGGATATATTTTCCTCTTCTATGGAAAAGTTGATATTTTGAAGATTTTTTTTTTCTTGAAAGGTGATAAAAATACTCAGACACAAGGTTCACTGTAATTAGGCATATTAAACCATTTTTCTGAGAAGAGAAAAAGGTTCAGGTCTCTAAGTTATAGCAGAAGTGCTTTTTGGTTTACTCTCTTTAGTTAAAATTTGAAAAGAAAGCTGGCTTTTAAACAAAACAAAACAAAAAGATACATGATGTTTCTTTTTTAAAATTGCCAAAAGATGTCATTTGGAGTATGATCACTTCAAAATTTTGGATCAACTTTCCTTGAGAAATGGGATGAAACTTACCCTTCGCACAGAAATTTTTAGCTGTTAGTGGATCAAGTATTTTTTTAAAGAAGATTTATAAAAAAAATTTGCAGAAGTCTATCAGAAGCCCCCTCATGTTTAAATATACAGTATCTAAGAATCAGAATAATAACTTGTCCTCGTTACTAAGGAGTCACATTTGTTTTGACTGAAGTAAAACCATTGATAGTGTGCATCCGTTCCTTGGCTTGTCGAGTCCAATTCAATATGGAAAATGGGTACATGATAGTTGCATTGCAAGCTATTTTGGCATCTTAAGTTCAGATTTTTGCTCTAGAGTCTCTTGGTTTGGTCCTCGGTGTCTGCTAATGTGTTGGCTGTCAAGTGGGTATCACCAGATGCTGAGAAAATCCACTTCTCTGTTAGGTTTCTGCGTAGCTTGAGTTTGCCTCTAAAGCTATGGCCAAGCAACCTTAAACTGGTTGTCTTAGAGAGAAGTGTGATACCAACTTAGTCGTTTCTGAGCATGAAAAGCTTTATTAAGCAAGAGGAGGAACTCAGGGGAAAAAAAAATACAAAGAAAAGCAAAGCTGAAGAATGAAAAAGGTCCAGCCAAAAATTACCTGAGTTCACGCACCCTGCAGCCCCTGGGTGAGTGCCACAGGTAGCCAAAGGTCCCAGCAAGAGCAGCCTACACCTGGTAGACCCCAGCAAAGATGTCTGGAGGGCAGAGCATTGGTGTCTTTTGCATTCTGAGGACTGGCTTTGTGGGAAGTCTTCCCAAAGCAGCACTGATGCAGCAGAGCACAGGAGTCATATACTCTACAGTGTACCCTTGTAATGGTTGAGTCAGAGAAATTAGAGATGGAAAATGCACTTAGGTCACTTGGTCCATTCCCCAACTGTTTAAAGGTTGCTCCCTACAATGTGTTCTTCATTGCTTTGTCTAGTCAGCTTCCCCCTTTTCCCTGGGGGGACCATTCCACATAGTAATAGATCTCGTTGTTAGGAAAATTTTCCTGATGTGCAGCCTAAATTTTCCTTGGCTCACATTCATCCCACTACTTCAGTTAAAACCTCCTAGTCAGCTCTTAACTTCTCTCCACCTCAGGCCCTTTTCTTCCATCAGAGGAAACAAATGAGTCTGATCGAGTAATGCCCTGTGTGTTTAAAAAATAATGACATCCTTACCTCCTAAGAGTGATAGTCAATATAAAATTAACATAAAATGTGCAAATTGCCTTATTTTATATGGAAGAAATGAATAAGCCCCTGGAAACTTTTATCACATGTTGGTTGGCATGGCTTGAAAAGTCCAACATCTACCACCATTTACTAAAACACATGGAGTTAGGTCCCATCTGGAACAGATCAAATTGCTCTGGCTGGTCAATCAAAGCTCAAAGTCCCATGGAAACTTATATCGCCTAAAGGCCTGTGAGTTCCCTTTCCAATCAAGGTTAGGGAATAGAGCCATATACCACTTCACTGGTGACATATGTCATGGACCGTGGGACACCAGACTGGTGTCACCAACACTTTCACTACTTTGGAGAATCTGGAAGAAGCTGTGGGGTTTGTATTTCAGCTCACAGATAGCCAAGTTAACCTAAGAATTCAGTGTATTCTCCTAGCAGAGCCACACAAGCATCTGATGTTTTGATTCTGCTGACGGGGAGAAACAATGTCACTTTCTATTGACCCAAAATAAATACTGTCAAAAAATTTTGAGGAAATGGATGAAGTAGCAACGCAGAGGAAACAAAATGCTTCAATTAATTCTAGAACTACTGACATGGTCTTAATCTTTAATAAAATAAATATTGAGAAATGGAAACAGTCTTTGGCATTTTTCAGACTTTTTTCAGGGGCCTCTTATTTTTGTTTTGTGACAATAACAATTTGTTGCCATCATCCTGAATTGCCAAGAGCTTCAGCTGGCACAAATCCATATTTTTCTGTTCAAAATATGTTTTGAATGACAGTTATAAGCAGTAAAGCTCTTCATGAAGGCTGTTCCAGTAAGATCTGTCTCTGAATAAAATGAGATTTCAGCCAAAGTTCAAGATAAATGGGAAATCCAGACTGAGTGGTAGATGGGAATGTTGTGGATCAAATCAGATATCGATATTATACGATGTACAGCAAGTGTCTGGGAACCACTTCCACAAGCAAAAGCAGTAGTGAGAAGTTACTCTTTCTGCCTAGCTTATTTTGGAGAGATAGTCTGCAGCAAAACTCAGCTAAAGGTTGTGGTATACTTTTCTGTCTTCAACTTCTACGTTACTGAATTCCTCTTCGTTGAGAGGAAGATTTCGGTTTCATGATATCGCTTGCTATTAATAATTGCTTGTACTGTTATGGTGTTTAAAATCCCCTTCCGTGCTAAACTTTTCACGATGGCAGAAAAAGAACATAGTTCTTGCTCTGAAAACGTGCAACTTGGGTGTAAAACAAATGGGGGCAGAGAGCAATCAGGATGTGGTCCTGGCACACCCAGGAGAAAGGACAGTCTCATCCATTCAGACCATCTGAAAAACTGGCCCAGAGTATGTCACCTTTATTTTCTTTAAGACCAGTACTAATTGCCTTGTGTCCTACAGCCTAAGTCTTCGTGGCTAAGTGAAGAACAAATCTTCAGTGTCTGTCAAGGGGAAAGAAAATTCCATGTGGGAGACGATGAGAAGCATCCAAGCAAGCACAAAATATTGCACCTTTTAACTCAAATGTGGAGTTGTGTGAGAGGAGGATCTCCCAGCTTAGCCATGTGCTCAGGCTCATTCATCCTCTGTGCAATTTGGGAGCTGCCTGCCTCCACATTTCTCTGGCGCAGTGGTCTCCAAACCCAGCTGGGGCCAGACAGACTCTGTATTTCTCTTGCACCCTGTGGGTTATGCGAGCAGAGCGTACCCGCAGGATGGGTATGAAGCTGGCAGGGTGACTCAGAGTTACCCCCTCTCAAGCACAGCCATGCATCAGCACAAGCACTGTGCACCGGGATGGGGACAGCCATGGCCACAGGGTATCATTGTCCACACCGGTGGCATAGTATCTTCTGCCCCATGAGATCCGAAGAGCATCTCTCACCAAGCTGGCAGCTGTAGACTCAGGACATAGCTTTGTGGTTATGGGCGCAACCCGTATCCTGACACAGGTGTCCTGGCTAATTGCTCACGGACTGAAATAAGCTGAACAGAAACCCAAAGACACTCTGCAAAATGCTGTAGTGAAAGGTCTGGGAGGAAGCTGGAGGCACACAGGCCATATGGCTTTGTGGGCAGAGATGGGTGTCCACAGGGGCATCTGGCAGAGGGTACCTGCTTTGTGCCTCCCAGACAGAGCTGTGCTGAATAACCATCTTGTCTGTAGGAGGGAGCTCACGCCCCGGCTCTGCGTGCTGCCAGCTTGCAGCTGGGCTGATGTGAAGGAATGCACTCCCTAGCAATGCTTCTTTATAAATTATTTTTACTGTGGGATTTGAGTGTCGTTGCCGTGAATGTGTGTACAAATATTGGAAGAACAATATGCGCTAGAGAAAACAAAGCGAAAAACCACCCGGCTTTCCATTCCTCCTGGGTAAACCTGTGATTTCTCCCACCTTCTTGAGTTGCAGTCTAATACAATATTGTACAGCCTGCTGCCTCCTTAAAT
>NW_009646525.1:736487-754194 GCF_000708025.1 Charadrius vociferus
GGTGTAGCAGACACTGAGTACATCACTCAAATCCCATGAAGTTGTTTAGCTTCCAGTTCCACATCCTGAGGAGTTAAATCTCTGGGAGAAGGGAATGACCTGGGTGTCCCTCTGGGCGCTCTCCTGGCACAGGATGACTCCTGGCCTAGGGCTGGAGCTGGATATTTTGCAGGAGTTTCCAGTTTTACTGTCAGTCCTGTTCTCCTAAGCACCGATTCACCTCTTCCAGCTCCTCACACATCTATCAGGGCTCAAATAAATGTGATATATTGACGCTTCAACAGTTTGAAACTAACTGCAATTACCAAACAGAGGATTTGTTCCATTTACCTCCAGCCATATGAAGTCAAGCATCTGGCTTAAACTCCTTGTCTATACTCAGGGGAGAGGGATGGACTCTGCCAGAAGACAATTGCCTTCCTACTTGTTTTAAAGCCCTTTCTTAGGCGAGGGTCAATCACAGGCTGAAAGCCTTTGCCTCCCCATGACTGTAGAGGAACCTACAAAACCAAGTTTTAGATAATTAAGGTGTAGTGACTTGAAATCCACCCTCAATATTTGTTTATAAAGCAGCTGTGAAACATGAGATCAGTGTGTTTAGGATTTTGATGGTGGAGGCAGTCACCCATGGTGACTTTAAGTTTTGCTTTAGCCTTTAAGTTTTGCTCATCTGGAGTGTTTCAGATTTTTTTTAGTTGAAACCCAAAGAAGTATCTGTCAATTATAAAATGAATCTTGCCCTATAAATTGCTGTCTGTGCAAATAACAAGGCTGTAGAAGACGAGCCAGAAGGAGAGACTGAAGATGTCCCAAGAGAGAGGCCAGCAGGGGATTTTTAATAATTTATCAGCAACTGGAGTGTGAGCCCATGAGGTTATTTCTACACAGGGCTTTGAACATGCACCAAGACATTGTAACTTTCAGCCCCTCGCTCTCTGAGCTGAATCAGAATGAATAATTTAGAGAGGAAAGTCTCTTGAACTGTGTGCCATGGGTTACGGGGCTCTGTCGCATCAGAGGGGCCTGGACATGCCATCTCTGCAGGTGCTGGGTGGCTGCGGGGACAGGGTGCAGGGATGGTGCCAGCTGCGCCGGGGTTTCTGTCCTTCAGCTGCTCTGCAGTCAGCTTCAGATGTTTGAGGAGGCTTTTTTTTTTCCGCGAGCTGCACCCCAGCTTTCGACCGGCGGAGCAGCACATGTGCCGCAGGGGCTCAGCGGTGCCAGCGATGCTGCTAAGCAATCGGAAAGGGGCAGCGGGGCTGGCAGCGCCAAGCAGAATTAGGGTGGTTGCAGATGAGAGCCAAAGAGAGCAAACAAAACCTGAGACTGAGACAGCCTTCTTGCCATCCAAGCGATGCAGACAGAGCAGCCGCTCGTTTCTTGCAGTGCTTAAGTGGTTCAATTAAGTTGAAGGAGTAAAATAACTCCTAAGGGACGCGAGTCTATTGAATGCGCTGAGTAGAGAATAATGCACATTATTGAATGAGGAGCCCGCGGGCAGGACCCCTCTTGGCATAGCAGCGAAACCCTTTTGTGCCATGGTGGGGCTGCCCGGACATACCTGAGGTGGGTTTCAACCAACTGGCTGAGGCGGTGCTGACAGACCTCAGCGTGGGTTGCACACAAACCCTGTGTGAGAATTTGCAGAAGCGGACCCTGCGGCCGCAGCGTTAGCAGAGCCTTGGCTGGGCTCACGTTGGCACGGGGCGGTCGGGATTGATGTGCTCCCTTCGGCCGGACCCTACCCACAGACTGCATCTGTCTGCCTTGTCGGCTCTGGAGCCGGTTGCTGCGCCCTGTGCGAGAGCCAAAGGTTACCCAGTAAATCTGAAAGTTGCTAGTTCTGGCTACGGGCTCGAGTCCTGCTTTGTTGTCAGGATGCCACAGGACCAGACAGCTTGGAGTCTAGACTGCAAGGGTGTTTAGCATCGAATATCTTTGGCTGTGGGACCACAGAAATATCGTTGCTCTAGGAGGAGGCTCAGGAAAAGTGCTTTTTCCCTCCCTGCCAGCTGGATCACACTCGTGGTATCTTTGAGAAGGAAGAGTGTTGCCTCCGCAGCTGAGTATCTAATGCCACAGGCAACTTTTTCAGGCTTTTGCTGGGTTTGCATGCCATGTAAATGGTTCTCAAATCCCTTAGACACCTGAATGAAGCCAGCTTGAACCTTGGTTGATAAAGCATTGGCAGCTGCACAGTGGGATTTTCTGAAGTTATCTGTACAGAGGAATGTGGTTGTGTGTCTTGCTCAACTCCACTGAGACTTTCATCAATACTAGGCCATGAAACCTTACTGTTCAAAAAAACCCAGGATAAATCAAGTAAAACTATCAAGAGTGGGAGAATATGCTATTTATTTACTATGATCTTAAATTGAAAGAGGGAAAGATGGGTAAAAATGAAAAATATTGCTTTTATTATTTTTTTTTTTAACCATAGAGTTTTCCCCTTTCTTTCCTATATTTCCTAATGAAAAGGGAAGAAGTTACAAATGGTTCTTTACTCTTGCTTTTTTAGTCTATGGAAACTACAATAGCCAAATCAAAAGCCAAAATGTTGTTAAGACACTCCTTTCATCTCATTTTGTTGAAACACATAAAACCAGAAGGTAGTGAAGGTCACCTATGAAATGTCTTTCTTTTCACCTTTTGTACCAAACACATCAGAGGAAAAAAAACCAAACTGATCAGTCCTAGAAAAAAAGCATGATCGAACAGTGCAGTTGCTTTGTCTTTCAGGCACAGACATAAAAATACAGAAGGTTTATATATAAATATATATACAGTAACCAAAACCTCAAATTCAAATACACCTGAGCTTTGGGGAAGTTTGTATATTCATTCAATCTTTGTGGCTTAGGCTCATCTGTAACAGAAATATTTGCAAATAGACAGAATACTTCCTCTTTAATCTTATCTAGTGATCTGTCTGTTTGTCTGGGTTTTTCCTAGAGATGGCCTCAGATCCTGATATCCGATGGCTGCAAGGCTAAATTAAGGCGAGATCATACGGAACTTCACAGAGGCCTTTCTTTCCTCTTGTTTGCTATGAGCATTTCTTCCATTTTAATTCATTGGGATGAAAGACAGAGCAGCCACGTAGCCTGGCTCAGCCTCTGCTGGCCCCGTGCTTGGCCCACCTTTGGGAAAACATCTTATTTTGACTCATGGTTATTTGCTCTATGGGCAGACTGTGGCTGAGAAGAACAAATTGGCTTTGCAAGAGCTGCGAGCCCTCTTTCCTGGGGCTCTTCCAGAGCGCCGAGCACATCCCGACTTTTGGCTCCCAGCTGTGGTGCCTCTGCTGGGCCAGGCAGCGTCTGAGGGTACCTCACCAGCTGCTCTTCAGGCCACACATCTCAGAGGGGGGAGTCTTGGATTCTTGCCCAAGAGCTCTTTCCTCATCCACAAAGAGGATTGTTCGAGGTTTCACGCCTTCAATGCCACCTTTGGGCAAGCCACTGCAGCTTGGCAATAGGGAAAAGATGGTGAAATGTTGGGCTCTATTGGCGTGTGCCTGGCTAATTGCTGTAAATTTATGCCTTTGAAGAACCCCAAGAGCCACCGGCGGATAGAAGAGATACACTACAGCTGCCTTAGGTTCACCCGCTCTCAGAGGACAAGAGGTTGATGAAGCTGTTCAGTAGCTGTTCAGGCCAAACACTGCTTAGACAACTAACCTGCACTGTATTTTGAACAATTTATCGTGGCCCTCACCTGCATCTGTAATTATAGTTACTCCTGAGATTTAGTGCACCAGGAACGGCTCCAACTTCAACAGAGCCGTGCCATGCAGCGTAGATGGAGAGAAATAGGAAAATTTTTCAGTTTTATTGTGTTCTTTCCTGTCTGTGTCCCCCTACATCACTCAGAGGGGTTTTGTCACCTCTCAGAGCATTTTTTCGTGGGTAACTTCTCACCACTTCAGATTCTTCCCATTCACTGTGCAAGACCTTACCAATTCCTACCAGTGCTGGTGTGGTTAATGGGTGAGAGGAGGACAGCGAGCACATCTGAAAGGAATGCAAGAAATATAAACAATTTTATTAACAAGACCACAAAACTATTTTTTAATGTATGCAGTCATTTACAAGGAGAAAATAAACAAACAAACAGAAAAACCCACTGGGGAGTCATGGTCGGTCTCAGAGAGCAGAGCGAACTGGCACAGGTGGTACAGGCAGGTTTGGGTAGGGTCCCTTTCCTTCACCCTACCTCCACCGTGGGCTGTCCCCAGCCAACGCCAGCCCCTACGAGCAGGGCGAGATGGTGCAGAGCCCGGCACTAGGGAGGTGGGGTGCCACGCGCGTCCTGCTGCGGTGCCAGCGATGACGCCAGCTGCGTCAGGGCTTGGGCGATGACGGAGAGATGGCTGTTCATCGTCCGCAGCTCTGCCAGGATGTCGCTCACGTTCGCCGACGTCTGCTCGGAGCCTGGGGGCATGGCATGCGCAGCCAGCGGTGAGGAAGCAGCCCCGGGAGCCCTGTCTCCCATGGGTGCCCCCTGGGGATTTCCATCATGGGAGGGGTGTGGGGAAGTGCTGCTGCAGCACTTCATGCCTTCCAGGGAGGCCGTTCTTACAGGTGGCTGGTCTTCCTCCTTCCCTCGAATGGTGGCAAGCGTTGCAGAAGCGAGAAAGGGCAGCCAGTTGATGAGGTGGGTGGCACTGCCAGGTGGGACTATGGGCAAATAAAGTCCAGGGTGCAGGGATGGAGTAGAGGTTGGGGGTGCAGGAAGAGAAGGGAGTCCAGGGTGAACAGTGGTGGCAGAAACAGATGTTGATGGTGAAATAGGAGGTGGTTTGGGATGCAAGGCTGCAATGCAGGAAGGTAACGGAGGTGAAAATGATGCAGTACCAGCATCAGAGGAAGAGGAGGGTGATGCTGGAGCTGTGAAAGGTCCAGGTTCTTCGGAGGTTGGTGGTGAAGTGGCAGCAGGTGGAGCATCAGGCGTGCAAGGGTCTGAATCTGCAAGGAAGACACACCATGAGCCTTGATTTACAAGTCTACTTACATACGGCCTTCCAGTCCCTAAAGGGGGCCTACAGGAGTGCTGGGGAAGGACTTTTTACAAGGGTATGCAGTGACAGGACAAGGGGGAATGTCTATAAAGTGGAAGAGGGCAGGGTTAGATTAAACATTACGAAGAAGTTTTTCACTTTAAGGGTGGTAAGGCACTGGAACAGGTTGCCCAGAGAGGTTGTTGAGCCCCCATCCCTGGAGGTGTTCAAGGCCAGGCTGGACGTGGCCTTGGACAACCTGGTCTAGTGGGAGGTGTCCCTGCCCATGGCAGGGGGGTTGGAACTCGATGATCTTCAAGGTCCTTTCCAACCTAAACCATTCTATGATTCTATGATTCTGTACATGGACTGCTGCTTGCTGTCACTTCAGTGGGACTAGGCTTTTTTGATGAAAGGGGGAATTCAATCAGCTGGTAGTGATACTCTCTGCAGGTCAATTAGAAAAGAACAGATGTGCTCAAAGACAAGAGCCTACTGTAGGTAAACATGCAACTTAACATTGTAAATCTAACTTATCCTTCCACTCTCATTCTTCATCAAGCCTGTGGACAGGCCTTAACATTTTTTTGGTTGATGTCTCATAGGTATGCATTAGCTGGTGAATTACCTACTGTGTTTTCCTGGCCACTCATGGAATGATGGCAATGTCCTAACTGACTCAGATCTCCCATGGAGATGTGAGGGCTGGACGGCTGCTGCTGGAGCCAAAGTTAATTGCTGCTTCATAGAGGGTCCCAGTTTTCATCATTCTGGTTTGCATGGACAAGTCAGTACCAGAAACAATAAGAGCTAGTTGGTGGCTTAAACTCTTCAATAATTTTATTTTTTGTGTGGAAGCATGACAGAGTTCACACGATTGAATTTAGATGTAGATCCCTGCCTGTAGATCTTTAGCAGCTTCAGCTATGAAAATCAACAAAGAAGAGACAGAAAGACATTGTTGGCACTGGGCATCCCAGGTTAACACCTATGCCATCTTGCAAGCAGTTCAGTGGGCCTCATCCAATGTCCACTGAAGTCTTTAGAAACATGCTGGCTTGGACTGAGTCCAACATATACAGTGTAGGATGATAGAGCAGCCTCTGGGGGACATGCAAAGATTTGGACTACAGTCCAAGTTGCTCTACCCACTGTGCCCAGTTGGTAAATACTGTATGGTAAGAATGATCTTATTTTTACAATAATTCTGGAAGCCAGAAATATAATAGGAAATGTTAACCTTTCAACAGCCTCAAAGATCTGCATAAGTGGAATTACTATACCAGGCTGTAGATCTTTATTTTAGCATTGGGAACACATTATACAGAAGGTGGTGAGATGCTACAGGAATGGTCAGTGTAAGACAGATGGATTTTAAAACTACTTCTGCTGCAATTAAGTGCAAATTTTAAGGCACTGCTGTGGATACAAAGACACAAATTAATAGATTTATCTAGGTTAAGACAACCTAGAGAAAGCCAAGTACTGAGGTGTTAACACCATACTATTATTATTTCTGGCATCTAAAAAATCTGATGTGAGAAATCCGTTCTCATTCCTGGCTGGTTTGGTATTCCAGATAGCAAACTGAAACTATGAGTCAAAAGCAAATGAAGGCTTTTCCCTGTCATTTCTAACACCAAACCAATTGGACCTGCAGCCAGCAAAAGTCCATCTTTGTTCCAGGTGGGACCACCATGTTTTCCCTAACCAAACACACATGTTGGTTGGAGGGGCTTATGACACAAAATTCAGTGTGCCCTTATGTCCCTGAGATTTTTATGGAAAGTTACTGCAAGTTCCTTGAAACAGTTTCCTTCCTTTGTGTATTGGCTTTCTTCCCAACACAAAGTCCCTGCCTACATAGGCACCGATCCCTGTTCACTAGAGGTGGGCTGAGGATGCTGGATGTTGGGTTTCCAAAGTGTTATTGATTGGGTTTTGGTTTTTCAAAACAAAAACAAAAATAAAGCACAGATCAAGTCCAGGTTCCATTTCCATCCAAACCACCAAAGTTTGCAAAGGGTGAGATGAAAGGTTCAGGTTTGGCTCAACCGTAGTGTTAACCAGAACAGTGTTTATGGTCCATATATAGCATGGCTAATCCCTATCCACACTGGCCAAACAAACCAAATTAAGCATAATGTTTTTCCGTACATTGGAGAGCAGAGGAAGCTCAACAAACCTTGAGGTAATCTGGTTTAGCACTGTGACAAATAGCTGTCACAAATGATTCTTAAAAGGTTAAAGAATAATTGGGGTTAAAATACAGGGAGTAGTAACTAATATAGACAAAAACAGAGACAAAAATCTGGTCACCAAAGGCTCTTCTTTTAGCTGCAATCTTTCCAAACAGTGTGGCTTCCCTATCAGAAGCCACAGCTTTGTCATCCCCCTAATCCCTCCTTAAGATTTATTTATGCCATGCAGCTTTTTAAACGCATCTCGCTCAGCTTGATCAGGCTCCCATGCTTCCATCTAAAAAATTCCACATGGGCGTCTGGGCACCCGTGCAGGGGTCCTGGCGTATCCAGGACATGTGGAAGCTGTTGCACTGCTCAGATCAATGGCCAGGAATGTGCACAGCTGACATAGTGCAGTCTGCACACCCAGAACGACTGCTTGTCTGGGCAGGATCTGACCCAACTGCTCAATATCCAAAGACCCAAACTGATGATGAAAATTGCAGATTCACAGAATCACTCAGGTTGGAAGGGACCTCTGGAGACTTTCTTGTCACAACCCCTGCTCAAAGCAGGGTCAGCCAGGGTCAATAATTTTTTCTCCATGGACAAATCTGCTAGGGCATGTTTGAGAAAGCCCAGGAATATGGAAGTCCTGGAGCAAGCTTCTACAGTTGCTTATCATATACAACAGGGTGATTCTATTTATTTCCTTCCTCTTTAATTTTGATTGTTTTATCTGAATGTTGCAACTCATCACATCTCTAGTGCTTGCGTTTTTCACTTTTATCTACAGCCCCAGTAGAAAGAGATTCTTAACTGGCGCATCCAGGTACACGCTCATTCCTGGGGGGGGTTAGACCTGCATCTAGACAGAGCTGTAGCTAAGTGGGGCTGGATGGCTGCCAGAAGAGAAGAGAGATGTTGAACACAAGGTGCTCAGACAAGTACAGTGACCTTCCCTAAACTTATCAACTCAGCTGTGCATGGTCATTTAGCATCCTCTAGTACACCCAGTCTACAGAAGATGGGTTGGTGTTATAGCATACTAATACATACGAAGACCGAACATTCAGGGAAGGCTTGTAGCTTAGAAGAAAAGGTATTTCTCCACTTAGGGAAGTTAATCCAGGACTCGGAAAACCTGGGCTGGGATCCAGTTGATCTAAGCAACTGAACTGTGAATGCCTAGTGAAGGAATTCCCTGAAAGCACCTGCATTTCCTATGCTGTACATAGAAGGAAAGCCCCTAAAGGGAAGACGCATAGGCTGTATCACTCTGAACAGACTCAGAATCACTTACTTCTTTCTGCTGAGTTCATAGGAAGCTTGGCTTCATCCTTTAGGATAACTGGTTTACTGAGATGGGATTCACATCACCATTAGCTTTAGCGGTCTGCAGTACATATGTCTACATCTTATCTAACTCTCTAGCCTTTCTTCGCAGCCAGTGGATTAAATAGGTCTAGCATCACCTCCTTTTTGACAGCATGAGAAAGATTTGTCCTCATCTCTTTTCTGGGAATAATGTAGGACAACTAACTCAGATGTGGATGCCATGCACTGAAAAAGCTTACATTTCAAAAGAGAACTCCTGTACCAGGTGCATAAAAATAAGACGGGTCCCCAGCTTAGAGACGGTGGGTGCCTGACATTCACCACCCTCCTGATCTACTACAGATCTCCCAAAGAGAAAACCATTACACATCTTTGTGTTACTTATTTGCAAGTGATAGGGAATATTTCTGCTCTGCCACCTCTGAGAGGACGTTGGGGCGTTAAAAACTCCCAGGCCTGTAAATAGGCCTGCTCATACAGTAATGAGAGAGAGCAGAGGAACACCTCCAGGAGAGGATTTCCTGGTACTTGTCCTGGCCATGATGATGGATGTTACCAAAAGATTAATGGGCTGCCCTGTGAGAATAGGGAAACTAAACTTATTTCAAATGCATTCATCTGTATGAGAAGAGCGTGCATTTAACTTTTCAGGCAGTCTTGGCTATTTTAGCTGCTTTTGTTTGACTACTGATTTTATCTGCCTTGCAGTCAAATTGCTGCAAACTCTGATTTCTTAGTCTTTTGTCAGCTAACAAGGGAAAGGTCTGTGAAGGAGAAACCTTGAGGGAAAAGCAGCGGCATGACTTCCCACTGGCTATCACACTGCATGGGATTCAGCTCATCTAACATTAGCCATTTGGCTGGCATCTAGTGTGAGGCAGTCGTCCTGGCTCCAGCAGAGAAAGAAGCGCCTCTGGGGACAAGCCATCCCAAGCTATCAGGTCCCTAAGAAGTGTGGGAGGACCATGCTCTGGAGCATCCCCCCATCTCCCAGCACTTCTCATAGCACTAAGTCAACTATCTTCCATGGGCTGACTAACTTCTAAATGGCTGAAGTTGGGTGAGCTGGATTCGTCACTTTATATATAGATGTAGCAAGTAATTTCCTACCAAATCAGAATAGTAGGTGGGTAGTGCTGCCTCTGTGTTTCTGTGGAAGGCATAAAACCATGGAGATAAGGTTTAAGGTGCAAAAGAGACTTGGCCCCCCAGAGTGCTTCAAGAAATGAGCTGATGGTTCAGGTGATAATCTTTCAAGTGAGTCAGCCCTGCACAACCAACCTATTTCAATGATGAGGATATTAAGACATTGAAATGAGTAATGCAGTCCCTTCGGCGATACAGCAACCTGCAGGAGGCCTTTGTGCACCATCCTTTCTGCCCGATTTATGCAGTTGCTCTAAAGCCAGCGGCGTCTGCATGTGTGCCTGTGAGACCCGGTGCGTGCACGCACTCCCACTTCATTTTGCAGCTGCTTCCCAAGAAAGTCTAAATATATGCCCGCCTCCTCTGTCTGGTAAGAAGTGAAACTGAAGTCCTAACAGTTTGTGGTAAATGAAAGTCCAATAGCAATGTTTGCATCAGCGAGGGCGGTACTGCTTTTGCACAGACAAGGTCCGTCTTTGGGATCTGAATCTGAAGCCATCCCTCCTGTGCTGCTCAGGTTTGATTCAGGTTACAGAGCGGCATCACTTCCCACTGCTGGTGTGTAGTCAAGCTTTGAAGGGCTTTGAGCTGTAAATCGAGTTTAGAAGGGGTTAAATTACAGCATTGGGCAAAGGGACTTTAGAATTTCTACATTAGAACAGGTCTGAACAAAAACATCAGTGTGAGCACTCCAGGATCAGTGTTTGCATATGTGTGATTTCAGAAACTGAATTTGGTTCTAGATATTGTCTCTAGCATCTGTTCTTTGTAAAAATCTAAACTACCTCTGAACACATATGCTTTTGGGTGAACAGCTTAGAAATGCATAGAAAATTCATACAAGCATTAGGCAAGCTTATTGGTTTTTTTGGCTTTTTTTTTATTTAGATAAAGCAAAACACTTTTATATCCTAGGTATCCACTCCTCTCTGGATACATGGAAATATCCCAAAATATCACATATACCAAGGTATAGCCATCTTTAGTGGCAATAGGGATTTCATGCAATTAAATATGCCCACTCAAGATCAGGGGTCTTGTACGAAATATTAATTTGAAAAACCACATCAATAGATCACAGTGTTGAAAATCAGCTCTCTTCCTCTGGTTTTCACACTCAATCTCACCCGTCACTCCCACAATTAAAAAAAAAAAAAAAAAAGAAGGGATTTTTGAAATAATTGTAGACTACCAGAACCATGCTGTAATGGGGCACATGGCAAAGTCTGTCCCAGAGTCCAAGACATTTCACCAAAATTGCCCCAACTCTGTCTCTGTGCTGTCAAATTAAAAACCTACTGATTGAGTCACTTCAGCAAGGCTCCTTCCTCTGCCCTCTTGCTTTTTAAGCAACCTAATAGTAATCCATGAGCTACTCTACAGATTTTAATTCACTCATGAGTTTTTTTCACTTCATAAACCCGTGAATCTCTTTGGAATTTTTTTTTTTTTTTTGATTGGGGTCTGTTTGGGGGTCTGTTTCTCTTCTTTCAGGTACAATACACCAGGCCTAGCTGGACTGGGCTTTATGTGACTAATCACATTATGACTCCTGTGGAGTTGTGCTCTTTCAAAATTTCTTGAGTAATAGTCTGTTATGAGTACATACTTATTCCCATGTCATGCGAACAAATTTGTTCTCACAGTTTGTCATGGGCCATCTGCTTTTTCATCTTTGTCCCTGGCTTAATTTCAGTGAGACTTTATTCACTTCCTGACAAAATGTGCATTTTTACACTCATTTGGGACCAGATTTTCCAAGAACCTGAGGTCCTTTTTTGACACCTGTGGGACAAAGCCAGACTTTTTGAAGTGCTCAGCAGCTCCCGGTATTTTCACAAAAGAAGAGTCCCTGAGGATGCCTTGACATCTCAGCCTGGAGAAGGAACAGGAAAAGAGGAGGTAGGCACGTTGGAGAGGTAATATTGTTGGGCAGCAGGCAATTCCTCATGACAACATTCATTGCTTAACAAATTTTTCCCGCTGTGCTCAAAGCACTGCACAGACGAGTCTCACACTGGCTGCACTTTATGGGGGCCAGACTGAAACACATGAGAAAAGAAATGCCGTAACAGAAGTCCACAATGAAGCCAGCAGCAAAGGCCGCTTTCATCTTCCCCATCAACTGACATTGCCAACACAGCCCTCTGATGGCTCCTTTACCCTACCGCTCTATTAATGCATCTTCTGAAATTGGGGAAGCCTTTTTTCCCTCCCATATGCAGCATAGAAATAAGGCACAGCAGGAAAATCTGTTGTGTTTAAGGGGATTGCCAGCCCAACCCTCTCCGTACCCATGCAGGGACATCATCTCTTCTCCACCCCCGTGTGCTCGCCTTCCCAGAAACTTACTGAGGATGGAGAAGTGTCTGGGGACTGTGTTTAAGTCCCCCGAAATTAAAGTAAGACTGAAAGCTACTTCCAGGTAGCCAAAAAGAAACAGTAAGGAGAAGAAAGCATTATAATTGATCAGACCACTTTGTCCTTCTTGTCTTGTGTTTTGCCTCTGTCAATGGTCAGTAAGTGCTGCCTCAAAGGAAGCTATCAGAAAGCCTTCAGCAACAGTTATGCCATTGTCTGCTATAAGAAATTTTCTCAACATTCCATTAATGAATCAGGTTTTTGGCCCAGGACAGATGTTTCCACTGTCTACGATCACCTTTTATACAATTCAGGCCAACAAATTTGACTTAAGATCAGGCTCAAAATGGACTGCAACTCTAAGGACTACAATTGAAAGTAGAGCTGGTACTTAGTTACCTCTTTGAATCTGGCTATTCGCTACACCAAAAGGTTTTTCCTGTCTTGCAGCAGATAGCCTTTCCAACATGTTTAATTCTTCTGAGAGTCTTGTTTTCTTTCCTTAATAAGTACTATTGTGTTTCTAAATGTCCTTATTATGTTCTTATTAGCCTTGTAAACATCCCATCTGCTTTTTTATTATTTTTATTTTTCCTGTTTCTTTTTTTCTTTTTCTTTTTCTTGTTCTTTGGCAAGGTTTTGGTCTCGATTAACTCCTATAGCAATGAGTTTCTCAGGTTAGTTTTGCACTGTGTGAGGAAGTTTTTCCATTTACACAGCAGGTTTTTGATACTAATCAGCCAGATAGCATTTTCTCTGAAAACACCTGTGTATCTACTCTTTGTACCTTTCTCAATAGCACTTCCTGCCATACAAGACCCTAGAATAAGCCCGTGATCACATGAAATTCAGCAGGTACTAAGAGACACAAAAGAGAAGACAGAAGATGTGTATCTTTTGCCTTATGCCCAAAGTCTGAGGCAACCAGGAACATTATAGAAATGAATCCTGAAGTTCCAGAAATTTTGTTTGTTTTTTTTTTTTTTTTTCTTTACTGGTTTGAGATTAGTTTGATTTCTTTACATATATACTCTAGGGCTTTCAAAATTGATTCAGCTGTTAATTAACCAAATGTAATTATATTAACCTGCTCTTTTTTTTTTTTTTTTTCCCCAGGAAAAATACGAGACACACCATGCAATCTTATGGTTTTAGTAGCCAGTGAGTCAAGTCTGGAAATTTAATACACATGAGTCAATGAGATTTCAGGTTCCTACAGAATGTCCAGCAAGGCTTTGTGCAGCCAGCAGTGGACAGGCCTCTGTTGCCTACTCCTTATGGCCCTTCCTGGGCTGATTAATGACACAAACTGTATCCAGGATGGGTTACCCTGAACCTCTGCCATGTTATGCTTGAGATGAACTGTCCCTCCCAAAGCCTTGTCACAGCAGTATTCCCCACTGAAGCACAGTAACTGTATCTTTTCCTGGTTATTTGCCATCTGACCACCCCAGCACAAGGCTTCTGCATTAGAATCTACGTAAGAATTTTATACCATTTCAGGACTGATGGATCAGCAGTCCCTATCTTGCAACATTTCTCAAGCTCTGGAAACTCAGTACTTAAATGGAAGAGATGATGAAAAAAAGAGTGCGGGAAGTGTCTTGTTCCATCTTGAGCAGAACCAAAGGCTGTTGGCCCTCCTTGGTGAGCAACTTTTGGGTGAAAGAGGGAGAGGCTGAGTAGGAGACCATGATTAGACATAGCACAAGAGTGTGTCTCTGCAAGATTAGCTAAGAGTCTGCAGGCCAAAACCTTCCTGTCAAGCTAAAGGTGGACACTTTGGTTGTACAATAGAGGGCCCCTAGGTGATCTGAAGATGACAAGAGAATGATCTTGCCTTAAGTACTCAAGAAAAGTAGGAACTAACTCATGGAATTCATTAAATATTCATATATTTCCCAATATGTTTTGTCCCCAGAGGGATGGTGCCATTTTTAGGAAATAATCTTGTAACAAAAATCCCCTGAAACCACACAGCCTGAGGTGCTTTTTCTCATCTTCATACACCAAGGAATTGCATAAGCGATATCTTTCCTACAGAGTTATTCTGGGTGGGAGACAGCCACCTCTGAACACCTGAGTTATGCCAGTCTGGACATGAATTATTTCCCTGAATGACCCTACTGCATCTTTGCTGTTCATGACCTTTCCTAAGTGTGTCGGGAAAGTCAGAGGGGAGGAGGCATATCTTATAAATTTTTTTTGTATTTAGATACCCTGGGATTCTTTCCCAATCTCCTGTGTCAGGTGTGGGAGAACTTGTTTACTCCAAGGAAAAGCTTTTGGGAAAGTCCTGAAAGATTCAACTCCCTCGTGATTGAATCTGGGTCCTAACTGCAGAACAAGTGAGTGGAAGCCCATGGCCAGATGGGACCTGGGTTGCTTATCCCCTCCTCGGGACTCCTGGCCTGAACTGAAACCCCCTCCCAAGCCTGAAAGAAATGTTTAACAAATGTGGATTTGGTGCCCTGGAGACATACCTTTCGTCCTAACTTTCATTTCAACTGCTAGATATGCCCAGGCAATCGTGGCAGGCATCATGGAAATGCTGCCTTCACAAAGACATTTTGTCTCCAATAACATTTTCATTTTACACCCAAGTCTAGCCGGAGGTGAATTCCTTTGTTTAATGAAGAGCCACAGCTCCTTTGGAACAAAATGTTCTCCTGTAAGCTGGGTGAGCCGCTGGTTTTATTGAAGAACAGTCCTGCAGACCAAGACAATGCTGTACTTCACTACTCTTTTTGAATTACCACTCTGTCATTTCCCAGAGGAACATGATCAGCCGACCACTAAACTCTGCTTTAAGATCTTATGCCCGATCTAAATGAGACAGAATGAAGCCCTGGAGAGATTTCAACCCTTGCTTTGTTGAAACAACATTGCTTTGTTTGGAATGTATTTGCCTTTGTACTGGGGAATGAAAATGTAACCCAGTGCCCAGTTTTGAAATATATAAATACAGCGCTTTTGGTAATGTATCATATACAGAGATCCATAGCATATACTCTTTCTTACACAGCCCTTTTTCTTGGAGATCTTCAGCCAGTTTTGAAACCTTCAAGCATTGAGCCTTGTGACAGCTTGGTGAAGGCAGAACATATAATTTCTGTGTTACAGGCTGGCACAGTTAGGAAATCTGCAGCAGACTTGAAATGAAACCCAGACCTGTGCTTGCAACAGTAAACTCAGCCTTCCCCTATGTCCAGTTCAATTACACAAGCCAGCAGCCACCCAAATGTTCATGACGCCCACTCACAGCTCCAGTCAGTGGTCACCACTGTTTGGCTCCCAGGTCTTCCCTGTGCTTTACTTTAATACCCTTAGATTATGAGCTGAATAGATCTAGTGATATGATCCAGATCTTTTCACCCTGTGGTTGAGTCCTGAACTGGCAACTGTTGGTCAACTGAGACAGTTGGACTTTTTCCTACCCCTTCTCACAAATTCACAGGTGCTTCAGTGCACCTTGGGGCAGCAGTTTCATGAACCCAGGCTCTTGCTTTACCACTAACAGTGTATGGCACAACACTTTCATCAGCTGTGTACCAGCGGTCAGAGAATTTGGGGTCTGCTGCAGATGACAAGGATGGAGGAACATCACTAGGAGGTGCCCAGTCCCTCATCCCTGCACCTACCTATCTGTCCTACCATGTGTCCTCCTGAATAAGAAACTGGAAGGGACGTTGTCTACTTGGAGAGCAAGCAAACATGTTGGCCCCACACAAACAGGGGCTCTTTGTCTCTCTGTCTGAGTCTGAGTTCTTTGATCACCATGGGTACCAAGTCCCATCTGATATTATGGGCTGTGCAGGGTGGGCTTGGACACTGCCTGGGTGGAAGGAGACACCTCGGCAGGGCAGGAAGGAGTGATTCAGCCACTCCTCACTCTGAGTCAGTATTTACCCAGCGGCTCTGGGTTTGGGGGAGGGATGGTCTTTCTTCGGGGTCACATTCCCACCCTCCTGAGCAAAGTAGTTGGAGCCACTAGCCCGAGAGGGTGCTAGCAGCCTTCTCCTGGGAGCACGCCCTCTTTTTTTAGACTGCATTTTGGATGCAAACTGGCGTGCTGCGTCTGCATCTCTTTTTCTTGTTTTTTTTCTAATTGTAGTCTGGAGTTTTCCTTAATGGGACAGAGAAGTCTTTGAGACTGGAAATGTGCTCTTCTCTTTGTTTCTGGTAAGACATAACACTGGCCTCATGGGACCGCACTCCAACAGGGATATTTTAGTTCTGCCTGGCTCAACTTCTTGCTGGCCTGCGGTCTGATTGCTATTTGTCACTGGGACTGCAAGCGCTGGGGAACAGAGACTGCCCTCACTGCGGCTGCTCTAGTAGACTGGAGCCTTGAATTTGGCTGGACTTCCCAAGCCTTTCCACGAGGCAAATAGTAACACTAATTTCATCTGGACACTGTATTCCTTGCGTACTTTCCTAAAGGACGGTGTTGTGCTGCTTTTGCCTTGTTCTCCACGTTAAAGGTATTGCTAGATTTCACCCTGTTGCGTCCTGCTGGTGGATGATTATATTCCCCTTTTTGAGAGACTGAAGATAAAAAAACACTTTGAGATCCCTTTTGATAGATGGAGATACCCTTCTGGCCCAGTCCCTGAAATGATTTTGTGAAGGTGCTGAGCATGTCCTATCCTACAGACCTTGGTGTCACATATATCGGTGTAAAACAGGAATAATTCCATCAGCATCAGTGTCGTTACACCAGAGTAGTCATGGGAGAAGGAGAGGAAATAGGCCTGCAGGGATTTTGGGTTTTGGGTTTTTTTGGGGGGGAACCATGCTGACTGTAAAACCACAGCAAAATTATTTTTAAATGAGAAAAATTTCTTTAAGACAGATCAACCCCTTAAAAAGAGAGACAAATGGAATGAAACGCTGCAGTTCAGAAAGTCCTGCGGTATTTGGGAAATAGGGCAGTTTGCTGCAAAGAGAGGAGTAAATAGCTAAAGCCAGGATAGTTGCAAAAAGAGAAAGACCCAGAAAATGAAATTGCTTATGAATTACATTATCAAAACTTCTCACAGCACAAGAGATGAGATCGTAGGGGCAAGTTTATTCTCAGCACATGCGTGGAAAAATGTGAACCTCAGTAAGAACCACTGAGTAAACCTGAGAAAAGAAAATGACTGTGCCTGGAAATGTTTAGGGGATGGTGTTTGTCAATTAATGAAATGAGAGGCCACCGTTTGCAGCTTGGTACACAGTAAAGACATACACAGTCTAAGTCCAAAGAAGGAGATTTTTTCTTTTTCCCCAGTAAGAGGAATGTGGGGAAATTTTGCTCTGCGCTTCATCTGCAATTCATTCTTTTCTTTTGTAAAACCTGGTGATTATTGATAGGAGAAAGTCTGCTCTGTGTGGCTGGGCAGGGGGTCACAATTACTCACGCCACCAGGTTTTGCCTTCAGGTTTGTTGATTTTGATGACAAGCCTTTACCACTCGGTTTCTCAGCTGTGTCAGCAGCTCTCCCATCAGTGTAGTGATGTTCTTTGTGTTACGCTGTGCAAACAGGAGTGCAGCTCAAGCCAAAAAGCACGCATGGAGATCACACTCCTGATTTTAAGTAGCCTCGTGGTTTCACTAAGTTTGGAGCCAGCCTCATAGTTTGGATTCATCTCTAATAGAAATACACAGATATCTCCAGTAATGTAATTTAAGGGA
>NW_009646525.1:754242-788966 GCF_000708025.1 Charadrius vociferus
GACGTTTTTTAAGGACACAATACATGCACCTTGTCAGGGAAGGATTCCCTCTATGCCAGGAAGCTCCCCTCTTTCCTGGGGAAGCCGCTTGCTTTGTGCCTTAAGAATGGGAGGGAGATTCTGGCAGCACTGGGAATCTTCAGCCCACCAAGAGGAAGAAAGACCAATGGGTCTTTCTTCAGCTTCCTTGTAAAAGGAGGGCTGCTTGACTAACTTTATGGAAAGAAACCAATCTGTAAAAAGACAGCATTTAGTCTTTAACAAGGACTGTGATTCGGGTAGTCTGTGCTAGCCCAAGCTTATTAAGAGACCAAGGGCAGAAGGAGCCGGGACACCACCAGGAATGCGAGGAGAGACAGGCTGGCGAAGCAGTGAGGTGGAAGAGCAGAGGAGCAGCTGCCGAAGTCTGTAAATGAGTCAATGAACAAACTCACATAGGATCCCACCTTAGAAAGGAGAGAATTAAGTCTCCCAAGACAAAAAATAACACCCCAAAACCAACAAAAAAATCCCTGCATCCATATATACATTTGTTCCATAGATGTTGATTATATTGCCACAGAGACAGGGAGGTCGTTTCGAGCCAACATAGCCACTTAGTTTCTTTGGGCGGTGTGAAAGTGGATACGCCTTTGGAAATGACTACAAGAACCCCAAATCATCCCTGCATAGCTCGCACTACAGCTAATGTTCTCAATGTAATAGCAGCAGAGGTTTGGAACAAAATACACAGTCCAACACACTGTGTGCAATGTCAGACAGAGGTACTGCACTGGGCCATCCCCTGTGTGACGTTATAATTAGAGACGGGGCTTCAATCAAACATCCAAATGCGGAGCAGTGCTGTGAGTCAGCTGAGACGTGCGCAACATCTTTGTCATTATCCTGATTTTTGTCATTTATAACAAAATCCAAACACTGTAGTCTTCAAGATGTTCAAAATTTGGGTTGAGAGACAACCCAAAATTTGGTATTTATCCCTGCTCTCCAAGGCCCAGTGTCAGTAAACACATAGCTGGGAGACTATGGGATTTTGGAAGCTGCACTCGGCAAAAAGCTCCCTGAAGTTGAGCTTTCCAGAACAGAGGTAGACCTCAATTTTTAGGGCCCTCCAAATGAGCACATGTCCCCAATTCAACCCCCCCTAACTTGACCCTAAGGAAAAATAATTTTAGCTCCATGCCTGTCTCGGACTAGCGTGGCTCTGAGGAAAGAAGACAAGTGAATCTGTCACAGAAAAATACAGCAAACAAAAATCTCAAAGAAGAAACTGATTAAAGTGATTTCAAAATATGTAACCACGCCATGGCAGATGCCAGTGAAGCCTAGCATTTGGGGGTAAGATCTGCCAATCCTGCTGAGCACAGCATGTAGTACAGCTCCCTTCCCCAGGCTGCCGGAGTATAACACAGCAGCTTGAGCTAAAGGTGAGATGTGAACTGTCATCTGAAATGTCCTGGTTCATACCAGTTTCTTTGCTGGTGCACCATATGTCAGTACAGAAAGTATATTTGTAACAGAAATGACTGGGGAGCACTACAAAGCAAATGCACCTGATCTTAGAGGACTATAGTAGCATGGAAGCATGTTAGTCTGCCAGGCACAGAGGGGCAGGGGGTTGTAGATCCCTTCTTGTTGGCCAAGGGATCATTAGTAGGCAAAGCTGTTTGTTCAGCTTGGAAAAGAGAAGGCTCCAGGGAGACCACGTAGTGGCCTTCCAGTACCTAAAGGGGGCCTATAGGAAAGATAGGGAGGGCGTCTTTATCAGGGAGTATAGTGATGGATGAGGGGGAATGGTTTTAAACTGAAAGAGGGGAGATTTAGATTAGATATTAGGAAGAAGTTGTTTACTCTGAAGGTGGTGAGACATTGGAACAGGTTGCCCAGAGAAGATGCGGATGCCCTATCCCTGGAGGTGTTCAAGGTCAGGTTGGATAGGGCTTTGAGCAACCTGGTGTCTTTAACATCTCTTTTAATCCAAACCGTTCTATGATTCTATTGTTCTATGAACACCAACCCATAGCCAGGCCTGCTTTGGGAAACCAAAAGTCCAGTGCAATGCCAAGCGTTTATACAGAGCCAGCAAGCCCATTATGAAAGCTCATACTCTCTCTGCACGTCATTTCTTTTCTCCCCCAAACTTCCATATGCATTGTGAGGACAACCATTCTCAGAAAAAAAGAAAGCCCCACTACCTATTTGCCAAGGTCCTGTTCCATTAAAGGCCAGATGACCCTGAACGGGTGAGAAAGAACTTGAATTTCTCTTGAATTCACAGTTTTTTCTCTTTCTTACATGTGCCCTGTATAGTTACTCTATGAAATGAGCCATTCTAACAACGGTGGTCTGAGAAAATATACTCTACAGCCAGTCACATATTTTTTCTTCCTTCCTTTATCAATAGAGGCAAATAAAATCCTTCAAACTTCCCAGTTGCTTACTCCAAGTATTACAAATCTTTGGGCCTGATCCTTCTCAGTGCAACTGGGTCCACCGGCCTTTGGGCCCTACACTTCTTTATCCTGGATTTCGTTTCCTCCCAGGAACCCTCAACTCCAAATATTTTGCGGACAAGTTTGCAAGCACAGTTTTACTAACTTTTGCCAATATAGTTATCTGCACAAGAGATAAGGACTGCATGCATTCCCTCTCCCAATGCTGAATTAGATTAATTCAGCATACTTGCAATTCAATCTAAATGTGGAATCAGCCACAAAAGTAACAAATTTTAAGAAAACCCTATGAGATGCGTTGATCAAAGGTGGATCTGTACTCTTAGCACCTGTAACCTGAAACAGTGTCTAAGCAGTGGTGTTTCAAGGTTGTGGGGACTAGTTTCTCCACTTCCTAATGCTGTTGATATTCTTTACAACTATACCATGATCTGCTGATAGATAAATAGCCCCAGGGCCATACTCTGCCATCAATTACTCTTATAAGTCTAAAAAATGTGCCAGCAAATCAGAGAGGTCAAATTCAGTCAAGAGTCAATGGGCCTGGGACTAGAATTTGGCTTAGCGATGTAAGCGAAACATTTCCCTGACATACAACACAATACATTTCCCAGGATTTGTTCTTCCTACAGAAAGAATGTGTGTTTTCATGGGTTTGAGGATGAATTCAGTTACATTTTTCTCCTGATGTGGAAATGCAGGAAGCTTATCTCTTGTTGATGGTTTGGCTGTATCTTCTATAGATTAAAAAACCCTGTGATCTGCTGCTGATAGTCTTCCCTCATTATAACAGAATCTCCTGCCCACCTGGAGTATACTTGACTATGATATATGATGATGCTAATTTTATTTCACATGAGAAATAGGATGTAGTATCTATTTCTTCTATAAGAAATAGTGAAGCTGTCAGGTGGAAAATCTTGAGCGGCTGTTCAGTGGTTAAAATGCAGGTAAAAAGAGAGTCAGGAACTCTGACTTTAATTCTTGGATGTCTAATCGATTTGGTTGTATGGATTTGGATATCTCTATTGCAGCCAGAGTCCTCAAGGCATTAAGAGTTTTGATTGAATGAAAATAGCTATTTACTTCATAATTTTGCTGTCTCCCAAATTCCCCCTCCCGAATACAGTAAGGAGAATTCTTCCCTCCCACTGACATGGCAATTCTTAACTCCATGTTTGCAAAACTCATTACAAGTTTTGGATGAAAGGTGTTAGAGAAGTGCAAAACAGATTTGACATTTTTTTTATATAGAGGGCTTTCAAGGTTTCCTGTGATTGTCCACATTTTTGGAGATTAGTCAGCTTTTCAAAAGGATTATGCAAAGTGGAAGGCTGCAATAGCAGGAGGTTGGGATCAGTGACCCAGAAGGTCCTTCCAGTCCTGTGTTCCTGGAGGCTTTTCCAAGTCATACCAAAGACGTCAAAGACTACTTGTGTGGTCTGAACTTAATACCTTCGCTACACACTCCCCATTGAAATTTTTTGTGGCATCTATTTAACGGGGAAGAAGCAAGGGACAGATAGGGCCTCTGTGTAAAGGTAAGAGAAAACATTTGCCACAACAATGATGGAGAACACCATGCAAGCTAGCTGACAGCTCAGGAAACTGAAGTGGTCAAACATGTCAAGAAACACCTCAACAGACACAAACAGCCTCATCTCTCTGGCCTCGAGATTGCACCTCTAGAAGCACTTGTGTTACCACTGCCCGTTCAGTCCTGGACCTCCCTTCTGAAACCCAAGAGCTATTAGCAGTTATGATGGTGGTTTTGCGGTGTAGACACCTGTCCATATGAAACTAATCTGAGACCACCAAGCTCATTTTCTTGTAGCAATTTACCAGCTTACCATATGGTAATAATTTTTGACAGCTGCCATCTTGGGCTGGATTAAAATTAGTGATCCGGTGATGGAAGATGCTTTGATCATGCTCTTAGCCAAGCCCATACTTTCCCTAGCTGGAAAGTAGGCAGTGGTGTTGCTTCCCAGTGTTGGGGCAGGTATGTTAGAGATGAATTCAGATAGTCTCATACCTCCTCACCTCCAAGCCTGTCCCATCTGAGAAAACCAGCAGTTTCTGATGTTCAAATGTGCTTTGCCAGCCAAAATGTCAACCGCATACCACCTCCGAGAAGGCCACAATTCAGTGGTTGCACATCAGACCAATGGGTCCATATTTATAAAGTGCTTTGATATCCCAGATGAAAGGACAGTATATAAATGCCCCATTCATTTAGGTTACATACAGTAGCGGCAAACAGAAAAATCATTACCCACAGGGTTAGAAAGGCGTATTCCTGTTTATTAATTGAAGACCACATAAAGAATGCTTGGTCAAAGTGTTCGTTTTGGAGTGGACATTTCAGTGCCGGTCCAGCGAATGAAAATAATCCTGAGAATTTGCATGGGCAAACAGCATAAACATCAACTTTGGACAACTCAAAACAAAATTCTCCTTAAAAATGCTGTGGAAATTTTTTTGTATGGGACTATCCTTGTCCCCTGCACTCCAATGGGAAGTGAGGCAATCAGTCCTTTGCCGGGTCAGGACTACAGCGGAATTATTATCCTAGCAAAAAATAATTTAAGTTACAAAAAGAACAATTGCTACATAGTGAGCATTGACTACTCCACATCTTAACATGTGTCGCGCTAAATCACCTATGTATTCACTCTACATCTACGTTTCCTCTCTTTTATGCATATAAATGAGTCTTTGGATTTCTAGACCTGTATTCCTCACTTTCTCCATGTATCTTTGAGATACATGACCCTCTCGGTTCATTTGGAAAGCTATGTTAAATAAAACCTTTTCTGTCTGTCATCTCAATATCCAAGTGCTGAGTAGATACCCATTCACAGTCACTGGGAGCATGCAGTGTCTTTCATATATCATAACCGTAAAAATAAATAAATTACAAAGCAGAGAGGAGATAAGGCACAGGTTTAGGCTGCCTTTTGAAGATTTATTAAAACAAACTGATATTTCTTATAATGTGCATGTAACCAGAATACATAATTGACAATGATAATCATTAACAGGTACTAATGTTATTTCAGAACAGAGGATGGAATGAGACAGACTAAACCTCCATGCATGCAGCAGAGGAAATCCAAACTGCGATAATTAAATGCAAATAAAGCCTGGGGGCAAAAATTCCTGGTCTCTCTAAGATAAGAGAAACGTATTTCTACCATCTATACTTCATTTATTTCTCTTGAAGACTCTAATTTGTTTTTAAGCTAATAGATCAAACATTCTTGTCACAGTTCGTACAACTGTCTCAAATATGTGAGAAGTACCCGCCAGGCGAGGACCACCAGCAATTTTTATGATTTCTTTACACTACAAATATTTGGCAGAACTGAAATCACCCAATAAAATAAACCTGCGGATTCATCTGCAGTTTTAGACTCTCTCCAAGTATTTTTTGGACTCCTTCCCAAAATAACTGATGCTCATGATATTCCAATATCAAATGAAAATATGTCCTAATTTTCATGTCTCACTACCACCATCTGTTATTAAAGAGAAAGTCGTCTTTTTCCTAGCAGACCAGGTGGGTTGGAGACACACATGCGGCCATGAGCGAAGCTCTGGTCCAGCAGCACTTTTGGTCCTTCATGCTTTTGGGTTGGTGGGATTTGGACATAAAGCAAAGACAGAACCATGCAGCAGCGGTGGTGGAATCTCATTTCTTCCAGCACCAGCATCATCTGCCACCTGGTACCCAAAGAGCTGGCAGCACTGCAACACGGGTGTCCCCATCTCTCCGGGGGAGGGGAAGCTTGAATTTAATTATGTGCAAGAATGGCTTTAGGGAAAGGTTCAGGAATTGCTTTGGAAATGCCTTTGGCAAAAGGAATAGATAAAAAAATACCATGTTTGAAAAGTCTGTCCAGCTGTAGTGACACTGAATGGTCTTCAATGAGAGCCACTCAGCAGTACACAAATGCTGCAGTCACTTTTGTGAGGTTCAGATCAGCTAGCTGATACTTCAGAAAATCAGTAGCTGAGCTTTAGACACATTCAGCTCTTCTTAATATTACATCCATGCATTAAGTGTCAGAATAAAGTCTCTCTCTTCCAAACCAAAGATGAATTAATTTATAAACCACCCCAACCTTCTGCCTCTACCGTTGCCTTTGACAACCAAACCACAGCACCATTTATTCACCCCACCAAGGCATCCCAGAGAGCCTCCCTCGAACAGCTGACACTGCTCTTCCCCATTCCTGCAGATATTTTTCCCTCCACAGGTCTTGAGCTGTACAGTTTTAGCAAGTGTTACTTGTAGTATGCTTCATAAATCCTACAAACCGCTATAAAATCTGGTGCATAGTGTCAATTTTACGTGTTTTCTGGCAGAAAGGAGCATGGCTTTTGTTTCCACCAGCCTCCTGGCTGTACAGTGCCTTGTAGGTATTAATTTTTAGGGTTATCACCCACTCCGATCTTGGTAAAGCACCCTAATTTTACAAGGATAATCTCAAACCTCGTTAGACTAATTGGCAGGCTGGCCAATATTGACTAGATGGCAGAAGAAAAACCTCTTTATTAGTGTAACGCTGAATTAAAACATTGATGTTTCCCATGGATTGAAATGGTATCCTTTTTGATATATCAGTGTAGCTCCATAGTATTCACATCAAATCAAGGGAACGGGTAAGTAGGGCCACTCAGAAATTTCCAATTTCTTGATTTTCCCGAAATGTTTCCATTTTCCCTCAGGACAACCGAAGGAAAGCATTAAACTTTGGGTCAATGTGATCTAAGAACTGTTCAGGTCAGTTCTAAGCAAAATAAAACGATTGTAGGTCAAGCCAACCTGACATGAATCTGCTTTAGCTGGAGTTACACATACATGTTGAGATCTGCATATCTGTTGTGAAGCAATGGAGAATCACTCCAACAACCCCAGCCAGCAAGAAAACAACCAGAACAAAACAACTTCCACAAGGTGAATGAAGAACAACTGTAAATACAGCCTAGTGTTGAAACAGCCCAAACAAACAAAATATTTCAAAATATTTCCCACATTCACAATAAAAGATTTTTCTACAAGTATCTCGTGCTAAAAAAAAGTTTCCAACAGTTCAGTTTGGGACCCAAATTAAAGATGAAAAGGAATGTTTAAAGGCAGGACACAAATCCAGATCCTTGTTCTAGTGACACGTCTGCTCAGAGCCATAAAACTATTTTGTGAACTGGCAGGGAATACTGGATCATGATGGGATTTCCTGTGTTTTATAATCCCATATATATCAGACGATACTGTACACTATCATTCCCGTTCCACAGATAGAAAACTGGGACCACATGAGCACTGCTACGTGGGCAATATGGAAAACAGTGTGAGGACATTAGAGGGTCTCTAGATATTAAAACTAAAAATCTGTCAAGAAAAACTCCCTCTGAGGTATCCTGTCTTCCAGGACAAGACCAAAAAGGCACCACATGAAACTATTAGGTGGAAGATTAAAAAAAACAAACAAAAAACCCAACCAAAGACCTGGTTCTTCACAAAACCTGTGGAGAATCTGTAGGGCTTGTGCTGCAAGATGTTGTACAAAAGAAATATTTGCATGAGGTCAAAAAGCGATCAGATATTGGCAGCTTGTGTAGAGAGGGGAGGAAGAAGAGGGGGGATGTTTTTTGAAGCAGGGTGTTCCTCGTGATCTTTTTCAGCTGAACAAAGGTCCCCTCAGAGAGGATAAAGCTGTCTGTGATCCCCTGACTCTCTAGATCTGCCCAGTCTCACCGTGTCTGCCCTATTTTTGACCCAGGCCACTGGCAGCCCATCGAGTCTTTCTCGTTCTCCTTCTGTGACACATCTCAGCCTCGACGCTTGGTTTTTCATTGCAGGTCTGTAGATGGCTGTAGGGGTCTGGGAGGTGGGATGTGTTGTTGCCTGGGTAGTAAACGTTCTGCGGACACATCTGATCTTCCAGTGTGCATTTGTCTGAAATATGGAGGACTGGAAATGATGACCAAAATGGGCTCTTCTAAATTTATATTTCTACTCTCATGATCCCACAAATGCGGTATCATTCATAGGGGTCTACATCAGGCTAGGACTTGCTGCAAGAGGGCTCTTCCCAGGCCTGGCTAAATGCTGAAGTACCTACTACTTAGGTGTTGCTCTTCTCCAGGAAAACGTCTCTGTCCCTCATCCACTATTTACACAAGCTCTCCATGTTGTCGTCTCCATGTAACTAGAATAATATATAACGGGAGTTTGATTCTTCACTGTATGCAAAGGCAAATAGTAGAGGAAAATCTCAGACTTGAAGGGTTAGCATAGAAGCACATAAAGATCTGAAGAAAGCTGAAAGGGTCAACATCAGCTGAGTTTCCTGCACGTCCAGTGCAAAGCAGCCTACGCATTCAGTCAAGACAACCTCCCAGTTATTCTACATAAGTTTCTGAAGAACATTATTTCAGTGCCAGCACCAAGACAGACTGTTCTCCACAACTCAGAAATTGCAGATGGAGATGCCTCCACCAAATGCCCACCTGGACTAGCTCGGTGAAGACTGATCTCCTGGAGATTGAACCGAATAGACAAAACCTGGTAAGTGGGAGCTGTGTTAAGTCTCATATCCTCTACAAGGATCTTGTAACCCACTCACCATCGGGTTAAGCTCCTATTGAACACGAGCAGAGCTCCTTACATGTTGTGCAACACAATGGAAAATTGAGACCATACCATAGATGAGGACATACAAGTTACGTGGTTTGCCTGAGGCCACACAGTGAGTCAGAGGCTAAATTATAAACTTGGGAGTCTCTGGCTCCAAGTCACTTATTCAATCTATGCTGCCTCTAAGGCATATTACATTGGGGGTATTGTATGGAAATGACATTAACTTTAAAGAGCAGTGTACAGTAGAAGTAAGCAAAATAAGTGGGCTTTATTGTGGGCTGATTTAAAAAAAAAAAAAACAAAACAAAACATGAAAAAAGTGACATGGGCAGTTTTGCAAGCATACAGTGTAAATTAATTTTGCACAATTTGATTTTGAAACCTCCCTCCTGGACTAAAAACCTAAACACCAAGTTTCAGGCCATAATGGACCCCTCTTTTCCACTCTTCTTTTTTGCTTCTCTTTTTTTCTTTTTTTTTTTTTCTGGCAATTCTGTTAACCCTCAAAAATAAAGGTTTAATATGGAAATGCTGACAGCTCCTTAAGCAGAGCATCGCATTTGCAACACTGTAATTATGCCTACTTCAAAATGCTCCAAAGAAAACAAGATTTTCTTGTTCAAACAAATCTTGAATGGTTTTAGCCCCAGAATTAAATCATTCAGACCAAAAAGGACTGTGTTAAGCATGTTGAACCAGGGCTGTACCAAGGAGATGTGGAAAGAGATAAATGCAAACTGATTTTACAATATTTACGTAATTAGATCCACATCTCTGCTTTTCTCTCTTGAATGAGTAAAGACCAGATTAACCTTATTATTATTATGTTTATTTGATTGACTTAGGAATTCCATCTGGATAAAAGAGAGTCTAGATGTCTTTCTCCATGCGCACCCAGCGTGAAGCCAATCAACATGCCTCTCTAAGTAACAAATTTGTTTTATGTCATCTATCAGCAAGATACTGTAATATTGGATATAGCTTTAGTTCAATGGATGACTGCTCCTTAAAGACCACGCAGCTTAGAGGTTTTCATCCTGCATTTTTATGTCCCCACAGAAAATTACTTGTCAGATTTTCCACTCTTGTGAAGATGGTTGTAAGTAAATGTGTGGTGCAGAAAGCGAGCACGGCACGTTTAAACGAGAGCGCAATCAATACCCCAGCTCTGCTGCTTTGGTGGAGGATGTTCGCTTATTTTGCAAGACTTTCTTGCATCCCATTTCTGCACTGTAAAACAAAGGCAAGGATTCCTATGGCAGCGATCAGAGAGTAGGAGAAAAGGGAACGATTTCTTCCCACTGCTCATAATGTGTGATTTTGATTGTTACGACTGCTTCATGCAAATAATCCTTCCTAACAACATGTACTATATTCCCGTTTAGCATAAGTAATATTAGATCAAAAATGGGGAGGAATTTGGTGTCAGCTTCATTACATTTGTACAGGGAAAAACAATGTTTTGAGTTAATAGCAGGAGAAGTCCCTGCAAATGGATTGTTTCTTCCTTTGAGAAACTATTTGACCAGCTAATTAAAAACCACTGTCAGGAACCTTCTCCTGGTAGTTACCCTCATTTTCCAGAGAAGAAGGATAACACAGTGGGCTGAGGCTGGGACAGGTTAGATTTATTTCCCAGCTTTACATAACAAAGACAGAGCCATACTGTCTATCTTTACCATCTCCAACCTGGACAACAAAATCTTTCTTTTTTTTTCCTTTGTTTATTGTTGGTCTTGTTTACTCAGGTTGCCATCATTTCTGGGCAGAGTCATTTTCTGACTACATGCAAGTGTAACACCCAGTTCAGACTGCTCAGTGCTACTCAGGGGCATGCAATTAATCCAAAGAGACCATAGATTCATAGAATGGTTATGGTTTCAGTTCAAAGGGACCTTAAAGATCACCTAGTCCAACCTCCCTGACATGGGCAGGGACCCCTTCCACTAGACCAGGGTGCTCAAAGCCCCATTCAGCCTGGCCTCGAACACTTCCAAGATGGGGCATCCACAGCTTCTCTGGGCAACCTGTGCCAGTGCCTCACCACCCTCACAGTAAAGAATTTCTTCCTAATATCTAATCTAAATCTCCCCTCTTTCAGTTTAAAACCGTTAGTCCTCGTCCTATTGCTACACTCCCTGATAAAGAGTCCCCATCTTTCCTGCAGGCCCCCTTTAGGTACTGGAAGGTCTCCCCAGAGTCTTCTCTTCTCCAGACTGAACAACCCCAACTCTCTCAGCCTGTCCTTATAGCAGAGGTGCTCCAGCCCTCTGACCATTTTTGTGGCCCTCCTCTGGACCTGCTGCAACAACTCCATGTCCTTCTTATGTTGGGGGCTCCAGAGCTGGATGCAGTACTCCAGGTGGGGTCTCACCAGAGCAGAGTGCAGGGGCAGAATGACCTCCCTTGCCCTGCTGGCCACATTTCTTTTGATGCAGCCCAGGATGTGGTTGGCCTTCTGGGCGGCACGCACACATTGCCTGCTCATGTTGAGCTTCTCATCAACCAACACCCCCAAATCCTTTTCCTCAGAATCCAACCAAGAACATTTCTATGATTAAAGTGGCCATTTTGTAATTGTAAATGGACATCTTGTAAATGTTTCTATTTTATCTGAGTTCCCACTTCTTGCTCTAATAGGCATACAGTAATTTGCCATCAGGCTGCAATCTGAAACAGTTATGTTACATGAGACTCTGCGTGTTATCTCATTTGTAGGATCCCTTTACCACACAGACTTGCTTTTGACTTCCTCTCGTGCATTATCACAACAGACTCCAACTCACGCGCTTCGCCTTTCTGTTGGAAAAGTATTGTGTAACCTACAACACTCACCCAGCAACCCTTCCCCCACAGGGAAGGAAGCCTCCAGCCAGACGAAAGCTTTGATATTAAGAGCACAGCTATGTGCAAACCCATAATAATGCACTTGGACTGCAGCTCTCCTTGAGGAAAACAAGAAAACAAAACACTCCTAATTAAGCTATTGGCTTGGAGGAGGTACCAAGTCCAAAATGATTTTGACTCCATATGGAATTTATATGGAATGCAACATGCAATAAAACACCAGCACACCCAGATGTGGATGTTCCCCAGCTGTCTGTCTGCTGCTCTGATGGCATCCGCGGGAAGCGAGAGGTGACTCCTCTGCGCTCACGTATCAAATTGAGTAGTGGAGGGGAAATTTTAGAAAGAGAACATGTAAGTTCACAAATTTAAATGTTGCACTCAGCTTTTATGTTCTGTGTGTTCTAAACAGTGGGCTCTTCGCATTTGGCGCCTCTCAGACTCAGCGATGGGTCACACAGTGCCAAGGGGAACGCTCGGAAGCACAGTCTCGGTCTCCCCAGGGTTTCTGCTTGGAGCAGCCGATGCAGATGTTATTTTTCCCTGCAGCTGTTGGGGGCAGTAGACAATCAATCCTGGGTTTCTGCAACCTGTATGACCTGGGTGTGGATCATATACGGGCTATATATTTGCCCTGATGCCAAACAGATTTGCAAGCCACATGAAATGTCTGGGAATATAGGGAAAACGTAAGTCCTGCTTTGAGAAATGGGTATTTTGATGGTCCTTGAGATATGGACTACTGATCTCCTGATCAGGGCCAAATTCTGCTGTCTTAAATTGCAGTATTGTTCAACCGGTGCCAATTGATTTTGGCCAGAATTTTCCCATTTTTCAAGACACGAATGTACTTATTTTAGAGTTAGCTGCTGAATTTTCAATCGAGTTCCAGGAAATGAGTTGTTAAGTCCCAGGGTCAGGGGAACAGATCTGCTTTGAACACAGATGGGAAGAAGATTGCAGGCAGAGACAAGCAAGACAAAATTTGAGAGGTTATTTTTACACTAACAGTTACCAAAGATTATTTTTTCCCCAGAAAAACACACCACAGCTGTAAGGTTTGCTGGGCACCGTTACTAGCTGGGCATGTACTGAAGTGTATGTTGGGTTGCATGATGTAAGAAGGCCACAAGCACTGATGTCCAGCAGGATCAAGGAGCTGGGTTCAATCCATGTACCAGCCATTAATTGTGTCACGTTTTATAGCACACTGTAGGATTCGCTGGTTTGCACTGACATCTGTGACCAACCTTAAAATTATTTGAAAGCCCTAAAACAGAGGAGCCCAGCTCTTCCTGATCCGCAGAAATCAAGAGATTTGTCTCCACTATGCACAGTAATCAACGGGGAGAGGGACAATATCCTTGAGAACAGCTGAACCCAATATCTGAAGGCATCAGAAAAAGTGGCTTCTCTTGCTCCACTGCTGAAGGAGATCAAGCACCTCAAACAGACTAAAATCCTTGGAGACAGATGGGGTGAGCCCTGCACCCTACGGTGCCCTGTGACAGTGGTTCAGCCACCGGCTCAGACACTGTGGAGCTCCTAATTGCAGTCAAGCTGGACCCCTCTGAAGGGGGTCTAGAAATCACCTCTACCCTCCAGGTCTCTAGCATTAGAAAACTGCCCGACTTTTCCCTTTTCTGCCCTTTTCATCTCTTCTTTTGCTAATGAGTGAGAGGCACCTTTCATTAAAACAGCATGGCATAGACATCTTGTGGATTGCTTAAGTAAAGCTTAGGTGGGCTGAGTTGGAGTTCTCAGATCACCCCTGATACCTCTGATTGTCCGCTCAGGTCCTAGTGTGGCCCATTGGTCACTGTCCTGGGGGCTTTGCTGTCTGCTGCTCTCTGTTGACCATGTTTCGGGTGCTTCTTCTAACAAGCAGTGAGCTTAATGCAATGAGAAGCAGAGATTTGCAGTGAAGCTGCCCATACCTGAGCTACTTGTTTGGGCTTAGAGTCAGTGGGGGGAAATAGGCACATTCAGGGTACAGCTCACCTTTTTTAAAAGAAATGGCTAAAAGAACTCAGGTTTTGTGTAGTTTTTATGTTTTGTAGGAAGCATTAACTCCGTGTGCCTCAGCTTGACCTTCTACACTCATCTCTCTCCAAAAGCTCGGCGATGGGATTTTTTTTTTAATTTAGGCTACTCTTATTCTGAGTGCTCTGTGGCATACTTGTCCCCTGCTTTGTCATCCTGGGGACCTGCCAGAACAGCCCTGGCTGCTTTCTGGGCTGGGTTGGGACAGGGAGGCAGCCGGTGCACACCAGGGTCTTTCCCCTCATGGGACCGCGCCGTGGTCAGGTAATTGTAGATGTCTGGTACAACAGGTGCCAGAACACTACTTCAATAAAATCATTGCTTTTAATAAGAATAAGAATAAGGAGGAATGCCCAGTAGCTAAAAGGCTAGGCCTTGATCCTGAAAATACATGCTCACATGAGTAATTATATGCACTTAACAGTTCTCCTACAGAGCTCTGAGAACTTTGGTACGGGCTGCTCCAGTTCCCATGGACTGTGGTGGGGACAGGGCGCCCCGAGCTCCGGGGCTGATTTCACCGTGCATGAAGTGACTCACGTTCCTGGGTCTGACTGGCATCAGACCCCCAGCCAAAGAGCTGTACCTTAGATATATTCCTTTTCCAGTATCAAAAATTGAGTTTGCGGTGGGGGGAGAATGCCCATATCAGGATTTTATTAGTTAACAGGACATGGTTGAAGATTTTCATATCCTGCAGCTTCCCAGCTTCCACTGACCTGTGTGATGCTGTGAGGATCGGCTGTTTCTCAGGAGATTTAACAGGGATTAGCGGTTCCCATGTTGGAGGTATAAACACAGTCCTGCCAATCACTTCACCCTCCCTACTCATGCCAGGAGAACAACACAAGGTCCTGGGCACTTTCCTCTTAGATTTCACGTTTTCGTTTAGAATATTTTTCCTTTTTGAAAGATCGTCCAGGGATAACTGGACCAGGGATTATTTTAACAACTGAGCTTCAATACTGGACCATTTACATTACTTGTTTCTAACTGGCCTTCTTGTTTACAACAGACTGAAATGGTTAATCAAAATTAGTAACATATGATATACCCAGGTGTTTCATACAGTGGCCATATTTTTTTTTCCTGGAATTATTATGTTACTACAAACAGTATTGAAATAGTTTAATATCTGTATCAGAGATCTTCTAGGAATAAAGAGATTTGACTGAAGGAAAATATTCTAACAAAGGTTTTCCTGTATGGGCAGTTGCACTCTGACACTAACACAGCTTTTTATAACTTAACATTTTTAATGATGGGTTTGTAAGCAGAGCTATGAAAAGCTCCAGCCTGGAGAGCTAATATTGCAGTGAAGCTCACACGGGTGGTTTCTCTGTTCCACCCTAGAGGTAGCTGCATTTCCACTCTGACTAAGTGGATGACACATACTTGGGGCTCGATGGGTTTATTTTTTACTCTTACAATGTCGGAACAATTCCCCAGCTTGCAGCAGAGGTGGCACAGAGCACAGGAGAGTAAGTGGCTCGCAGTATGTAAAGGACTTTTTTCTTCAGTTAGTGAACATATATCAATTTATTTGGATATATGTTGCAGCCTGGTCCTTCTGTTTCTCTTCTACAGGTCAAAATAGACTGGGGTTCTGTTTAGCTAAATAGGACATATTCCTAATTCTTCCTCAGTCCCCAGGACTTTGAGGGAATGTGAGAGCTGTTTGTAAGCTAAATGTACCATTCCTCTTATTCTCACGGCTTGCCTAATAATCAGCCTTTAAAAGCAAAGCAAAAAAAAAAAAAAACAAAACAAAAAAAAAAAAAAACAAAACAAAAAAAAAAAAAAACCAAAACAAAGGAAAAATCTCTGCGATACTACAGTGTCCGAGGGGCGTTTGTATAAGTGGAGGATTTGAGTTCACGAATTCCACCTCTCACTTTCCTTATGCCTCAGGTTGCCGGATGGTTGGGAGGAACCCAGATGGGCTCCAGCTCGAGAAGACAACCTTTCCGCAAGGAATAATGCTGTGGGCCAAGTGTACAACCAGTTCTACCGCTAATTAGGGCCTGGAGCAGAAACGATCATATGTTTTCATTATGAGAAGCAGGAACTCCTGGCTTGTACCACTCTCAGCTCTGCAGACTGACAGAGAGTTCCTCTGGAGGGGCAGCTCACAGCAGCCGTATTCTTACACACACATCTTATCCATCTTACAATCGATACTGAGAACAAGTTACCAGTTTAAACTATTTCATTTCCATTTCCAGAGCACCAGCTGCCCAGCACAAAGCATTTATCAAGAACAGCAGGCAGTGACCCCTGTGCTAATGTTGTGCTTGCGATCCCAGCCGGGGCTTCTGCAGCATCCCTTCCCCACGGGGCTAACAGGTCTCACCGGTGAGGGGTGGGTGCCCTCGAGTGAGTACACATGGCACACATTTCCAGCTTGCTGCTTCTACCTTCATATTTCATCACAGCCCTGAGGTTCGCACACACATCAGTGTGCTGCCGAATGGGTGACTGCAGTGGCCACACACTTTTAAGACCCTTCAGCAATCTGGCACAAATCATTTTAGGAAAGGTCTCGATATTTAATCATCTTTTTGTTTGTTGAGTCCCACCTGAGGATTCCTACAGTGTTTCTAAGTCCTCCTTTGGCAAATATGCATTTCCACAAGTGACTGCCTATCAATTTCAATTTATGCCATGGAATTAATTGACACAAACATTACAGGGGTCAGAAAATGGTACCTACAACCTAATTGCATTGAGTGAAAGGAATAGCAATGGTCCTGTTGAACATTCATCATCTTGTTTGGATTTTTCTGTGTAAAGAATCCAGTCTTCACCTCCTCACCCATTCATATAATTTTGTTGGGATTAACTTGTGCCCCTTCACACTTTTATGCTCCAGATGTCAAAAGTGCCAGTCGTCAAAACTACCATCAGAGAAGCCCTGGTTCACGCTTCTAGGAGGGTTGTAGAAGGGCTGAGCAGAGAGGACAGGAGAGCGACATGGACCAATACTGCTCCCAGTAAGCAGGACTGGATGGTCCAGAAGATGCCCTCTAGATTTGAGTTTCTGTGAAGAGTCAGCTGTAAAGACATTTTTCTGCTTGTGGGCTTCTCCTCACAGATAAAGCTTGGAGGTAAGAGCTCAAAGTGCTGTAGACAGTCATGCCCACAAGGAGGAACAAGCCCTTGTGCCAGGACAAGATATCTTTGGATTTACTCTGCAAACCAAAATTTCCTTTTTCCACCATTTCACATTGTAAAACCATTTCCTAGTCAATCTTAACCATCATTACTAGCTCTTTTAGAACATCAGTGTTTCTTCAGCTCTCTCACCCTCCTATTAAATATCTGTGTTTTGGACTATTATTCCCAGATTTATTAGTTTGCCTTTTTCCAGACAGAATCTCATTCTGTTTCCTGCTCATATTTCTAACCTCTGGTTCCATTAGTGTTATTTCTCTGTCTTCACTTGGTTTACAGTTCTTTCCAGCGCAGTGTCATGTGCAGACCTAGTTAATGTACTTGGTTACACCTCCTTCCAGACCATTAATAAAAGTATTAAATAATGTTGCTGCTAGCACAAATCCACGCAGCACCCTGCTGTTCACCTCCATCATCTTCAAGACCACAGCCATCCATCATGTGCACCATTTATCACTGGCAAACAGACTTTGCAAACTAAAGCTGTTCTGTTTGAATTATGTTGTTAGCTCTGGGTGAGGACAAAAGGGAAGAAATGTCAAGTGTTAGTGGCAGAAGGAGGTGGGACGAGGGCTGGATGGTGATATAGCTCCAAGCCACGCCTTATCAAGAAATCCAAATGGACTGATGGAGAGAAATGTAATCCCTGTCTGTATCCTACCACGTCCTGTAGCAGAGGTTTCCCTGACGCTCTCTGGTCTGGCACCACCATGGACCGCCTACTTGAGGGAGGAACTATATATTACCCCAAGAGTTGCTCTACCAGCCAATGCACAACGGGAACAGCAGTCACCGGCTGAAGAGAGAAACTGTTGTTCCCACATAATTATTTCCGGTAAGAAATAATCACATATTCAGACATGAACTAAAATCAACGAAGGAAAAGTTCACAGCGGGCACATTGCCACTCTGCTTGCTGCTGGGATCTGCAATGAGGTATGCTGGTAAAGCTGAATATCAAAAATCCTGAGCTGGAATGGGCAATTATCTAGGGACTTCTATCATTTCTGGGCATCTACACAGAGAAGGAGGTTGGCAGAAAGGCAGGAGAGGTTCTTTCCATCCAGGTCTCCTCTTTAGGAAAGCAACATATTCCCCATGTACTTGTCTAGATGTGTGGAATGTAGAGAAGGATGTCAAGAACGTAAGCTCTGCCACACCGAATTAAAGACCTGAGGTCCAACAAGCTCAAGAGCCTGCCTTAGGCAGTGGTCAACATCACGTACCTCTGGGAGAGGTGTAGCTGTCCTGAAGCACACAAAGCTGGCACAACCTCTATGCGCTGCCCCTGCCCTCCCTCTAGGGACACTACGGAGGCTTCAGGAACAAAAGACTATTTTAATCCCTGGAGCAAGAAGTTTAACAGTTTTTCAAACTGTTTGATACAGTTGTGAGAACTGTGGATTTGACGGCAAACCACAGAAATCTCCCAACCTCATCTGTAGGATAACGAGCCTCCAGAAGTCCAGACAAATCTGGTGGGAACTATGAGGGTTAAGCAAGTGAGAAAATCACATCCACAGACAATACATGTAAACTAGGATGGGATGGATGCTCTGGCCTGACTACTTAGTTAATATCTGGACTCCTGCAGATCTGTTTCTCCTAGAACAAACTTTTCCATTTCTCAAGCATAATCCTGTTTAACTAAGAAATATGCCCACAAAATTCCATTTCTTTGAAGGTATAGAAACAAAGAAAAACAAGCAGCTGTTTTGTTCTGAAATATCCAGAATTGCTCCTGTAGCAATTTCTGTGCCCCCAAACCCATTTGTACTCAGGAAATCCTTTAACAAATGCAATTGAAATAAAGAAACATGGAATCAGCTAGAATTAGAATTGTGGAGCTAGACTTTGTCTGGACAGCTGGTAGAAAAAAACACTTAATGAGAATACAGAGTAAAAATATTTCTTGAGTCTACATACATCTTTAGCTCTAAGTTGAATACAATGATGAATTTAAAAGGAGTTGGTCCAGTAGCTTGTTGAAGCACTGGGAGTTCAGTTTTGAGCAGCTATGGGAAATAGAAGGTACAGGACATATGTAGGAGGAAATAGGAGGGAAAAAATGAAATTATTGTGTGTTTCTAATTAAAAAAAGCAGTTTGAGCAATCTAGTCAACTTACATTTCACTGCTCAGATATTATAATTATGGTTATAATAAACAAGTCTGAACAGAAAAGCAAAAGAACAAGACGGGTAGCAGAGCATAAGGTTGAAAAGGGGATAATAAAAATACAGTCTATAGTGAATATGATTTCAGACAAGCAAGAATGGAGAGAATTTCTGAACTAAAACTGCTGAGTATAGAGCTACAGAGACTAAAATGAACATAATAAATTTTAGCACAACAATTTCAAATAAATAGATCATTCATCATGAAGGTTCCCCGCAGTGGCTCAGATTCCTGCATCCACACACACACACACACTGCTTGAACTGGCCCTTGTTTCTTCCACGGTGCTCCTTCATGTCGGGTGATCTGTCCGTTTGCAGATCACGTGCTGCGATCGTATCGGGTCCCATAAACTGGCTGCTTTTGGGTGTGCCACACTACTAACATTTCACTGGAAATTTTTATCCCACGTATGTATGAAGTGGCATTCATCCTCCGGAGTCTGAATGGAGCTTTTGTGCACCCCAGAATGGTGCATCTAATGGCTCGGCGCTGTTGGATCGGGTATGGTTCCTTACTAATCAAATAACAATTTTTGTCTTAAAATATTTCCTTTGCTCACAGTGCTAAACAACAATTAAAAAAAAAGAAACAATTTTTTTTCTTTCTTATTTTTAGATATTGAAACTGCTTGTGAGAAAAGGGTGTTAAGTCTGATGAGCTGCTCGAATTCCAGTTGTGTGCTTACATTTTAATTACTTTATATTCTTCTGTCATTTAATCTAATAGGACAATAAATTTCACTTTTTGTCCTAAACTATGGCAGCGTTGCTTTCATGTATTAAATAGCTGCTCACCAATCGGGACCCGGGGAAGTGATTCTTCTGATTTAAGGCATACTTCATCCTGTCCTGAGCACAGACCACCCCGCCAGCGAGGCATCTCCTCGTGGTCCATCTCCCCCTCCTGCTGCAAGCACGTAACACACGCGTGGTAACGACAGCCACGATGCCTGTGATGACGTTGCACTAGGAAAACACTGAGTTTCCTTGCAATGTCGCATTGCAACAACAAGAAAACCCTGCTTTGGTGAGAGGTGCCAACAGCAGCCAGTATTTTGGAGGGTATGAAGTGTCAGGAGTGAACACACCTGGGTGACTGCAGGTTTAAGCACATCCACCCTGTGTAATCAAGCACGGTGATGAACTTGGTGGGACCATGTGCAGTATGATTTGTCATTTCATTTGCCACATAAGCCAGACAAGGTAAAGCCATTAGGGGAGAAGAATTTGTTCCTCTTTCTATAAATGTCCTGACTTTGAGATACTCATGGATAAGGTTTATTCCCATGACACTACACAGCAACCCCGTGCTCCGACCTTGCTGCCGACTGAGGCTGCTCCGTCTGCTCGACAACTGTTTACAATTAACTGATGATTAAACATGCCGAGGTAGTGAGCTGCTCACTTAGCCTGCCCTGGGACACTGAAAATTCAAGTGCCAAGAGCGGAAAGAAACCTTTTGTCTTGGTTTTGCATAACACGAGGTTGTGGCTACGGCTTCTCGGTGCTGCTATCGGTGATGGGGACAACAACAGCTCTTCAGGAGTGAAACCACTGTGGAATTTAGATGCAAAAGTGTTTGCTTGCATTAGGATAGACACCAGAGCTGGGCAGGCAGGGCAAAATGAGTAAGCATTTCCTGTATTTTCTGGTGTTTTTCTCTGTTTAAACAGGCCAGCACGCAGGTGTAACAAACAGCAGTGTTTTAGCCACTGGCAAAAATGAAGTGTTTCCTGCTGCCCATCCACCAGGTATCTGATTTTCTTTCATGGAATCATAGAATGGCTTAGGTTGGAAAGGCCCTTGAAGATCATGAGTTCCACCCCCCCTGCCATGGGCAGGGACACCTCCTGCTAGACCAGGTTGCCCAAGGCCACGTCCAACCTGGCCTTGAACACCTCCAGGGATGGGGCCTCAACAACTTCTCCGGGCAACCTGTTCCAGTGCCTTACAAACCTCAAAGTGAAAAATTTCTTCCTAATGTTTAATCTAATCTTTCCATACAAAAGTGTTTGCAGAACACAAATGCTTTGTGCAGGGAATCACAGGGTGAGTCCACTTCTTAATTCAGATCATGTGAAGTGGGATACAGGTGTGAAAGGGACCGTGCAGTTGCGTGAAGAGGAGAGAAGGTAAAAAAGCACTTCTTAAAGCCAGAAAAAAATCAAAGCTGTCCTCTGACAAGCGTGTCCTTGTCACCCACAGGGGAGCCAGGCACACCCTACCCATCCGAAATGAAAAGGTTGTTCAGCCAGCAAGATTGCGTCCTATTAAATCAGCAGTGCAACAAAAGGAAACTGGATTTTTTTTTTAATGCAGAAAGCTGTCCAGACCTCTTCTTACTGTTAGTAAATGTAAGGAAGGGTGTGAACACACAGTCTAATACAGAATTTCCTGTTCTTATCTTGATTCCTGACACCTTTTGGCAAAAGGCAGGGTTAAGATTATAAACTGAGACACACAAAAACCTTACGCTGTCTTGAGCAACTGTTAAGCTAGAGCCGAGTTGTACTAGTGTGCGTACAAATTCTCATTTGCACAATTCACATTCAATTCACTGTGACTACTCAGGAAAATAAATTAGTGATGCATAAGATGCAAGATCTGGCTACCAATATGCATGGTGTTTGCTCCAGCATGCTCCAGAAAGAGTTACACAAGGTTATTTACAAACATACATTATAATTTCTAATCTTAAGGTATACAGTCTTTGAAGTTTTAGAAGCCACACAGGATCAAATCCAGAATTATGTAGGTATCTAATTTCTATTTGAAAATTATTTATTTTCTATCACTGGAGTTCAATGCCTGGATGCTACTAAGGTATAAGCCTTAACAGTAGTATTGTGAATTCCATAGTAACAAATCATAGAATCATTTATGCTGAAAAGACCTTTAAGATCATTGAGACCAACTGTTAACCTAACACTGCCAGGTCCATCACTAAACCATACCCCTATGTACCACATCTACCTGTCTTTTAAATACCTCCAGGGATGGCAACTCCACCCCTTCCCTGTGCAGCCCGTTCCAATCACAGAATCACAGAATGGTCAGGGTTGGAAGGGACCTCTGGAGATCATCCAGTCAAACCCCCCTGCCAGAGCAGGGTCACCTACAACAGGTTGCACAGGATGGCATCCAGGCGGGTTTTGAATGTCTTCAGAGTGGGAGACTCCCCCACCTCTCTGGGCAGCCTGTGCCAGTGCTCCACTACCCTCAAAATAAAGAAGTTCCTACTTGTGATAAGATGGAACTTCCTATGTTCAAGTTTGTGCCCGTTACCGCTCGTCGTATCACTGGGCACCACTGAAAAAAGACTGTTCCCGTCCCCCTGGCACCCTCCCTTTAAGTATTGATAAGCATTAGTAAGATCCCCCCTCAGTCATCTATTATCTAGACCAAAGAGGCCCAAGGCCCTCAGCCTTTCCTCATATGATAGATGTTCTAATCCCCTAATCATGTTTGTAGCCCTTTGCTGGACCCTCTCCAGCAGTTCCCTGTCTTTCTTGAAGTTGGGAGCCCAGAACTGGACACAGTACTCCAGATGCGGCCTCACCAGGGCAGAGTAGAGGAGGAGGATGACCTCCCTTGACCTGCTGGCCACACTCTTATTGATGCACCCCAGGATGCCATTCGCCTTCTTGGCCACCAGATAACACTTGACAATGCTCGATAACCCTTTCAGTGAAGAAAGTTTTCCTAATATCCAGTCTAAATGTCCCCTGGTGCAACTTGAGGCCATTTCCTCTTGTCCTATAGCTTGTTACTTGGGAGAAGAGACAGACCCCCACCTCGCCACAACCTCCTTTCAGGTAGTTGTAGAGAGCAATAAGGTCTCCCCTCAGCCTCCTTTTCTCCAGGATACACAATCCCAATTCCCTCAGCCTCTCCTCATAAGACTTGTGCTCCAGACCCCAAACCAGCTTCGTTGCTCTTCTCTGGACACACTGCTAGTGTCAATGTTATCTCATTGCAGTGCAACCTTTACCCCTGGTCATTCTAAAACGTTTTTTTTCAGATAGTGGAGAGAAACTGGTAAAGCCCAATTTACCTTATCCTAAAGCAAATACTTAAATTAGGTAGAAAATTCCTTCAAGAAGTGATTGCTTTTTTTCCCATGGGGTATACAGGCAGCCTGGGACCGCCAGCTCAGCTGTGCCCACCAGGCATCCATGTAAAACTAACAGAGATAACTCCACTCGACTCCTGCTATCCTCACTCTCGGTAGCGCTGCCCTGGACTTTGGTGCCCATATAATAAGATGAGTCTTTTGGGGAAGGTCTGGACGACCTGCTAGTGAAATACAGCTCAGGGACAGCATAGGCAATAAATAAAGCTACAGGACAAAAGGGAACCAATATTTAAGCAGAACTTGCTCGGCTTATCTTCTCAATCAACAAAAATTTTGCTCTTGTGCAATAATCTTGCGTGAGGAAGTTCCATCAGAAATTGCATTCTTTTAACGATTTCATTAAACCAGTATGAACCCAAATGGAAACTCTTATTTATGTTTAGGTAGGTTAATAGGATTATGTCAAAAGTAATTATAAATCAGTTTTTCTTATGTAAATGTAAAAATTCATACCCAAGCACCTTAAATGAAGGTAGAATAAACTGTAAGAAACGTCTACAGCTCAATTTTTTTTAAAAAGTAGGATTTTTTTTTTTTAGTGTTGATACTGCTGTACCTTGCCAACCAATTTCATCCATTTTCATTCTTTGATTTATTTCTTCATACCTCTCCCTCTAGAAGGTGCAACACCCCCTGAGCAAATGTAAACATTAGACTCGAGCTCGGCACCTTCCTGGGCTCTCTGACCTGCCCCGGGGTCACACATCAGCAGTGTAATTCATCTCACCTGAAAATAGCAGCACTGGATTCAACCCCACAGCCCCAGTTTCTCTGCAGGGACTGTATCGGGTGTAGCGGTGCTCTGGAGGCCTCCAGCATATAAAGCTGGTGGGATGAATCCCATTGTCGGCATCCAGACTGGAGTCCAGCTCAGCCTTTAAATCAATACGGCTACTCCATACATCAGTGTGTTTAAAACTTTCCCATATTCACAAAAATGCCGTGTTCGCTCCCAAACTGGGTTAGCAGACCTTTCCTCTGCTATCTGGCAGGTTCACTTGCTTCTCCACCAAAATCATCGGAAGCACCTGGGCCCAAATAGACACTTCTTTAGATAAGTCTCAACCTAACATTTCCAGTTTCGTATCAACCCAAGACAGAAAAACCGGTTTTGGAGTAACAACGGTATCTTTAAATAGCTCTGAAAAAGAACACGATGCAAAAGGCTCCCAGAGGTATGTTTGTGTAAATGTAAGCATATGTTTCTGCATTTGTTTTCATATTAATGTTAGTTTAGTATCTATTTCATTGCTAGCATTTGAAAGGACTTAACAAGATACTGATAGTACACATTACAGTCCTCCCACATGAGTTGTACCCGAATGTAGCGATAACGCTTTTCCAGTACTTTATGCATCAGAAATATTTATTCATTTGCCTTCATGGGAATATAAGGCAAAGAATATTAAATCAATAGCTATGCAGAGGGTTTTGTTTTTCTGTTAAGTCTCCAAAATAAAACTGACAAACTGATTAAACGGATCACATGTTGCAGTTTCCAAAGTCTTTTATGGGCTAGTCCGTGACATTAATCAAATGCTGAGCCAGAGGAAAACATTGATCAAACCCAGAGAATAATAGAGTCAGATCCTTCACTGGTGTAAAATGGAGTAACTCAGCATCTCTACCTCAATTTGTATTCGCTGAATGTGTAGTCCACAGGCTTTACACCGACAGCTCTTTTGAAAAAACCTCTGTATTAGACACTACGTATTTTCACTTTCCTTCTCACACTATAGCAAAAGGTTTAGACAGCAGGTTCTCTGAGGCAGGCATTTCCACAGCTGCCTACAATGGGCTATGTGAATATATAACTTCCATATATTGCAGGAGAAATAGGTTTTCCCAACCCCAAAAGGGTCGCTCTCGCTGAAGGCACCAGTCCCTACACCTGTTTTCCATTGCGCGCTCAGCGCGCTGTGCTCATCGCTGACCGTAAAACACGACTCTGGGCTCCTCAGAGTGAAACCACGCGTCAGAGCTGCGGCCAGGAAGGAATTTCCCAGAGGTCTCAATGTTGAGGCTTTTTTTTTTTTTTTTTTTTTAATAGTCTTGCGTGGTAGGTGGCACGGTCTACTTCTAGGATCACCTGAAATTTTGCCAATCCCACCAGCTCGCAAGCACCCGTGTTGCCTCAGCAGCTGTTCCCACCACCCCTGGGTGTCCCAGGTCACAGGGCATTTCCCCAAAGCCTAAAATATAGAAGAAAAACCACAAGTGCAATGCAACAACAAGAGAATATGAGAGATGAGGAGCCCCAAGGTTCCTACAACAGGTAGGAGTTGGCTTTGCAGTCGTGCCTGCTTTCGTGCCGTCTCATCAACAGGATATCTATGTCCCTGCTACGCCTGTTATCTGTAAAACCCTAATCCCACAGATAAACCCCACGTGGTTGCAGTGTCAAGCAATATATTAAAAAAAAAAAAAAAGCAAAAGCAAGAGAGAGGACACCTGTATGGTCCAAGTTAACAAGTGACAATTCAGAAGTCCAGATTTCCTTCTGATCCTGATATTTTCCCTTTCCTCTCTTTGCCCCTTTTTATAAGCCCTGTGCTTTGCTATTGAACTTGAAGCAGACATTGCCCATGAGTACCTCACCCAGGTAGATGACTTTTACATGTAGAGCTTGAACATAAATAACCGGGTCAGGTCTAAGACCCCTCTAGTCCAATATCATGCCTCTGACAGTGGCCACCAGTGGATGACTAGCACGAGAAAAGGCAATTGCACCGATCTTTCCCCAGGATACCGCAGCTCAGGGCTGGTGGGTTGGGACATTTTATTGTAAGGGCAGACATGGACCATGAGAGTCCATATAAGCCAGGAACTGCAAAATTTGGATTGCTTCCTTTCATGCCAGGTTACTATCTAACCCTGAGCTAAGCGCTTCTTATCTCTACTAACTCCCTGTCAACCTTCAGCGTTGTGTCAATGCAAAATCGTTACAAAAGTTAGAAAAAACTAAATCGCAGTAAAGGTGCTGGCTGTGAGCTGCTATGGTAAGGACAGCAGCAGAGCGGGGACAGCAGCAGCACGAGATGGGCTCCTTGGTCACCTCCATCAGACGCTGAATTTCAGGATGGGTGCAGCCTCATGCACAAAGCCAAATCAATTACTGCCTCAAAAGTGTCCTGTGAGTAGTTTTACATAAATCGTTGCTTATGCTGCTCTTATCTCAGCACAATAGGATACATTCAGCACAATAATTAGGAAGACAGATTCCGCTTATAAACATTTTCTGCTCTTGTGTATACTTTTTCCATTTTTGAGCCCTGTGGGACCATTAGCAACAGACCAGTAAATCTTCAAGATCTATTCCCCATATGAGCATGATTCTCTGTAGTTTGCCAGGTTACAAGAAATATAATTAGGACTCCTTCACCTGACAGATTATTGAGTCAAACGGCAAAGGCCAGATAGCAATAAATTAAACACCTAAACACTGCAATCTCCGCACATAATATAATCGTGAAATAGCACATCTTTTGTAATGGCCTCAGCTGTTTCAACACATAAATTCTTTATAACATATCAGTTTTATGGTACTTTTTTATTGTACCTTGGTATAAATATTTATACTTGTAGTTTGCCTTGCCAGTAAATATTTAGCATTTTGTTCTAAACGGTGACAGCCCCAGGTTTGTACACACAAAATGCTGCATGGATTTGTCACGTGAAAGCATTTAATGAGCCACCGAGAATGTGCATTTGGCAATAATCACCTTTTAGAAGAACTAACAAATGCTCGACAAGCTGCTTGTTAAATCCTGTGTGCCCCCAGACTCGAAAGACAGAGCTCCCGACGTGGTGAAAGCAGAAACGTCCGTCCGAGGCTAGCATGTTTGATTAGCTTAGATTAACACGCACTTCTGGAGGAAAATAAAATTAAAAAAAAAAACCCAAACCAACAAAAACCCAGATCTCTGCTAAAGTGCTTAATCCTGTTTCAACAAGAAGTAGGGATTACGCGATTTTAGAGGCAAATTAAAAAAAAAAAAAACAAAATAAAAACAAACAAACAAAAAACCCAAAACAACTAATCAAGTCATTTTGTACTTTCAATGAGGTTTTATCTTATTGATGCCACTGGCAAAATTTAAGGGTTGTATTTGGGATTAGATACTGAATTCCTGCTCCGTGTAGGAATTCAGAAGCAAACAAGGCTCTTGCTTAAATTTTATCATAGTCATGCCTAAAAAACCAAGTTAGAGCGTGAGTTGATTTCTCACATATCTCAAAGTTCCCTGATATCTTACCATTGAGGTGTAAAATAAGATGCAACAAGCTGACTCAGGGGATGACCATCAGCAAAGCTGCACGGTATGGCTATAATAATAAAAAAAGACTTGCTTGCAACACTCAGCTTTTCAGTCCTCATCTTTTGCAGCTACCCAAAGAGCCCCCAGCCTGATCGCGTTTTGTGCGGGTGAGCTCTCCGCAAACACATACTCTAGCAACTCATTAGCTACCTCGATTTCCTTGGGGTGGGATTCATCTCACCTAATTAGCCATCGCCACGCCAGCGGTCTGCACAGAGCACGTCTCGCGGGCTCCCCCCAAGCCACAGGAGACCTGGCCACCTCCCGAGAGTGATTTGTTTTGCCTGAAGATGGAATGAACAGCCCCGAGAAGGTGCCTCCATCTCCCTGGGGTCGTTAGCGGAAGGCCGAATGACGGGTTTAGACTAGACACCTAGGTTTTAGACAGCTGAAGTTAGGTGAGAGAAACCCTACCCTGCGAGCAGGAGCTGATCCCGCTTCCCCACGCGGCCGCATTGTTCTGCTCAACAAAAGGGTCTTTCTTTGGGGTGAGGCTCAGGATGGACGTCCCATCGAAGAGAGGCCAGAAATGCTTCCACTGGAAATTGTTTACAGGAAAAAGACCTTTTCCAACCTTTTCATGGGAAAAAGTTCTCTTCAAACGTCTCAAAAAAACCCCAAACTCAAGCACAGCATTTAATTTCCTGGCTGCTCAGAGCCAGGTAGCTCAGGGTATGCCTGCTGGCACCAAGGGCTCCATGAGAAAAATGTTGTTTGGTGTTCCTCCACATACAAAGTTTCGGGGTTTACTAAGGTTATCATGCATGCAGTGACAGTGTGTTTTGGACAGACACACAACAAAGCAGTTCTTCAAACCCTGCTGATAATTTTACCATTAGTCACTGAAATAAAATAGAGCAATGCTACTAAAAACAGGAGGTTGCACTTGTGTCACCCAAGAGCGGTATGAGCTAACATGGAATCATAGAATCATTGAATGGATTGGGTTTGAAAGGACCTTGAAGATCATCGAGTCCAAGCCCTCTGCCATGAGCAGGAACATCTTCAACTGGATCAGGTTGCTCAAAGCCCCATCCAGCCTGGCCTTGAACGCTTCCAGGTATGGGCCGTCCACAACATCTCTGGGCAACCTATGCCAGTGTCTCAGCACCCTCAGAGTAAAGAATTTCTTCCTTAAACCTATTCTAAATCTACCCTCTTTTAGTTTAAAACCATTGCCCCTTTTCCTATCTCAACAGACCCCGCTAAAATGTTTGTCCTTATCTTTCCTGTAGGCCCCCTTTAAGTAGTGAAAGGCTGTGATAAAGTCTCCCCAGAGCCTTCTCTTCTCCAGGCTGAACAACCCCAACTCTCTCAGTCTGTTCTTATAGCAGAGGTGTTCCAGCCCTCTGATCATCTTTGTGGCCCTCCTCTGGACTCACTCCAACTCCTGTACTGAGGGCTCCGGAGCTGGAGGCAGTACTGCAGGTGGGGTCTCACCAGAGTGGAGTAGAGGGGTAGAATCACCTCCCTTGATTTGCTGGCCATGCTACTTTGGATGCAGCCCATGATATGGTTGGCTTTCTGGGCTGTGCACATGCACTGCCAACTCAACTCATATATCATATCATATCATATGGTGTTATCAACATAACACCTCTGTAGTCCAGTCTAAATTCAGGTTAACCCAGCACAGCAGGCAGAGAGCCATCCTGACATTCAAAGTGACTAAAATAAAACCCCAAATATAAATATCTAAAGGGTGGGTGTCAAAAGGATGGGGCCAGACTCTTTTCAGTGGTGTCCAGAGACAGGACAAGGGCAACGGCACAAACTGGAACAGAGGAAATTCCATCTCAACACGAGGAAAAACTTCTTTGTGGGTGGCAGAGCACTGACACAGGCTGCCCAGAGAGGTTTGGAGTCTCCTTCCCTGGAGATATTCAAAACCCGCCTGGATGCGTTCCTGTCCAGCCTGCTCTAGGTGAGCCTGCTTTGGCAGGGGGGTTGGACTAGATGATCTCCAGAGGTCCCTTCCAACCCTGACCATTCTGTGATTTTGTGATTCTGTAACTAGCCCAGCCAAAATTACAATTCAGAGCTACAAGGCTAAATAACGCACTCAATAGTCTTCATATCTGAATTATCCATCCAGATTTAATTCAATGTAGGAGGCTTCATTTCCTCTTGTGGACATCTGAGTAATGTCATTAAGTACGCATCACCTTTGGCCACTTTCTGCCTCTATGATGACCACCCCTTTGCAGCAGGAAAAATAAATGAAACTTGATTTGCAAAGCTTATGAGGCACTTCGGGATAGTGCAGTGGAGAGGGACAATTCAAGAATGCAATGAATTTCGCATGTGTTTTTTGCCATTTGGGACACAAACTTCATGAATGGTACATTGCGGTAGAAGACCGTTACTGCCATGCACTTGGTCCCCACAGAGCACTGCAGAAGTGCTTCACAGGAACATGATGATGTGGGAAGTGGATGCCTCAGGGTAGAATCCCCTCTGTTTCAGGGATGGATGTGCCCCCATTCCCTGCACGCTGAGGAACTGTGCAGCTTCCTGGGTGCTTGCAGCACTCTTTCAGCTCTTATTGCTACTTTACTGAAGCCCAGAACCCCACTTTTGGAGGTGTTTTGGTGCCTGCTGAGGTCTAGTACAGAAAGCCACCTGGCTCACCTTGATGCCACTCAGGGTAGTGCCCTACTTCCACCAACGCTGGGTCCTGAGGTTGCCTGGAGGGAAGTGGGTTCCCATCCCCTGTGTTGTGGGGAGCTCACTAACCACGAGATGAACAGTCTGCTGGAGCCCACTCAGAGCCAGAAACCACCATGCTGCCGCTCAGAAGCTGTAAATGGGGGGAGGAAAAGGGCCCCAAAGCCCTGGGAAGGGGGGAGAGGAGAGAAAAACAAAACTGGGAGAGAAACCCAGTGCGCGTGGGAGGCTTGGGCTTGAATATGGGTAAGAGAGCAGGTCTCCCGAATACACCCCTCAGGCAGGCAGTGCTGGTGGAACAAGGGCACCCTACAGCCTGGGGGTGCTCCCGGGGCAGTGGCGGTGTCGTGCCCCAATGTGCCTCCTCAGGAGGGTGGCAGTAGGGATGCATCCACAGGGGTTCACAGACCCCATGCCACATTTCAGGGTCCTCCCTCAAAGCCACCACAGCGGCGTGCGCAGCGCTGCAGCGCCCATCAGCACCACTGGTGCTCATCGGCACCAGCAACTGCTTCTGAGTCAAGCGGTTGGCAAAGGATGGGGCTATCATGAGGAAAGGCCATTGTGGCCACCAGACAGGACAACAATCCTGCAACATCCCCCATCTGCACTCATGCCCTGCAGAACCCCCTATGAGCAACCCCCGACACGAAGTTCACTGGGCTCCTCCCCTAAACAAGAAGCTGGGGAGATTTTTATTGCCACGAGCCATGTTTCTAAGGCTGACTTTAAAAACAGCCCCTTTCTCCAGCTGCTAAAATAGCAAAGAGTGACCACCAGGACTCTAATAATCCTGCAAAACCAGGAGTTGATGGAGGGTAAGAGGCCCAGAAGATCCCATTCTTCATGGAATGGGATTTATTCAGCATTTTGCTGAGTTCTTGTGAGATAAATACAACCGATCCCTGGACAGGGGTGTAAGGGCGGGCCTCTCCAGAAGCCCTACAAAACCCAGGGCAGCTCGGGTTGTATTTTTCTCCCCTTTGATTCCGGGATGTTGGCAGGTTGCGGTGGGTGGTGGGGGAAAGGAACGTTTGAGACCGAAGGGGCCTGTTTTGGCTAGGGCGGCGTGGGCGTACGGCGGTGAGCATCGGTTTCGGTTTGCGTGAGCCCCTGCGAGCACGGAGCCCTGCCTGCGCGGCGGCGGTGGGGCGGGAGCGTGGGTGGCACGGAGTGCCTGTGTGTGACAGACGATGTGGGTTCGGGGCTGCGCGGCTGCGGTGCGGATGCGATTGTCTGCGAGCATGTCCCGTAAACACTTCTACGGTTAAAGGGAACCATTTCATAACAATGAGAAAAAAAAAAAAAAAATAATACTACTACATGTTGTCTGTCGGGGCGGGAGGCTGCAGGCTGGTACCCAGGCGGTTCCCCAGCCCAGTCCGTGCCGCGGCAGAGGCAGAACATTCCCCAACTATAAAGACGACCAGAACGTGCAGTTGTTCCTCCCTAAACCAAAAGCTTGTGTTTGGAAACAAGCAGCGCTTTGTTATATCACCCCAGCTTCTGACCTCGGACAGCTTTAGACCAAAATGGTTAGTGGGCTTTTTTTTTTCTTTCTTTTTTTAAAGAAAAAAAATCAAAGAAATAAAAATAATCCCATCTTCATTTCTGTGAATGTGAAGAAGAATAAATTTTTCCCACTTTCGCCGCTGTCATTTTCAAGTGCCTGTGAAAGCCAAGGGGGTTACTTTGGACATGTACCAGCACGACTGATGGGTGAAGTCAACTCATTTCTCCTGGGCCTGGGGGCAAGAAAACCTCTGTGGGCTTTGCTGGGCAAGGGGGGGGGCGGGAGGGGATCTTTTATTTCATGGTGTGCCCAAGTGATGCAACGGGATTAAGACCCGGATAAGAAGGAGATGCTCAAGCCCTGCGAGCTGCAAACGGGCAAAGAAAGCTTTTCAGGGATGGCTCATCCCCATTTCACTACCCCAAAAACCTCTCCCAGTGCTGGCCATTTTATTCGGCATGAACACTGGATACCGAGTTAATTCATAGGGGCTAAAGCAGATTGCTGAAACCCCGAGTACTGAAATACGCCTCATTTATCAGCCTATCTCTGTCTCCGTATGATCTACACGATAGGGATGAATATTAGCTTCCTTTGAAGAAAATAAAGTGAAGCAGCCACATGTTTTACCTGGCAAACGTATGCAGGGGTGATTCATTCCAAGAACGCTCTGAAAAATCCCCACCTCACTTTTACCTCTAGGAAATTCCCTTTTCATGGGAATGAAAATCGCGGCTCCCACGCCCACAGATCGCAGTGCTTTGGCACTTCGAAAGGCAAGAGATGCTTCACCGCAGCCTCGCTCATTGAGATCGCTCTGCAACAAGCAAAGCACAAGCAGAGCTTTCCTTTAACCGGATCGTATATATATTTTTTTTTAACCAGAGCATTTTTACGGTGGGCTTAAGCAGCTTCCTATGCTCCTGTTGTTGCTTTTAATTTTTTTCCCTACTTCGGGTGAAACCCCTGCAGGGGGAAGGAAAAAAAAAAAAGAGAGAGAGAATAAATAAATAATGAAGAAAATGTTTCTCTTTTCCTCTCGATGTCAGGAATGTATGGAAAGCTTTAGGCTGCAGCAGTATTTTGACACTGAGCGCAGTACTGCTCCCCTCCCCTATTCCTTTGAGGTTCATCTTTCAGACCACAGCTCTGTTCCGCTGCCAACTCGTTGGAAGTGTTTAGTGACTGGAGAACTGTTGCCTGCTCTCTTCAGAACTTCACACTTCATTTTTCCAGATCCCTGCGAGCAGCAGCAAATATTTCACCAGCCTGGTTTGCTGGCTACCACCATAAATCAGACTTAGGACCCAAAAAAATATCCAGGCCTGTCAAGGCATTAAGCTTTTATTTTCAGGCTGGATCCAGTGGTAAATGAGGGCTTGTATTTTTCTTTAAAACTGTAAAGGGATTTTAAGGATTGTCGTTGGACAATGGCCAGATTCAAAAGATACAATGCAGAATGTAACTGGTTAGAGGAGATTTGAAAAAGTCTTAAGTATGAAAAATGGCTTTTCTTAAAGGTTTTTCAATGAAATGTGAAGCCAGGCTTGAATTTCATAAAGGCTTTGGCATAGGCTGTTTATGAGGAAATCAATTGGGAAAGCGAAGAGGAGGATGCTCCCAAGCGTTTGAGGGGCTATTTGTCCCAGCCTGCCCCTTCATATTCACCGGGCAGAGACCTGCCGTGGGTATCACAGGCACCACGACAAGGAAAAACCTCTCAGATGATTATTTGCTTGATATTGATTGCTTTAACAATTAGATATAAAGTGGAAAGATGTATAACGTTGTGGATTTGGGGAAGTTTGCGAGGCAAAGATGCTCGGGAAACTTGTTCTTCACTGCCCAGGCCACAATTAGATTGCAGTAGGGGTTTTTATAAAACAGCCTCTTGAAGCAAACAACCCCAATTCCCTCAGTCTGCTCTTCATTACCCTAAACAAGCAATGAATAGAAACTAGGTGGGGAGTCTGGGAGACGGGCTTGATTGCCAGCATTGTCACAGGCCTGCTCCGCGACCTTGTGCCACTAGGATTCAGCAATCTGGTAGCTGTATACAAATGGTCTTTTTTTTTTTTTTTCTCCCTTTTGCATGATAATAACGACCAAACTCATTTGCACAATTTAGCTCTAAAACATGCCACAAAGCTTCCAGGCAGCAGCAAGATGAACATCAGCAGAAATTGCGGACCGAGGCTCTGTCACACCTCCCATGCCTCAGTTACCCCCCACACCTGAGAAATGAGGAGAAGACTTGATCCAGACAAAGTGATGAGGGGTGGAAATGCTGCTTTTCCCCATTGCTGCCATCCTAGACCACCTTCTGGCTCATCCCCTCTGACCTGGGGAGAGCAGAGGTCTGTTCCCATCTTTCCTGCATATTCCCAGGGTTATCGAAGCAGGTTGGTTCGGTTTTCCTGCCCTGGAGGGAGAGTTGTGTCATCCACCGTGGCAAGGTGTTTTGAGGACAAGGTGGCTGACACTTGCTTGGTGACAAAGCCATACAAAACTGTAATTAAATCGGATCTATTGGAAATTCTTTCCCTCATTGGGCAAGTACACCTTCCCAGCCTCACCATTAGCCTACACCATCCTATTTTGCAGCTCCTGAGATAGAAACTCCAGCTCCTGGTCCTAAAGAAATTGAGGATAAGACACTGGTTTTTGCATATCATGTGCTTCTCTGCTTCCTTTGGTGCCTGCAGCACGGGCTAACCAAGACAAATGCTGGCATTCACAACTATC
>NW_009646525.1:788976-892841 GCF_000708025.1 Charadrius vociferus
GAATGCCTTTCCTTCGCACCGTGCCGCTCGGAAGTGTCAGCATCCTCCTCGCCGTGCAGGTGGGAAAGTTCAAGCACGCACGGGAGTGACAGCAGCTGAGCAAATCACCACTCTATCAGCTGAGCCTCTGCAACTGTCTGTGCACATGCCCTCGGGCTGCCTCGGATAGGAATTTATGTGATTTAGCCAAGCACTCATTCACCAGGGGTTTAGGCCGTGTCCCCTCGCCTCACAAGCCGAGGCGGATGAAAGCACCCTCGCAGATCATCCCTGTCCCTCAGACGGCGTGAATGGGAAGAGATTACACTGGTCGTGTGTCTGAACCGTCCTGTTTGCACGACCTGCCCCGGGGTTACACACAGACGGGCCCTGAGGAGCAGCTCCACAAAGGCGTTTCAGTAACTAAAGGATTTCCAGTCCCCGGCTACTTTCAAAGAGTTGAACCTCAGTTTATCAGGGTGGCAGAAGTTTTGGCATACTCTCTGCATTACGGACAACAGGCGTGCTCTGAGAGCTCTTTTTTCTGATTCATAAAATTTTCTAAGATCTGTAAAATAAGAGAAAAAGCATTGAAGCCATGGGAGAAAAGCACTTATGGAGCTGTACCCGGCCCTTGTTCGTTTTTTCTCTTCAGGGGCTGACTCCCAAGCAGATGGCATGCCTGAGATAAACTACATAATTTAAGCTTTCTTTACACAGCAAAGCCGCTGCTCTCTGCACTCGCAGGAGATGGTCCTCAGGGTGCTCTTTGAGCATCCTGGTTAGAGGCAAAGGGTCTCTGGAGACCACCCACCTCCCACAGAGAGCCGGGGGGCATTCCTCGCCTCAGGCACTGCCAGCTCCCCCAATAAATACCAAAGCCTCCCAAGGTCCCTTTGCCTTGTCTCCCATGGCTGTGTCTGATCTGAATGGTTTCCTTTTACATTTCCCCACCAGTGCCCATATTCTGCTCTGCTTATTGCTTGCTACCTCTCTCGCAAAATTTCCCACCTCCTCTGACCTTGCTACCACTGCGTCTTGGGTGTTCTGCATTTGAGGCTGCTTCAGCAGTAGGCTCCGAGTCAATTAATTTTCCAAATCACAGCTAACTCAGCAAGGCATTCATGAGCGGCAAGGTGGGGAGGCCAGCCGTACACCAGGGAAAGAAAAAAAAAAAAGAAAAAAAAAGGAGTTTAGTTTCCCAATTTAGCCTGGCGTGTAGCAGGGGTGGCCAGGAACCGGCTCTGGCTGCAAAGTGGGATAATTTTCCAGGTATGCCGAGAGTGCAGGCACCGCGCTCAGAGTAAAACAGGAACAAAAGCACCAGCCCTTTCCCCGGTGGCAGGATCAGACCCTCAGCAAAATTACTTCCTATGCCAGGAGCTGACATAAGACTCCACACTTCCAGGCAAATAAACACCTCTTCATTTCAGTGGCTATCTGACACCGGTGGAACAGAGGGCAGGTCAAAGCTTATAGCTCCTTTATATTTTTAATAGCTATGAACACACTGCTGGTGCTTAAAAAACGCTATCGTTAATAACTGATGAGCGTGAAAGGGCAGCTCGGTGGTTAAGGCAGACGGTTCGGTAGAGACCGGTTCCACCCTCGCCTCCACCGCAGACTTCTGGGGTGATCTGGGGGCAAGTCACTTTGTACAAGTGTGTAAACAAGTTCCCACAGGGTGAGCGACAGCGGGACCTCCAACTGAGTCATCTCTGCCATTGCAAGTGCATTTTTTTGCCCCCCAATGCCCTGGGAGCAGGTTGCTCTTCTATAGCAGAGGGGATGGGTACCCAGTACCCAACACTCGCCACCAGTACCTCAGGGTAACAAGCACGCACAGGTAAAGTGATGGAGGAGAAAGCTCACACCCTTGTTTACCCTGCAGCTACTTGTTTGTGTGCCCACACTCCAGGCCGAGCACCGGTGTGGTCGTAGCAAGGGTAGGTGCATCCCCACTGCATAGCATGGGTCAAAACCACAGCCAAGACTAGAGTCCACAGCTTCCGCACTGGGAAGCTACAAGCTGGTTCAAGAAACTACACTTTCATGGTCCACGCTACATCTTTACGATGTTTAACCTCATTAACTTGCCCCGAGCCGGTTTCATCCAACTTTGCCGCTTTGCGTTGGTGTGCAGACAGACTTCCCTCCGCCTCCGTCCCCCTCTCTTCAATAAGGTTAATAGCTCTCTCCTACCTACCAGATGGGTTGCAAAGATAAATACATCACAGACTGGGAAGCCCGCAGACACACTGATGATAGGGTGCAGCTAAATGCTTTGGAAAGATAACAAAATTAACATGCTTGGCCACATCAAAAAAAAAAAAGAAAGGACCAGGGCCCATTGTTTGGACACAAGGCCAACAGGCATGGCTTGGCCATGTCCACCGTATTCAATTTAGCCTCCAGATCAGGGCAGTCATATCCAAACTGCCCACTGGGAACGGTCCCTGGCCTGTGCTGGCTCCTGAGCCGTGCCAGGCATTGTATGGGAGAGCCCAGGCCAAACGCTTGCCCAGGCCTCTGCTAACGATTCTGCTAGGGCAAGTCTAGGCTAATAACAGACAATCAATGTGTCCATTGAACTGTTTAATTTATTAGTATAAATGTCCCCTTTCAGACTGGCTTTCACCATTGAAATGCCTTTTCTTTGGATAAGCATCTTTATTGTCATCTTTTCGTTGCCCATCATGGCTCTGTGCTGTGGACATTTGCAAGAAAATGCAACTTGGTGCTCATCTGGCATCAATTATTTCATGTAATCTCTGCCTTCTCTCTCAGACAGACCACCTCTTTTCCCCTTCTCCCCACCTCCTTCCCTAATCAGGAAAAACAGGCGTGACTTTCATTAGAGGACCTGAGAGCCTCCTGCTCCTATGCCCAGGTTCACCCTTGCTCCACCTCATCACAGTGGAGTGGGTGTAAAACCAGAAGAATTGAGGTCTGCTGTGAGGGAATTACCAAGTCTTTTTTGAAGTCTCTGCCACTGTGGCCCTTGGCAGTGGCAAAGAGCTTAACCGTGCCCGTCTGATTTTGGGAGCCTCAGCACCGAGCCAGCTCACAGCCCAGACCCAGAGCAAGCCAGATCCTTCACAGCCACCATCCACATCGTTCCCACAAAGCCCAGATGTACAGGTGGCCTGGTGAGAGACAAGGTAAATTTTAACCTGGTTGCCCCCAATTCTCATGAGATTGCAGGAGGGCTGAATCAGGCTAAAAGCTTGAATTCTCTGCTAATTTTCTCTTAAATTGGTTCACTTGTTGCATGTAAATGAATTGAGTTCCTTTAACGTGCCCTGTGCTAGAGGGTTTTTTTCACCTTAGCAAAACTCTTACATAGTACCACCTGTCCCCTCATTGTCCCTACCTGTTGCCTTTGCTCGCTCAGCGTTGCATCTCGCTTTGTCATATGGTTGGGCTGAGAGGAGGCACATCTGGACAGTCATGCCCTTCAAGACTGCAGTCTCCTTTTATCTCACCTCAACTCCACCTGAGCCTCACACACAATCTTATTTCCTCTGAAAACCGGCTTTTGCAAGAGTGCCTCGGGAGCTGTGTAAGTGCAGGGAGCGTCAGCGACTGTGTAGGTGGCATGTCCCTGCCTCTTTCATATGAATTTATATATAAATCATTTATACAGCTCCTCCCTGTCTTCCTGAAAGCTGTTTACCTTTCTTTTACATTCAAATGCACAAAGATAAACAACGCCTTGTGACAATCTCGGGTCAAATTGTCCACCCAGAGATGTCTGGCTGGGATTTGCCAAAAGATCCCATCCCATCCTTGACTTTTTTCCCTAAGTTGGCAATGGCAACATGTTCTCATTTTTAGGGACTGTGGCAGGTCCTGTCTTCCAGTTGGAAAGTCAAATTCACAAATGGTTTAGGTGGGCCTAGCTCTGTTGAGGTAGGTCATCGATGAGTAGGACATCTCAAGCTTTTCAACTCTTTCCTGCCACCACTTGCTGAGCCTTTTTTCTGCCTCTCTGCTCCCACCCTGGACATGCCCCCTCCTTAAAACCAAGCCCCAGCCTGTGTCCTAAATTCAGCATCACCAATGGTCACTCTGGCTTCTCCAGCACTCCCAGCAGCACAACCCAGTAACAATCCCCAATAACATGCCCAAGACAACCCTCACGTGAGGTCAGAAACCAGTGCAGGCTAGTTAACAGCGATGTTGCATTTAGGAGGAGGAGGTGGTGGTGAGGTGGAGCAGATGCATTCCCGTAGTGGGTTGTAACACTGATACATAGAAATTGAGTCGCTATAAGCTAAGTCCTGGTCAGGTTTTACTTGTTCCAGTTAGTTTTGTATAAATATTGGATTTTGAAGAATTACAATTTGATTTCTGGCCTGGGGCAGGGTTGGTCAGCAGTTTTGTCATAGTACCAGGAAGCCCCAAGGAAGAAGCAAAGCGAGAACTGGAAAAAAATCCCATGAAAAAGGCTTCCTGTGAGAAACTGTGATTCAAATAAACTTTCACCTTTTTTTTTTTTTTTTTTTTCCCCCTGACAAAAAGGGCTTGATGGAAAAAGATGCTTTCCTGAAACAAAAGAATTTCTTCTGGAAAAACTCTGTTTCAGAGAGAAAAAAAAAAAGGGGGGGGGGATTTCTATGTCACACTACTACTGCTCTTTTCTTTATAATGTATTTGGGTAACTCTGATTTCCTAATGCCTCAGTAGTAGGGTAAATATAACACAGCAGAGAGATGAAGTCATTTGATACTGTGGCAAGATGTCGAATAAGACCTGGTATAGGAGATGAAATAGCCTATTTATTTATTGTATATAGTTTCATTTTAAAAAAAATAAACATTAAAAGCAGCTGTTAGCACAAACAGCAGAGCTTATCTTATTCCTTAAATCAAAATCTACCCTTTTGGTGATGTCATATAACAGTTTGACTCTGACACGTAGTATTGGCATTTCCTGCAAAATGGGAATAATAAGACCGTGGGTTTTGCTGAGCGCTTCCTCCACACATACGTAGACACGTGTTTCTCCTCCTTCCTCCCCCCCCATTCTGTAATCACCGCTCTGATGAAGTGTGACCAATCCAGAAAAAAATTATTATGTGGGATGGTGGATTCAATGGAAAAACATCATTTATTTTCCACCCAGCAAAAATCTTTTTTGTTACTGCTCTTTGATAAACGACGGTTTGTGTTCTTTACAGAAGCCTCGACAATGGTAGACTGTGCCTTTTCATCACTCGAGCGCTTTTGCTTTCGGTCGCTCGGCTATAAATAGGAAAGTCTTTGTTCCGTCCCCTTCGGATCACAGCTACAAACACGAACCATGGAGGACACTCGAGGCTTTCCATGCTTCTCGGTTGTTCTCCTGCGAGAAAACAGCCGCACAAACAAACAGGCTGCTTTGTTTGTACTTTCTCTGAAGTTGCAATTTCTTCCACTAAATGTTTACGCATTCCAAAGTCGAGCAACTTGCCTTGCATCTTGGGAACCCAGCGCTGGTGATTTACGTTATTTTCAGGAAGACTTGGAGATGTATATTTAATGGGTTCAGTTAACGAGTTAATTAGCATGATTTTTTCTCGAAGCTAAACTTTTGCTAAAATCAAAACACAGCTAGCATTTACTTTGGTGCTAATGGGAACATTTTCATAAAAAACCAAATTCAGAGCCAGTAGAAGGATCCTGGCTTGGCACACTTTCAAGAGAAGGGCTCGATCCAAAGCTCTTTACAAAGTCACGGGAGTTTTTCCCTCTGTCTCAGCAAGTTTGGAGTCAGCTGCTTAGTTTAGGTGTAGACTTTATAAGAGAGGGCAATCTTCCACTTGGGGTCTCCGGTATCCTCAAGCCTGACCTGGAGGACCTATCTCTAGCAACTCAAGTCAAGGATAACGTTAATGGTACCTTCAGTCCCTGGCATCCCAGCCCTGGAGACTGCGCTGGGCGTGAGCAACAGGCTGAGAGCAGAAGTAGCTCCTGAAAACCCTGATGCTCAGTGCAAGACTGAACCACAGAGCAAGGGGCAAGAAATCTATTCTTCACACGTGCCTTCCCTGGCTTGCCAGCCTCCTCCATTACTCATTTGAGAAGCTTTTTATTTCTCTTTCAGTTCAGCCTCTTTCTCTCTCTTTTTTTTTCTTTTTTTTTCTTTTAGTACAAATGAACTAAATTCTCCAAACCCATCTGCATTGCTATCAGACATTGTTTTTCTAAAAACCTTGGCATCATTTCTGACATTTCCCTGTGTACGCTTTCCTGTTCGTGTATTTCCGTCATCCAGGTATCATCACTCAATAACCATACTGTGGCTGTAATGCTTTTCACATGGAAGGAATTGTGTTTTATTGATGGCAAATGTTGTAATGCACTTTCATGTCAAGATGAAAATCTGAAAAAGAAACTTTTTATAGTGTATGCTACATGAAACCTCTACACTGAACCAGGCTGGAGAGAGAATATATTCAAGTACACATATGCTATGACTATATATAGTAAATTAAACAGTCCTGGCATGTGGGAATGGGCACAAGAACACATCCCTATTGCAAAATTTTTAGTATGGTCACAGTCAAGTAGCACTGTCCTAAGCCATTTCCAGACATGTTAGCAAAGCCAAGGACCACTCTGAATTTTGGACACCGTTGTTCTCTTCTAGGGGCTGAGGGTATTTAGTGTTACGGATCTGACAAAAAACCCAAACAAATCAGTTGCCTTCAGGATCAGAGCTTGAGCCCAGACACTGTTTGGTTCATGCAGCTGCAGAGATCAAGCCTACCATGGCCATGGGCAAGGACATCTTGGGGATGTCATTCTCCTCTCTGCCACCTGGTTTCTGTGATCACAACAGGGACCAAATGCTGTGTGGGTCACCTTGATGATGGTTTTATTTGATAAAGGGGTGCCTGGGGAAGCCCCAGAACCCCACAGCGAGGGGTTTGCAGCAACCTGCTCCTCAGCGGCCAACCTGCTTCCACGGACAGGCCAACTGCTCAGTGTGTGATGGGAGAGGAAAGCCAGAGCCTACTGGATCCTTAGCCCAGGGAGAAATCAGGACAATACCATCCAAAAAGTTGTGCAAGTAAAATAAAGCCAATCTTTGCTGGGGTCTGCTTGGGGATCAGTTGCTGTGGCATTTGGAGGTAGGAGCAAATGCAAGAGCAGCCTGGACACAACACCAGTTGGGAACGACCACTGGTTCACCAAAATCAGAGAGTTTCCCCTTCCAGCATCTCCGCCAGCACTGCCTCAGCTCATTTCTGAGCAGAGACAGAGGAAAAACTCTTTCTGGAAGGCACATGCACTGCCTTCGATGGTGGGCACAGCCTTTGATGGCTGTGTGGCACAGCCAGCTAATCCAAAATGCCTCCTTGGCATCAAGGGACCGCTACACAGTGCAGTTGGGGCCAGCAGTGCCTTTAAGTTGCCATAACCCCACATCCAGCATGACTCTTTGCACAGCTAATTGATGTCCCTCCTCCTGCTGCTTAGAGAAACACGCGGCCTGGCCAGAGCGCTTGGTTGGGTCCCACCTGCACCCAAGCCATGACTCTTGCTATTGCCAACACATGAACCTTTCTCTTATTTTTTAAGACTCCCTCGATCTGCTCAGGACCAGGAATGATGTGGCTGAAATGCAGAAGACCCATCCTCAGGCTGGGTTTTGCCCCAGTTTGGTACCCTGCTGCTACCTGCCATTGGCTCCCCTCCACCTGCCCCAACATGAACAGGAGTTGTCCCAGAGAGACTGTAGACTTGTCAGAGCAGGAAGGTTCAGACACCTCTTAGGAAAAGCCTCCTGGGAGGTTTCCAGCTTGGTTTTTTTTTTTTTTTTTTGCAAATGCAAAATATTTAGCTACACTTTGGGAAAGCATCCAAGTTTATGGCTGTTTGTCTGAAGGAGCCTTGAAGCTTTTTTGAGGTCGGATTGTCTCCCCAGCTCAGTCACCATTTGTGCAGTTCCTTAACGTTGGTGAATTTGCATCTGATTTATGTACCAGAGAAGCAAGATTACCACCTGTCCCAAACACAGGAGAATCATAGAATGGTTTAGGTTTGAAAGGACCTGAAAGATCATCGAGCTCCAACCTCCCTGCCATGGGCAGGGACACCTCCCACTAGACCAGGTTGCCCAAGGCCATGTCCAGCCTGGCCTTGAACACCTCCAGGGATGGGGCCTCAAGAACCTCTCTGGGAAACCTGTTCCAGTGCCTTACAACCCTCAAAGTGAAAAACTTCTTCCTAATGTTTAATCTAAACCTGCCCTCTTCCAGTTTATAGCCATTCCCCCTCATCCTATCACTACATGCCCTAGTAAAAAGTCCTTCCCCAGCTCTCCTGTAGGCCCCTTTAGGGACTGGAAGGCCGCAATAAGATCTCCCTGGAACCTTCTCTTCTCCAGGCTGAACAGCCACAACTCTCTCAGCCCCTCCTCATAGGAGAGGTGCTCCAGCCCTCGGGTCATCCTTGTGGCTCTCCTCTGGACACGCTCCAGCAGGTCCATGTCTTTCTTATGTTGAGGACTCCAGAGCTGGACACAGTACTCCAGGTGGGGTCTCACGAGAGTGGAGTAGAGGGGCAGAATCACCTCCCTTGACCTGCTGGCCACACTTCCTTTGATGCAGCCCAGGATATGGTTGGTCTTCTGGGCTGCGATTGCACATTGCTGGCTCATGCTGAGCTTCTGGTCAATCAGCACACCCAGGTCCTTCTCCTCAGGGCTGCTCTCCAGCCATTCCCCACCAAGTCTGTATTTGTGCTTGGGATTGCCCCGACCCAGATGTAGGACCTTTCACTTGAAAAATGGCCCTTCTCACTTTTTCTCGTTTGATTCCTGGAGCAGATTTCTGTTGCCACTGAGAGGAAAACTAGAAAACTCAACCCAAAACTCAACCCAAAGACCAGCAGCTAACAGGTCAGGTGTCAGATCTTGTTCACTCCTGTCGCTCACCAAGACCAATTCAAAGGCTCCCACTATTAATAATATCTGCTGGAGTAGTGCATGAAGCTGACAACTTTTTACAAAAAAACACTCTTTTTGTTCAAAATTATGGTGCACTCGCTATTTTTGTGGACAACCATCAATTTACAGGATTGAAAAATAATTTGAACTTCAACACCCAGAACTATTTTCCAACCATAGGGTATATGAAATCTACTGGTTTTTGCATGTCTTCATGACACAGACCTCAGGGCAGATGACTCTAGGCTTCCTTTGCAGTCAGGGGGGAGAAATATGCTTCTAGAGCATAATTTATCTCATCCTAAAGTGGGCAACCAACCCATTTCATATCAAAGTGCCACTTTCCCTCTAAAGGAAGCAGATGTAGGGTAACTAGCTCAGATGTGGAAGTATGTCCTGATTTAGGCAGGAAAATCATAGAATCATAGAATGGTTTAGGTTGGAAGGGACCTTGAAGATCATTGAGTTCCAACCCCCTGCCATGGGCAGGGACACCTCCCACTAGACCAGGTTGCCCAAGGCCACATCCAGCCACATCTTTGGGCTCCAGCACTGGTCCATTTGCAGAAGTTCATCCCAACTGTCCCTGCTCATGGCAGGGAGGTTGGAACTTGATGATCTTCAAGGTCCTTTCCAACCTAAACCATTCTATGATTCTATGAAACAGCTCATCCCCATCTTGGCCTGGGATTTGGGGGAATGGCTTCTATGTGTAAGCATTAATTAGGCAGTGATATAAGTCCTGGAAAGATTCACACCTGGCAAAACCAAGTTGGAAATGCACTCCTGCCTCCTCCCAGGGGAACATCACCATTGGTACGCCTGCTCTCTTTCCGCTATAATTTCTCCCAGGTTTCATAAATCTCTCTTTCCTTTCCACACTACAGCCCAATGTCAGGAGCTGTGAATGTTCCCAGTTGTGCAGCCAGAAGGAAAAAAAAAGAGATTTCCACAAGCTCAGCTTTGCTACGGCAAATGAACTCTGTGTATTAGGAGGTCAGTGTGCCAGGGTGGGGGTCCAGGCAGATGTCAGGAGTGCAAAGGACAGGCCAAAAGAAGCCCAAAGTGTGCAAACACGTAGCACCCAGATAGACAGTCCTGATAAGGGAAAAGCCTTCTGCAAACAACTCGCAGAGCCAGGAAGAAAGATCTGCTCTCACTGTGTATTATTTTCCTATCTAGAAGTTTGGGCCACAGCAAAAAATCTTTAGAAAATAGCCAGGCGTACTCTAACAGTTACTTGTTTTTTGTGGACGGAAAGAGAGAGGTCAACCTTTTCTCTGAAAGCACCCCACCCGGGGTTCCTGGAAGAGGTTGAAGTCTCTGGTTTCTACAGTGGCTGCCTCTTATCAAGGGCTCAGTCTGGTATATGACTCAAGTTTTAGCTCAAGCCTGCAGAAGATCTGAGGAGAAGGAGAAGGGCAGGATGTGCATGGATGCACAATGTGGCTGTCACTGGTCCAGGACTTTCCAAGGATTTGGAAAGTGGGACTCAAATTGTTTTAAATGGAGCATCGTCACATCTTGCTTCCACATTGTTGGGGCTTTTCTTTTAAAGTCTTAATTCTCTCCTTTTCTGGTTTCTAGATGTTGAGTGAGAAGAGTCATCCTCTCCTATTTTTTAGATGTTTATGTTCAACATCCTGAGTTTATTCATAGAGCAATGAGCCTGCCTTTAAAAATCAAGGCCAAATCTAGGTCAAATCTGATAAACATTTTATCCTTTGCTGTGCAGAATCGGAGGGCTCAGGCACACAATCGTGTCACTGCAACTCAATGAGTGACACCACGTCAGCTTCACCGCACTGATGGGCCGTGCACGCTGAGCCACAAGGATGAGACCAAATGCATTAGTTTGAAACCTCTTTTATTGGGTTTTCACCAAATGCATTTTATCTCACGTTTGCCGTCAGTCACCATTTGAGTTGAATTATTTCAGTGTTTGTGATCCCAAAGCCTTTTCATGAGCTTTTATTTTTCTATGCAAGAGAATTTCTTGCAGTATTTAGAAAAAGGACCAGGAAACATGGCACATCTATAGTTGAGCCTATAAACCAGTGCTGGTCTGCCAGTTGTCCTGTTTGGGTGCCCGCTGGCGCGTAGAGGGGCTGTTCAGCCTGTATTTCCTTTGAAAGACATCCAGATGCACAAGGGAAATGCTTCAAGGTCCAATTTTATCCCAGAAAAATAGTTGGGATATGGCAAAAGTGCACCCAAGCCGCAAATATTTTGATGATCGGAGGGGAAAATGGCATTATGGAGCACTTCTATTGCCCACTATAGACTCAGTCTTTGATATATTCCAGATATGAAATCATCTCGTCCTGCGAACACTGAAGAGCTGCTCCAGCCCTCAGTATGCTTAACCACCAGGCAATAAGCTCAAAAGGCTCCTGAAACTATTTTCAACAGAAACACAGACACATGCACTTGTGTACACACAGGCACACTTGGGCGCTATGGCTGTGTTATCCTTTAGAAGCCAATTAGACCTTTGAAAATTATTCAGATGACAGGATAATGTATGTTGAAAAAGACATTGTACACTTGGATCCTGGGATGAAGTTATTCTATAAACATGATTAAATCCTTTCCTACTACTGTAACAAGTGGTAAAGTTTAGTGGCAGTTGTAGGCAGTGGTTCGGTTTGAAGCAATGAACTACTTCACGAGAATGGATGGGACAAACATGTCAGGAGGCTTCTGAGTCTCCTGTTGCCTAAAATTTAGCGTCTGTAAAAATACAAAAAAATACTCCCACATATTTTAAGAGAAGTCGTTGCATGAAGAGCAAACCAGCCTTGTTGAAGGGTACAGGAGCTTGCTCTTCTGCAGTACAGCACACCTTGGTTGTCTTCTTTGCTGCACAATAAAGGTTGCATCCACACCTTTGCCTGCTATCTGGTGAGACGACATCACGAAATTGGTTTAAATTCAGGACTTCTGAAATTGCTGAGTTTCCCTGAACTGGGACTGGCCATGGGATTGAAAAGCTACAGGCAGAGGGACAGCCAGACAGACATTGCCCTTGTGTCCACACACAGCACAATCCCAAGCGTTCTGTCTCCTTCTGAATGGGGCTGAAAATCTAAAGCCCCCAAAAGTCAAAGTTAAACCTTTAAACTAAAAGGAGGACATGTTTCCTTACAAAATCACTCACTTTTTCTACCAGGACTTCATGTTCATAGAGCTCCTTTATTCACAGAACAGCTCGAAGCAGCAGCAGCTATTCACAGAAGTTGCTCCTACACATGAATCAAACCAGGCAGTCAAGATGCGACAGTCCAGAAAAAGTCAGAGCAAATAAAATACAGATAATGAAACTAAATTCATGTGGTTCAGCCCTTTTTGTCTCCTATCTTCGGCATCTTTGTAACACCGCTGTGATGGCTGATAAGAAAACAGGGGGTCAAAGTGTCAAGAAAACAGAGGGTGTTTCCTTTGCATCAAATACAGAAAGCAACACCTCCCAGGTTTCCCATGGCTTAGCCCAACCCAGAGAGTGGCTAAACCTTGTTCAGGTGGGACTGAGAGGTGCTGGCTGCAAGGGGGAGGCATCCGCACAACGTATCGTACCCATTAGCACACAGAATCCCAGAAGCACAGAATGGTCAGGGTTGGAAGGGGCCTCTGGAGCTCACCCAGTCCAACCCCCCTGCCAGAGTAGGGGCACCTACAGCAGTTGCACAGGACGGTGTCCAGACTGGTTTGGAATGTCTCCAGAGTTGGAGACTCCACCACCTCTCTGGGCAGCCTGTTCCAGTGCTCTGCCACCCTCAAAGGAAAGAAGTTCCTCCTCATGTTAAGATGGAACTTCCTATGTTCAGGTTTGCGTCCTAATGGAGGTCCCACCAAGATTCAAAGCACGATTCAAAGCCTGGGACACCTAATTTTTCCTGGATGCTCTGCTTTTCTGCATCCCATTCCAGGAAACATATGCAAAAACTTGTCCAAAATGGTCAATGCACCAGTTATCCCCAACTTATCTCCTGGGGATGGAACAGCTCTCTTGTGAAAGGTTTGCCACCTCTCCAAGCAACCCACTGAGCATGCAGTTTGTCTTGTTTTTGCCCAGGCGTCGTACCAAGAAACAAGTACAAGGTCACAAACTTAAAACTCAAGCTGCTGGAGTCTAAGGATGTAAACTTGTTGAAAGAGAAACAGTCAGGCTGGGGGAGGGAGGGCTTTCTGAGGCAGTTGATTAGACCAACTGATAAACTGTGAGTTCCCAAAAGCAACTGCTAAAGGCTACAAGGACAAAAAAAAGATGAACTATGTATGACCTCTAAGTCCTGAAAGAAGAAGACCAATGCAAGATGAATCTTAGAACTGAAATTCATAATTGTACTAGATAGTAACCATTATAGATACAATAGAAATACTGCTTTTATGGCACTTAATTTTTTCCCTCATCTCTCCCACTGCAATGTCCCTCTCTGTTTTACTTTTGTGTCTCAGATATTTTATACAATGACAGTAAACTCAAAACAATTTCTCCCAGTTTCTTCAGTTTCTTTTTTTTTATTTAGAGTTTTAAACATGACTTGGCCAAGAACTTGTCATTTTTTCTTATGTCAGGTGGTCTACCAAAGATACTGCTTTGTCTCACTGATACCCAGTGAATTGATCTCCAACACCAGCAGTATCGGACACCAGAGTTTACAGAAGGGCAGTGGGATATATTACAGCCTAAATAACCAAACCACCGACCAAAGGAGAATAAGTTTTCCCCCACCTTCTGAATTCTTCAAAACTAACTGGAAGCCTCCAGTCCAATCATACATACAATTCTGGGCACAGGGTGCATGGTCTAGCTGGGGTTCTGTGCCCAGGGGGATCCCAAAGCACTGCAGCAACGAAGAGTACAACATTAACAACTGTCAGCGTCGCCACTACTTATTTATCCAGATAACCTTCAAATCTGTGTATCTAGAGGCCAAAATTCTTCATTTTCCTGGGAAACAGAAATCCGTTCTGCAAAAAGAATGGGTTTTCCCATGCAAAATGAGAGGCAAATCCCCACTCTTCCTCAGCACTCTCTCACCGTGTTTTCCCTGGGAGGCCCAGTTTGCCCTGGCACCCACGCACAGATCCACCAACATGCCCAGGTACAGGGTGCTGATCCACTCCCAGGCACAGAGAGTAAAACCCCACCAAGCCTAAAGGTGCATTCTAGGGCACTTCTCCCAGCAAGGAAGCTGGAGTTTTCTTATGTTCCTTTTTGAAATATTTGAGTATTACATAAGTACTACAATACTGCATAAATACTTATATAGGGAAAAAAATCTATGAACTATTGGCTTTAATCCTTAAATCTCAGCAAATTAGCACTTGACTTAAGGAGATCACCTTTGAGCACATCTCAGGACGAATTCTTTTCGCTTGGTCATCTGCGTGGTGGAGGATATCCATTCTGGCATCTAGCTTCAGTTTCCAAATCAACGGTCTGCACAACCCTTATAGTCTATGAAACCTTTTTAGGGCAATTTAGGGATTACGTTGCAGCTTTAGGAAGGAGTTAGTCATTGCCACCAGACCTGAGCTCCCTGGGAGCTGTGAGAGGTCATCTGGCAGGTGAGAAGTCCTGAGCTAGGAGGCCACAGCATTCAGGGCTCTGCTTCCCACTGTTATCTTTGCAGAAAACATTCAGATGGCTTTTACTGGCTACAAAAGGAAAACCAGAGGGATTTGATTCCACCATCTATTACCTAAAGCAAGTCATTCCTCTGTGTATCCTACTAATGAGGTTTTTAAACCTTAATTGCGCACCCAAAGAGGGCAAAGTAGAGTGAACAACTATAGCATCTGTGGCAGAAAAAAAAATCCCAAAAACTCCAACCGCCCTTTTGTTTTTAATTGGAATTGGGACTGACCTGTTAAAGAGAAATGTGCTTACTGGCAAGGTATTGGCCTTTTCCAGAAAAACGGCGTCACAGCCTTTCAATTCTTTGAAATTTGCCTTGTCACAAAAATTAACAAACGGGTACATATTCTACTAAGAAATACTGATTTCTTAACAACAGCTGTAAAGCAGCCAAAACCCCTTGGAAGAAAAACAATAACTGCATTTTAAGCTAAAAGAAGGAACTAAATAACAATCACTTTTCCCTAATAGACCAGGAACTGCGGGATTCATCGTAAGATCAGCTCCATATATATTTTTACCCATTTCTGATAATATTTCAAAAGCCATCTTTGACTTAAGAAGGTGGCAAATACAGAGGACAATTCATATTCATATTATATATTGTCAACAATACCTACCTAAAGCTTTACACTACTTTTTTTAAGTACCCATCACTTCTGGGCACTTGAGAAGACAGTGAGCTTAAGAAAGCCTTTTCAAAAGTAAACTACTGCTCATTCTGGGAGGCAGATGAAAATTTTATTTCCCCCGTTCTCGTACTGCATGTGGGTGTGGGTGTGTTTCTGAGCTTCACATCTTCCGTCTTTGAGGTTCAATTTCTTATTTGCCGTTGTTGTGGCAAAGAAGCACTGAAGAAATGACTTTGACATTTCATTCCCAAGGCCTGAGGTCTGCGGTCATTTCATCTCTAGCAGAAGACCTTTTCAAATTCAGTATTATACTTTTCTCTGTTGAGTGCACATTTTCATGGGTCTTGAGGGCACTAACCAGGCTGCTAGAATATCCCCTCATTTTGGTCTGCAACACCAGTGTGGGGCTGAAAGGACACAACAGGATGGGAGAAGCCCTGCATGGACCAGTGATGGGCTTGGGCTACACATCTAGGGAAGGGATGGATCCCTTCATGAAGCTCATATCAGTTCTCATGGGTCAGGAAGGGTTGATAATTAAAATACTTTAACACGGCTGTAACTGAAATGCCAAAGGGCCAATAGTGACATTAAATCTGGCAGCAACTTCAGCAGGTCTACACCTCCCCAAAGCGCGAACTGGATGCAATTTCGGCTTTGCTTTTTGACAGAAAGAAAGAGCCAAAAGCAAGATCTGAACACTGACCCTAGACATCCAAATCCTTCTGGGGGATCTGAAACAGGACATGCCTTCAGGACCCTACTACTTCCGGAGGAAAACCGAGATCTGAGCATGGAGATTTGCCTCAGAGAGAACTTTTGTTTATGGTATGCGTTCATTTATCCACCCTCATCAGGGTTTCACCCCTCAGCCCCACTGGGATGGGTGTGAGCCCCCACCAACTGGACTTCAACAGGCTCGGGGAGGTACCAGCTCCTCTGAACCACGGTCTGCTCAAGTACTGGCGGTTTGTGTTTTCCTGTCTCTGGGTTGTCATACTGCAGGTGACCTAAATTATCTCTCTCTAGTTTTTTTTCCTCCAGATGGTAAGGTCTGATATAGCCAGGTGTGTCTGAGCAGCCGATTGCCCCAGCATGGGGCACACATCCTCAGCCACGAGTGGAGCATCCTCTTGCCATCCCTCACCACTGATGCTGCCAACACAGAGCAGGCGCGGGGTCTGTCCCTCTGGATCAGTAAATCCAAGAGGCAGTAACCAGGTAATGCTGCAGTTCATCAGAACGTTGTCTGTTGGTATTTTCTGTCCTGAAGGAGCCAGTGAGCTGCTCCAGGGCAGAAGCCTACAAAAAGCCAGGCTTAATGTGACTATCCCTAAAAAAGTACCTTTTATAAATAAATGCAGAGCATGGAAAAAAAAAAAATAATGTCTTTGCGCCCTGTTAAATGGAGCAACCAAAATGAGTTCTTAATTGAAAACTTATGAAAATAGCAACTGGGGGGATCCTCTTGGTCAAGCACAGACGGGGAGGTTTGAAATGGCACATACAAAACCTTCCCTCGCTGGCAAGGAAAAGGGTTGCACAAGTTCTCCGTAAACATCTTTATCTGGAGCCATTAGTCAGCAATCCTAAACATTGGATGAGTTCTCCCCATCGTTTCACAATGGGTTTTTTTTCTGGTTTCTAGGAACTGTGTTCAAGGACTGCCATTCAGCATACGAGAAAAATGTGTGAACATGGTACACAGTTCTTTTTTCTCTTGGACATCGCCCCATTACAGAAATACAAAATACCACGACACGATGTACCCCGCTTTTCCCTAACACTTATCATCCAATACCTATAAGCACATTACAAACATGAGTGATTTTATTGTGATTTCAAAGATCCCTGACCGGAGGGAATTGCAGTTTCTGTGCTGAACATAAGGAAAAGCAGTTTGAAGCGATAATGTGGGGAGAATAAAAGGCATCTTACTGCCCAGTACAATGCCTTATAAAACAACAATCCTGTCTCTATCTAGTACAGACAAATAAAACAGACTAAGGAAAGAAAACAGGGTGGAGGAGAAAGTACAGAAGAAGATGGAACAAACATGCCATTTTAAATCACTGGCCCCAACTCAGCATGTAACCGTTTTCTATGGCAAGGAGAAAGTCAAGCAAATTCCTCATCGACTGGTACTTTCTACAGCTCCACAAAAGCCAAAGGCTGTGGATTTTGCAGCTCTTTAAAGTATAGGGGGAAATCCCCGCCAGCGCTGCTCTGAATCCCTGAGCAGTGCAGGAATTGCCACTCGACACGCGGCCACCGATCAGCGAAGGGACAGAAGCACAGACTGGATTTTCAGTCCCAACTTTGAGATTTCGCTGCCAAACGGCGTTACAAAGAAAGACCTCTAGAGATTTCTCATACTTTTTTTGGCTTATTCTCCTGGTGTATTCATGTTAACAGAAATCAGCTGTTCTCCTTCTCACTTGTACAGTATTTGCAGAAGAGACTTTAGCATCTGGCCTGGCTGTTATTAAAAGATGAGAACATCCTGCTCTGTTAGGAGAACACCACTATTGGCAATAAAAGGACAAAGATCCTTTGCATCCAGGTTTCCCCAGATCTGTCTGGATTATTTGGGGATTTTTTCCCTTCTGCCACAGTCTTTCCTTCCTATTGCCTGACATTTGCTCACCCTGAAGCAGGGATAAAAATTGCACTTCCCTGGGAGAAGCTATCTCACAGCGTTTGGATGCAGCATCATCATTTTCAGCTACTAGAAGACTTCTTTTCCCAGCTGCGGAAATGAAAAAGTAAACAAGCTCGGGGGTGAGGGGCTGCCTTGGTGTTTAGGCTCCAACTTTATTTTTAATAGTGCTCTAAAGTCCGGGCCTGGAAGAATACAAATGAAGGGGTGGAAAGGAGAGGTCACTAAGCCCTGGACTTCTCTAGATGTGCAACAAGGTTTTAAATCCTTCCCGTACCCTGCGTGCCCAAACCCAGCAGCAGGGACAAACCCAAATCCCAACCCAGATGTTGGGGGAAAGTCACCAATTGCACTTTGGAAGGTTGGGGGAGGACGTTAGGAGAAGCACAGGGACGGGATGTTCTGCTGAAGCCCCGACTCCATCTCCACACTTGTGAGGTATCAAGACTTGCTGGACACAGCCACACTGAGCGGATCTGGTGGTGCTGATCCTGCATCGAGCCTGCCTTGCACCAGGAGACTCATGGAGATCCCTTTCAACCAGCATTTCGGTGACCCTTCATTGATAACACCCACATTTATGGGTTGAAAAACGCTGGAGTCCAAAAACGTGCAGCTATTAATAGAGGGACTTCAGCTGATCTCTACTGGCGTAATCACCATCTGAATTTGGCCTCGCGGTGAACATTAATCATTGGCAAGTTGCTGCGGCGTATCAACTTTAACATGGGTTGTTTGCTTTTCTCTAAGTGTTGGGACATCCCGCAAGCTCCAGCTGCTCATCCCGAGCGAGCTGCCGGGAGGGAGCGGCCAAGGGCTGCCTCCACGGATTGCAGCGATCTCTGCTTTTCTTCCTGCCCCACCGCAAATCCCGAGTAAATCTGTTGAGACAGCACAACTTGGCCTTAACTCCGCATTGTTTTTTGACCAGATCAGCAGTCTGGAAACTGGGTCAATTTTTCTAAACATGTGGTTTAGAAATGTGCTGTTTCAAAGGACACTATCCAATGGTGTGAGACCAAACATCGGATTTGTAGTAAAAAGAGCTAAACAACAACAACAACAAAAGTTCAAAGCTCTCTATAAACGCAGAGTCCATGGAGATGGAGACATCCTGACAAAGTAGGGAAATAGTAAATTCCCTCTTCTATACTTAGGGAAACTGAGGCATAAAAAGAGAAGTCCAAAGCTGCCTGGAGAATCATAGACGATGCTGAAATTTGCCAGCTACAAAACAAAAGCTAATTTGTCTCATTTTTGCAAGTTCTTACAAATATAACTATAGGGATTTTATTTTATTCTTGACCTGCAGTAGGGAAATTCAAGTCCACTTGTTATTTAGGTAACACAGCCGACAATAGAAATGCAGGTTGCATCTACCCTAAGTACGATACATAATTACTCTGCGTGAAAGTAGCAGGGCAGGCCTGAAAACTTCAATTTTAAACTATGTCGCGGGTCCCAAGTTACTTTGTTTGCACTCCATCAGATCACCAGATGCTTTTGGAAGTTCAGGCTTTGTTCTTTCTCCTTGTATCTCACAGCCTTATCTGTTACAGGGGGCCAACAGCTTCCTATTCCCAGAGGGGCAGATGCTGATGTCCCTCCCTCCAAGGCCATATAAGTATCACAAAGAGACACCATGGGAACAGCTCCATACATCCCAGACTGCTATTGCACCAGTAGATCTATGGGGAAAAGACTATAATTAGAGAACACTAAGGACAGCCCTTCCAAATGCTAATTTTTATTTTATTTTTTTTTTGCTTTAAGCTTGTGCTTAAACTTCTCTCCAAGATGTTGAGTAGAAATGCTCAACCTGCTTCCAGTACTTTATCCGCCATAGTCACCCCCATCACCTATACAAAGATTATGGGGTTCGAGTGGATTTGCTTATAATTTTAACCTGTCCAAGAAATATTTCTGGCAAATAACGCTCTTGGGCTGTTCTCTGCAAGAGATCAGCCAAGTGGTGAGAGCCTGAGCTGCAACCTGCCTTCTCCTGCCCAAATATATGGTGTAGTGTGACCCCCCCCTCAAGTGCTGCAGAGCACTGCTGTGATTTATGCAGAGCATTGGCCATCCGCGAGTGGTCGCCCAGGGGAGGGATTTCACCTCAAAATATCGATTCATTTCCTTGTGACCACACAGAAGGTAACTAGATGGTACATGTCAATCCTTGGATATATAACTGAGGTTATTTCCTCCTTTTCTCCAGTAAACAGCTTGATGATTTTTTTTTATTTGGTGCCAGCACAGGGCTTGGTGCTGAACCATAAAGTCAGACCCTGCTCCTTCTCTCCCCCACCTCTCCCCAAGAGCTTGTTTTAGGCACAAAGAAGGCTGATTTAGGCCTGTGGCTGCCAACACGTGGCTGCTCAGAGCCCCTCCGGTGTTGCTCACAGTCACAGGAAATTAAAAAGTGAAAACTGAGGCCAGTGGGGAGAGGCAGCGCGAGATGCTGCCCGCTGTATGCATGCTGCACAGGACCGCCAAAGGCCTGACTCCAGCGATCCAGAGTTGACGTTCAACCCTCGCAAACCAAAAGCAAGATGCTGTTTACTGACACCAAAAGATGGGGAAGACAATGGTCACCACCCCTTGTAGGAAGCATCTTTAAATCTTCTCTCCTAAAAGTACTTCAAGTTTGATCTCCCCTCACCACTCCACACGTCACCATATCGGGCAGTCCTCTACCCTGACCAGTGGTGGTCGTTTTGCCTCGAGTGGTTGGTTTCTGGCTAAGACTGGAGAACGAGAGTCACCTTCTCAAGCCGCAAAAGGGTAAATGAATCAAAAAATCAAAAGCAACACCCCCAGCATGATGTACGATGGGAACGGCTGTACTGGATCAGAGTGCTATTTTGACTTTTCCAACCCTCATGCTGACCCTGTCTGCCATAGATATCCCACAGAAATGTGCCAGAAACCACCAAAAGATAGAGGGAACACTGTAACTCCTCAATAACCTGCCTATGTAAGAATTTCATCCTGTCAAACCTCTTTATTCAGATTGGGTTTAGTTGAATGTGTGTTATTTGTAGAGTCACGCGAGCAGTTTTTAGCTTAGACAACAACCTGTAGCGGATAGCTCCTAGCTTGACTCACAGGGCCATGGGACAATTTGGAGGGGACCATGGGAGGTCTCCAGCCCAACCTTCTGCTCAAGCAGCCTCAACTCCGGGTCAGACCAGGTTGCTCCATGCTTTACCCAGTTGGGTCCTACAAACCTCCAAGAACAGAGGTGGCACAACTTCCCTAGGCCCCTGTTCCACCACTTGACCATATTAAATGGTGAAAAATTGTTTATTTTCCTTCATGAGCATCTGCATTAAGTGACCATGAAAGCAAAAATATAACCAACATCCCCCTATGCTCTGACTAGGTGAGTTAACCTCTGTACCAGAGGGCTGCAGAAAGTCTTAACACTAATTTTTGTAGCATAAATCCCCCCCAAAATGATTTATATAGCAATTACCCCACAGAGCATTGATTGGTTTCCTTGGTTCCTCACTCTTGGATAAAGCTTCCCTAAAATCAGGACTCAGATTACGGGCTGGAATGAAAGCACCCTTGAAATCCCCCAGACATTATCTCAGTCTTCAACCACCCCACAAGAAATGTGTAGGTCCATGGTAAAGCCAACAGAGCTCACAAAAATCAGTATTAGTGACATTTAAACTTCAGAGTTAAAGGTTTCTTGAAATGATCAGAACCACATGCCTCTCTGAGCTACTGTTTCTCTTGTGCAGACTCAAGAAATAGCTAAAAAGGACCAGAACTTGCTATGAAACCAGGCACACGCTTGCAACCAACTCCTGTCCTTTCCTCTCCTCCTGCAGACAGCCTTGGGTGAACTTAACCTCACCTTCATTAGCTGCATCTCCTCCTACCCCTGACACTAGGCTGGAGGAAAAATAGCCTCCTCCCCCAGTCTCCTCCCTATCCATATACAACTTTTGCTGCTTGGAAACTGTTCTTGCCACAGGCCATGCAAACCACCCGATTATCTGTAACGGCATTCCCCAGGTCTGACCTGGAAGACGTGGGCATAGTGCAACTCCCACCCTGGAAAAGCACCATAAACCCCAATCCCTCCCCCCGCCTGGTTTGGAAAGCTCTCCCAGCTTTTCCTATACTCCAAGCTCTGCCCACAGCACTGTAGCACCAGAATGTCCCGGCTGATGTCAGTTGTTAGGTTTCAGAGTTAACGAGCTAGCAAGATGAAGGCAGCACTTTGCACTCTTCTAAGAAAAAAACAGGGTTTGACAGTTTGTAGACTCAGGAAAAGAAGCAACACTTGAGATCAGATTTAGAAGGTGTCCTTTACCACCCATTGGCCTGGAAACTTGCTTTTTATATTTAATTGAAAACTTAAACGCTGCAGAAATTGATGGGGCCACCACAGAAGGGTGAGTACTGTGTCCTACCCTGTGCTTACTTTACCCTGCCTGGTGCTAAGAGGAGAGAGCGGAAGAAAAAGAAGCATAGAAGAACATTAACAAAAAAAAAAGCCATTTTATTGAAAATGAAATTCAAACTTCAAATTAATATTACAATCATGAGAAAATGCCAAACAATTCAATTTACAGTTGCAACATACAATACAAATAGTCCCTTTGAAGTTGAAGTAAACTGATCCACAATCATCATCTGTGGCATAAAGCAGAGTGTGTTTGTACAATATGTGCATGAAAAGCAAACCTCGGGTGACAGCATTTGAAAAAATAAAAAATTAAAGCTTGTATTTACACAAAATGCTACAAATATTTTGTTCCAGCGGAAATTCAAGACTGGTAAAGCATATTTAACAACAAAAAAAAAATTGGAATGTCACTCATATTACCTAAAACAAAAGTTACTGTAAAAGTATGGTTTTGGCTGATATACTTAAAAGTACTGCATTAAAAAAAAAAAAAAAAGCAAAGAGTTATCTGTAAACATGGAAGTAAACAAACATCTAAAAAAGTTCTCAGAAAATGTTAAAATGAAATGCATTCTATTTAAAAACAACAAGAAATTCAGGAATTCAGAGAATGGGGCTTCTTTGAGCTCATGGCTGATCCAGGTTTTAATTATTGCTTTTGCTCATGGCTTGTTGGGCGCGTGCAGCCCGGCGCGGGGCTGAGCTTTGCTAAGTGTGAAAGTGCAAAATATTCCCCGCTCGAGATGGTACCTGTGGAAACTGGTAAATCTTTGCTCGGGGGACTGCTGGCAAAAAAAGTTCAATGCTAAGAAAGACACAGCAACTGGTATTTTAAAAGAAACGATGAACGCCACACAAGTGATGCTGTGGGTTAAATAATTTGCTTTACTCATCCATCCTGACCCGCTGCCCCCGATCTGGTTACTCTTAGGAGGAGGGAGAGGAGGATTTAATCCTCCGCTTGGCAAAAGGGACATCGTGCCTGTTGTGCTGGAAGTAAATCTTTGGTAGGATAAGAGAGCTGGAAAGCTAAAAAAGGCCATTTTTTAATCTTTAAGTCTATGACTGGTGCCAAAGATTGCCGCTCACCGAAGGGAAGGGCTGTCATACCTTTGAGAAAACTCCTTTCTGTTGATGCTAAGCGCCTCGCAAAACATCACACAATCTGATATGATTAACTACATAGTACCAGTTGGGTTTGGTTTGTTATTTTTTTGGTCTGACATCCTGATTCAAAAGCATTTCCAAGTGAACTCAAAAGCGTTTTCCGAAAGCTTTGATGAGCATCTCTGCCTCAGCCCATACAACTGTCTCCGGGACCAGCCTGATGTACCGGGAGAGATTTTCCAAAGGCACCAGGAGGGTTCAGGAGCACGGGGGTCTACCGAAAGTCAAGGGGCTGGTGCTCCTCCATCTGTAGGTCCTTAGAAAATCCATTCCTTTCTATCTCAAGCAGGCAGAGCCAGACGCCTGCCCGCACGGCCAGGGAAGCCGAGGGCACGGACCGGGCACGCGCGCCTCGACCAAGAGGAGAACACGTTTTCAACGTCTGTCCCTAATGGTCCAGTTGAAAAACCGCGGGGACACAAAGAGAGTCCTGTCGGTACTGAGCAAAACAACAGTCTGGTCTGTGCTGGATTTATCCAGAAACAAAAACCAAGTGCTTGAATTTTACAACAAAGTCTTAAACAAAAAAAAAAAAAAAAAGTCTGGGTTGCTGCCTGCAGCCACTCTTAACAACATTTCAACAGAAAAGCACCCTAAAAATTACTTAATATGCATACAGTAAACCTTAAAAAGCCCTTCTCAGCAATAACAAATAATGTACAAATATAGTACCTTTTATTAAATAGGAAACAGCTTGCACTGGCAGTACATCTTTTTCTCTTGCTTACTAAACAAAAAACAAAACTGAAATGTGTAACCAGACACTGGCTTTTTAAGTGCTGCTGAGACTAACAAACGTATTTTACAGTTACAAATAAATGGACAGTGGTATGCTTCAAGCTACCACAAACCAACAATAAATAGAATCAATTACAGCTTCCATCTTTGAAGGAAAACTAAGTATTAGAAGAGAAAAAAAAAAGTGTCTTACTTATACTTTAAGCATACTTGGTATACAACCTTTAGAAGGCAAAGACTTTATTTAAATTTTTTTTTTTTTTAAGAGTGCGTCATCACGCAAATTGGAGGGATGTACCGTGCTAATGTCAACTCGTTTAACAGCTTCGCTATTAACGAGCGGTGGAGGGTGTTGTCCGGCTCTGTATGGCTATGCCCGCTGTTGAGTTACCGTGATACTTTGGAGGTAGCCAAAGCACCGCCAAGGAGCGGCGTGGTGGCCAGCAGCCCCCCAAGGAGGCTGCAGACAGCGATGGCTAAGGCAGGGGGAGGAGGGAACGCCGCCAAACCCCATCAGCACGTGCCGAACATCCCACTAAACCGGGCTTAACATCACCTGCTTGAGGGTCGCGTGGGGAGGGCTTGTTCAGCTCCCACCACATCCAGCCGATGCCGTGTCGCCTCCCCGTTTGCCGTAGCAGCCCCGGGGTGGGCAAAATTTGGCCTCCTATGGTGGAGAGCTTGGCGGCAGGTGGCTTGGTTAAGGGGTTTGGGTGCAATTTGCTCTCCCTGTATTACACCTGGGAGCCCCGGGGGTGGCTTTTGAGGTGACTTTTTATCTTCAGCGTTTGCAGAGGTGAGTATCGCTGCCCTTGGGCTTGTCTCTCTAACACGGCAACAGCCACACGGGCTTCAAAGTCAACACAGCATCTTTGCGGCTCTAGCATTTAATGCTAACGGGCGGTGATGCGCTACCAGGCAGTTTCTGTCTCAAGTTTTGAACCTTTTTATTCCACCGAGTGGGCTGATAATCACAAGGGGAGGGGAAAAAGTTTCACCAATTCTCCCTTACTCCCATTTCTGAGATATTGAACAATTTGGTATTTGTAAAACACGGGCTTTGAAACGGTTTTGGTTTTTCTTTGGGGAAAAAAACCAACCACCCTGTAGAAATTCAAATCATCCTGTCAAAACAGAACATTTTAAATATGAATATTTTCAAATTTTGAAGTTCTGAGAAAAATCCTGGGAGAAGAAGAAATTAGGGGAAGGGTGGAAAATATTTCATCCTTCCTACCATTTTTCCAGTGTCTCCACAATTACTGATTAAAAGGCAAGACTGTGTTGAAGGCAACCAGACAGCTAATAAAAATATTTTAAACACAATATTTCCTTCATAAGTTATATAAAAAGATCCTACATCCAAAATCATTTGATGTGGATGCATTTGGGTTGGGTTTGTCGTTTTTTAAGTCACATTGTAAACTGGTTCACACTGGAACTGCTTTTCAGAGCTGGGTAAAGGTTTGAGGTTTACACCATTGCAGAAATGTAATAAGTAAAAAAACCAAAACAAAACAAAACAAAAAAAAAACACTTTTAGAGACCGAAGTCAATATATCATTACATTAAGAAACGTTTAAAGGGTCCAAATGCCATTAAATAATTATAAATATTCTTTTAAAGTTCTATGATGATTCATGTTAGCAAACAACCTCAAATTTTACACATTCATAATTTAAAAAAAAAAAAAGAAAAAGAACATAGCCGAACACAAATACTATGTATACCATTTTGGCTCTAGTAATATATATTGCCATTCTCATATTTTGCATAAGTAATAACATTTTGTTTTTTGTTTTTAAAGGTTTTGGTTGTTATTTTTGGTTTTTTTGGCTAACCGAAGGCAAAATGAACGGATACAAAAGCAAAAAGGAAACCCCAGGGTTGTCTAGCCTAACTTGAAGACTTGTTCTCCTTAAGTACCCAAAAACAAACCAAAAAAAGCAATGAATACAGAGAAGTTCCAACCGTTATCTGCAGCAAGGCTCGGACAGAGTTTTTTGGGACAGCTATTTTCATCTGAATGTATCATGGCAAAATGGAAGCAACTCGATCTTTGCTTTCCTTTCTATGTGCACCAATACAAGCCAGTTGAATTGCACTACGGGTGTGAAGAGGGTCCCATATGTTGTATGATTGCAACTGTATCTGGAGTTCACGGTTAGGTGGGGTTTTTTTAATTAAAAAATAAAAGGGAATGCAGCCTTTGCCTTGCATCACCATGTTTCTCCTGATAGCCGGGGAGTCCGTTCTCTCCTTATTGGCAAAAGTACTTGCTAGTTATTATAACACTCTAGACCAGAAAAAAAAAAAAAAAGAGGAGGGGGTGATTTTTTGTGTGTGTGTGTGTGTAAAAAGTACATTTTAAATATAAACCAAGGTAAAATGGTTCCAAGAAAACAAAAAATAAAAATATGTGCTTTGATCCACATAATCTGAAACATGGGCTGTGGTGTGTTGGTAACTTGTGTTATTTATGGCCATTATCATCCCATCTACACAGTTGCACATATTGGTAAAATCTTTTTTTTTTCTTTTTTTTAAAAAAAAAAAAAAAACAACACAAAAACCAGGCACTTCGTAGTTAGTCGACCATTTGTTTGGTTTGGTTTTTTTTTTTTTTTTCTCGCGGAGGTCAGGCCGGCTACGGAAGAAATCTCAGTACGGCCTCCAAACGGACTCATCCATTCTGCCACTAGAATTCAAGACGGTTGGGGAGCTGCTGTGGCTGCCATCCGCCTCCACCCCGTCACTCTGGTTGGGCAAGTTAGGGTTTAACAGCGTGCTGCCGTTGGACGTGGTGGTGCACGGAGGAAGCATCCTGGAGGGGGAGCGGTCCCCTCCCGGCACCATGGGGAACTGGTATGATCCTGACGAAGTGCCATAGTAGAGATATGGAGTGCTGCTGGTCTGGAAAGGTCCACTTTGGTTTTGGGAAGAGCCGGGGTAGGGTGGTGGTAGGTAGGTGTGGTAGTGAGTGGTTGCGGACATACCCAGTGACATGCCTGAGGTGACTGGCGGTGTATAGGTAAAGGTGGCTGGATAGTGCATTCGTGGGTTGGAGAAGCGGCTCTCAGTGAGGGATGAAATGCTTGTGAACTGCCTGGGATCTGAAAATGGGCCCAGCTCTGAAGCACCTAAAAAATTATAACAAAAGATGGGGGAAAACAATTCTGTAAATACCATTTTTTGTATCACGTGATGATAGAATTTTATTTTTCTAAGAAAACCCACTTCTTTTGGCCCCCAAGAGAACAGCAGATCATATCAAATAATACATTGCAAGGAACAGAGTCATACACCTGTCTTCTAAAAGCGCTGGGCCAAACTCATCCCTGGTCCAACTCCACTGATGCCAATGGAGGGAGCAGCATTGCCAACCCAAAGCATTGAAAGGTCATGAGTCAGGCCGGAAAAAAAAATAAAAGTAAACACCTCAAAAATCAAGAGATTAAAAACGAGCCAAAAAGAGAAAAGTGGATTTGGAGTTGATTTGCCTTCTGGGTTCTGAGCTTTGAAGGTTGCGTGTCTCTGGGTTTTTGCTATAGCCTCTTGAGAAACTCAGGTCGGGTTGCACACGAAAGCTGAGATTCCCACCTCAGCGCAGGCCGTCGGGAGCTGGGGTTTCACGAAAAGCAGAAATTACTGTGCAACTTGTAATAAAACTACAAGAGTTGGCAACACCAAGTTAGTTGCACCACTGACACCAGGGGAGTTGCACCGGGGGTGACTAAGCCCCACTTCTTGCCTTAAATCAATTTATTTAGGCGTGAATCTGCTCAGCTACTTCCTACGGCTGAAAAATATTCGCTGGATCCAAAGGATGGGCAAGGCCACTGAGCCGATAGCAAAGATGCAAATTTTATTTTTCAGTGCAGTTGATGGAAAATTACAAGCCCAACACTCCTTTTGCCATTGGAAAAAAAAAAAAAAAAAAAAAAGTTGATTTCCTATGTAGTCTGTGCCATCTGGTAGAGAAAAAGACCACACAGTTTATGGCTACTGTGAACGTCTGGATGGTAACACTGTGAATTGGAGTCTAACGCAAAACAGGGATGGGTATACTCATTTTGCCTAATTTCTAATCCCACATCAAACACCCAAAGTTTCGGAGAAGTGGAAAGCAAACCTTAGTAGCTTGGTGATCTGCTCAGGAGACTGTGGGGACGGACAGGAGCAGAAGGAAAAGATGGTGAAAGCTCACGTTGAGAGCCAGAAAAGGGGAAAATGAAAAGGGTGTGGGAAGAGGGACAGGAGGAAAGAGAAAAAGTCTAACCCAGAAATACAATGCAAGAGGCCAGTATGTTGTAGATACACATATGCATTTTTATAGAGAGAGAGCTGGAAAAAGAGGGGCATAAATAAAAGGGAAAAATCATGAAATCAAATGGGGTCTCCCTGCGCTCCCCAGCCGACACTTCTACAGCTTTACAGTCCTCTAGATCCAAGGGTTCACCCTTCTCTGCCAATCCACTGAATCTGCTTTACTGAAAAAGAAAATACGGCATCTTCTAGATGCCAAACTGGCATGCTAAACACTGAAACACCCTGTGTATCCTCAATGCAAGATGCAGCAGTGCTTTTCTTTGTAGGTAGGCTTTGGATTTGACCTGCCGACACTGCTGTGTAGAAGTAAGGTCTCTCCAGCCCTTCTGCTCCTGGCCCCCTATAGCACCCCCAACGGTGGTTGCTACCATAAGCCACAGACTCAACAGACCCTGTCACCTTGTGTGGCATATTTTTTTTATTTAGGTCACTATTCTTTCCTGTTCTACCAGGTCGTTTAACCCACGCCTTCAACGATATCTCAAAGCAGCAGGGGGACAGAGCTCAGGTACAGCGTGGGTTCAGGCTGGAGGACCTGGTCCACAGCCAGCCAAGCGTCCAAATCACGCAGCCTGAAACCTGGGGATTATAATCTGCCGTCTCAAAAGACATTACTACAGAGCTTTAAACGGGCAGTTAAAGCCCATTTTTAACTCTGATGACAATGTGATTACTATTATCTTTATCTGGAACTGAATCAGTGACCTACGGGTGAATGGGTCTGTCTCCATCATCAACCCCTCCAACCACAGCCCTGTGGAATGTAATATAACTTGTACCTTTACAGCAAACACTCTACTACTTGATGCAACTTCTTTCGTTCCCAACTGCAAACAATAGCCAGAGGCGATACCACCCAGATTCAAAGCTGTAATTTTGGAACACTATCCTTTATATTGTGAACAGGTCTGATACGTATCTGGAAATATAAGGTTAGAACATAATTTCCCCAGCTGCTCAAAATACTGAGTTTCAATCTGCTACCGCTTATACTTTTTTTTTTTTTATTGTTATTTCAACTCTCCCAACATGAACAGAGTTGCTCTTAGTTTACCCTGATAGAAGCTAAACAAGACTTTTATAATCAAAGGTAGAATTGATATGAGTGTAAGGCTGTAGAACATCATCGGCATTTTTGGTTTCTTTGCAGCCAATAGGTTTTTTTGTTGTTTTTTTTTTTTTTTTTTAATAACAAACTATCCACAGAGTTTTACACATTAAAAGGCAATCTTCCTTTCAGGGCTAAATTCAAATATTATCTAAATGGGTGCTGCCAAGAGATCATGTATGTGTCGAATGACAGGGAATGTGCACTCCGCACGTCGGCATTTCTTATGTGGGGCTACAGACCTCCTCACGTACCCTAGTAAATCCAAACTTGTTTGTTTTTACTATTGCTTGTAAAGCACAATCCTATTTACTGAAAGGCCAAATAGTCATAACCCTTTCTTATCTCACTCATGGCTGTGTCCGTGCGGCTCCTGTACACTCACTCCTCCAACCCTCCAGATGCCTTTTCTGTCTCCGTAACTCCCAGCACTAGGCTGCGATTTGCTCCCAGCCTTCTGCATCTCCATTGTGTAAAGACACTTTTGGAGATCTGAAAAAGTTTTCTGTGATGCCTGTCCTAAAGTCTCTTTTTGAAATGAGTTTAGAAACTTTTTAAAAAGTCACCTCTAACGCTCAGCTTCTTGCCGTCTTCACCGCTATGTGATCTCACAGATGCATTTTCACTTTCCTCCTCTCTCTGTGCTATCTCCTCGTGTTAAGGTTTGATTTTGGTTCTAACTTGGAAACACAAGGTGCATATTCATTTCTATATGTTTAGCTCTTTGCTGGACTGGGAAGATAAATAGCTCTTTAGGGTATGGCACCCATCTTTGTATATCTAGTTGTGCACAAATAGCGATGTCGATCAGCAATATATAAACATGACAGTGCAAGTAAATAATTTATTTATTCTTCTCTCCAGCAGGATTAAAGATTTATGTTAATTTTTCCTCTGTCAGAGCAAGAAAACAATTTGCATCTGTGAATTCCCACTCTCGTGATAGCTTGTATTAAATGGGTGAAGCACAGATCCTCCGCCCTACATCGTGGCCGCAAGATTGCGAAACCACCCTTCTGTAACGAGAAGAGACTTTATTTTGTGCCGTCAGAAAGACAAACAAGGCAACAAGCACAGCAAGTGATCCTCTTTTCCTACATAGTCTGATCAGCTCACCATGCTTGACAATACACCAAAAAAATATATATTTTTAAAAAAGTCCAAACCTTACATCTGAAAAGGTCCAGGTTAAATTGTTTTTAAATCTTCCAAGCTGATTACTCCCTAACGTAACCTGGCACTCAAGTTTTCTGAGAGCTATATGTTTAGAACAGAAAAGCGGTCATGTTAATCTGCCAATATATATGCTAACATCCTAGATTCAAGAATACTGCTCCAGTGTGTTTCATATTTAGAATAAGAACAATTAAAATTCCATGTGGTTTCACTTATTTTGATGCAGAAGCCTCATTAAAAACCCTAGACTTGGGCATTTGCCAGCAGCCGACTAAAATGGTTTTGCATTCGTGCTTAAAAACCAATTTTACCTGTTGCAGCTTTGCAGCTCTACCGTTTCCAGCTGAACGCATACCGTGGCCATTTCTCTTTTTCAGTTTACACACGCTAGCTAATGCCAGTTAATGTTCATTTCTCAATTAATAAGCTGTGCCTGTGGTTTGCAGAAAATAAGGCAACAAATTTCTGCCAGGTTTACAGCACTTTGGCCAATCGCTTCCAATTATTAAAGATCATAATGTACCGTGGATAGATTAACTCCTTGTGGGTAGAGCAAGCTGACATGTACTTTAAAGGGTGATAGGATAATTTTATAACTTACAAATACTGCAATTTGCTTTGTCATTTTATGCTATAAGGTCACTACCAAAAAAACAATCCCCTGGGCTTCTCGCATGTGTCTGATAAGGAAATTTCTAGCACATCCACTCAATGCATAGTGATTGGATGCAAGAAAACAGATTGTTGCTGTATTCGAGAGCCACTGAACAGTCTGTCTCAAGGAAATTCAGCTACACAGAGTTAAATATATTTACCAGTAGCTAAATGATTCACTTGTGTTTTGGGGAGCTTCAGTGTTAAGACATTCGCTGAAGTACATACTAGATTTTGTGGGTTCTTTGTTCATTAGTTGGATTTAGGCTGGGACATAGCCCTAATTGATCTATTAAAATTGTTTTTTTCCTTCCCTAACATCTACGTCTATGAATTATATGTGCAGCTTGGATTACTTACAGCTGATAGTATCGCCTCGTATGAAGTATGCCACACACTTCACATGATGAGACGCTTTTCAGTCTCTTACAGCTTTGCCAAACTTTAAACGTTCTGGCTGAAATTGTCCATGCTGGGCGTCTGTCTCAGGCTAAATTGTGATTTATGCATTTATTTGTTTTTAAAATTTCAGCTGAAACTCTTCTGCTGGGAAAAATATATTGTTTTACTAATCTTAAACTCTGAGAAGCCTTCCTTTGAAAAGCTGTACCAGTTCCACGCTTTGAAGTAAGGACTTGAACTTTGGAATAGGAGTGGCTTTTGTGTGAGAGATGTTGCCATGAAAATCCAGCCAAATAAGAACAAACCATAAGCATTCTGACTAAAAATGGGCAGAAGAGTCTGTGCCCCTACAAAGACACTTGTCCAGAGACTGGAATGAAATCCAGGAGTCCCAGGTCCCAGCATTTTTTCTGCAAACACTGCGGAACAACGCGGACATCCCCACCCATCCCCGTGCCAGTCCCGATCAAGGATCGGTCCATCGTTAGATCCATTCACGGGAACGGCGGAAGCCTGACTAAAAGGAGCCCACGTGGATGTTTGTGTGATATTGCGAAGAAAAAATTTGGGAAGGCGGGGTTACTTGGGGTTTGCTTTTTTGAGAAATCTGAGAAATGATAAAAACAACCAGAGACAAACAAAAGGACATCATTAAAGCGGCCATGTTAAGAGTGAGAAAGTTAGGAAGTACCAGCATTCAGGTTACTGCTCCATATGCACTACGATAGAGCATTCTATTGCAGGAGAAGATGCCATTCCTTTTATAAGAACCCTCCTGCAGGCAGCACAAAAGCTGACCTCCTCTGGAGATGTATCAGAGCTGAGGAACAGAGAAGACCGTTGTCTATACATCCCCCAAATCCACTGTTGGAAGGAATCAGAAGGGGGTGATGTGAACGAGACCAGGGAGACCCGATGATTTTCCCTGAGCAAACTGGATTTTATACATTTCTGCCACATGGCTCCTGCGTGTCTCAGTTGAAATCTCTCCAAATCACATTCATTTTCTGTGCCCAGCAAAGACATTGGCTTCCGATTTGCACGTGCACTAAATAATCACAGCTGCAGCTGCAACAGGAGCTCAGGTCTGAACATACGGCTAAATTCCTGTTGTTGGTGACACACAAAAGGTGCACTGAATTACAGGAGACCTTAGAGTCAGTCTCAGTACCCTTTTTAAAGCGTGTTCTTTCTTGGGAACATTGCACTGCGACGAGTTGCATACAAATGCTATGGCAGAAATATTAGAGCAAAGCCCATCAAGAAATTAAGAATTCCTTCTTCAGAGCAGAATTTAATGCTCTGCAATAAGCAAGGCCTGGGGAAATGCAAAGAACAAGAAGAAAACAAAATATTGAAGAGCTGCTCATTAAGTTAGCACTGTCCATCCTGTGTGCTGAATGAGACAAGAATCCCGTGGGAAAAGTATCATGTGATCCTGTAATTAAAATCTCTTAATATAATGCATAAGCAGAATGAGGCTGATTTAAAGTTGCACAGGCAACATAAGTACTGAGATTTCCCAATTTCTGAGCACTTAGTTTTGCAATCTTAAGGATTCTTTGTAACATGTTTGGATGGGGGGGAGTGATTATTTGCTAGCTCTGTTTCCCCCAAGCATCTTTCTTTATCGGGGGAGAGTGTTATTTTGCTCTTTATTTTGGTAAACTCTTGTCACCTGCCTCTGCTAGTAAGTGTTTAGTGAATCACACACAGCACGATCCTTCTCCTGCCTCCTTCCAGGCAAGACTTTGGTTCTCCCAAGGTGCTGTACCAGCTTCCCTCCAGATGATGCTGCGGGATGGAGCCTGGGACTGCAATTCCCAGGGATCCCAAATCACCTCCTCGTGTATCTGTTCCTTGCTGCAGCCGTTAGGTCCTGATCCCTCAAACCTCTGCTGGTGCTCAGCTTCATGCTGGAGCTCAGGGTCACTCTTCCCACGCACCTACCACCGAGCGTGTCTCTACGTGCATCAAGGGCGAGGGTCCTGCAGCACCGCAGAAATAATGCACAGCTCTTCTCCCTCCCCACTTCGCTTTTGGGATGAACGCCCATCACCTGGATACTTGCAACCATTTATCATAGGCAATGCTATGTTTTCAAATGCCCTTTCCCTCCGTTTAATTTAGAAAAAAAAACTTCGGTGGTGGGGGGGAGGAGGGGAAGGCAAAAAGCCTTTTACATCCTTTTTTGTATTTTTTTCCCATGTCACCCTTGCACACCAGCAAGCAGGTCTCCTGGCAAACAATAGCAGGAGAAAAGGTGTGAACTGCCCCCCCCTCCTCTTTCCTTCACCTCAACAAGGTGTTAACTTCAAGGCCTAGTTGGGACCATTTAAACTGCAACATTATTAAGCACAGCAGTCTCACAAAAGTCAGAGGGAGGAAGGAACATTTTAACCCCTTCAGAGCCTCACGCGCAACACGCGAGAACCTAATTGTAGTGCATCTCATCTCGCCGCCCCTCGGTACCCCAGTTCACACGGTAAACTGCACACTTGTGCCTTCTGGTATTTAGGTAACACGACTTTGGCACCTAAAATACCACGGATTAATTTGCAGATAGATGTTTTCACTGAATTTACGGTGCAGCACCTAAGCCCTTTGCTGGGAGAAACACCCCATAAATAACGTAATTAGCAGCGACCATTAAAGCACCACTCCTGCAAATAAAGGAGAGTGGTTCCCAAGCAGAGCTGTTACATTGCTTAATGGCAAAATTGGGGTCTCTTTGCACTTCTCCAGCCCAGGCTCCATCATTACCTGCCCTGCTCCCTCAATAGGACATTTCTCCTGGACGACCTGCGCTGGAAGAAGGTGATTTTCTTTTGGCACCTAAGTCTTGTTGGGTGACACTACACCTCTAAACACGGGTGGCCGCTGGCCGTCCCTCAAGAGGTAGCTCATCTTAAACTTCGGAGCATCAATGGGTAGAAATTCCTCCTACGTGTGGAAAAAAACAACAAGTCCCTCCTAGATGGGCTGTTGAGAGCAGAAACGGAGCTTGGAAAGCATCAGTCACCACTGTCTCATTTATAAACATTGCCTCTTGAGAAGCTTCACTTATACCGGACTCATAAACCTTTCTAACGAGAACCACAGGAGGGGGACAAATGGTCACATTACAGAAATACATCCTTGGCTTGCGGTTGTGACCCGCCATGCGTGGATGCCTGTAACCTGGTGTGATGGGGAGCCGCAGAACTTCTCAATCTTTGCGATCTCACCTTAGTGACTTCAGTCTGGAGCTGTCACAAGTGATTGAGGCGGAAAGGAATTGGTAGTACATTAAAAGCCCTCTCTATGTTTAAAGTCTCAGGCCATCTACGCATTACGTTGGAAGCAAAAGGTAAATAACGTTTCCTGGAAATAATTCTAGCAGCTCTGCAATACTGCATGGCACAAACAAGCACGCAGACGCATATCGCTCTGGGTTCAGTTTTCCCCCATTTTTCCTGCCTGAATTTCAGCCGCTGCTGTTTTTCGCCAAACCCCAGACGAAACGCATCAGAAGGAACATTTGAGGCTTTTCTTGGATAGCAACCTCAGTGGCGGCGTATACAGCAAGGGGGTGAAACCGCAGGGCTGAGAGCTGCAACGCATGCACAGCGACGGCGAGCATCAGTGCAAGAATCCCGTATAAACCCAGTGAATGGGAAGATAATATACATTGGGACTAGCAGTCTACTTTATTACTTCTTTTTTTTTTTTTTGCAGAAAAATGTGCCTTAACTATCCAGTATAAATATTTGTTTCCAATGTTGTCATGAATTGTACTTTTCCACTGCATGCTAGCAACTCAGAAATACCATCTGATCCTCAAGCAGACACAAAGAAACTATGTTTTGCAGGGGCGGGAAGGTGGGGGGGGGAAGCCCTTGGCATTGCTCTGTAATTTCACCCTTTCAACCCATCTTCCCCCCCAAAAACTTCCCATCCACATTTTCCTTTCGAATCCCGTTCAACTAATACGCGTCCCTCCTGAGGACAGAGGATTCCTTGCTGGTTCTTGATTAAGAGTTTTTAAGAAGCCGGGAAGGAAGATATTCTTTGAAACTGGATCTACTGTAGGATGGGAGCCAGCACACAGGACACCGTGTCTTTCAGAGAGGGCCACACACAGTGCCACTCCAGTCATATGACTTCTCTGTCACATCCTGAAGCCATTTCCAGCTCGTGTGCGAGTTTGTACTCCCATTTAGAAGAGGATGGGATATATTGGGAACACACATATGGAAACACTTTCAGGGAATCAGTTTCCATGAAATCCATAATGAGCCAAGTGGCTTCAGATGTGGCAGCGTGCCTCAGATTAGCCAAAAAAAAAAAAGAAAAAAGAAAAAAAAAAGAGGAAAAAAAAAAGAGAGTAAAAGAAAAAGGAGGACAAATCTACGCTTTCAGCCCTTATTTCAGTTTCATGGGGGAAAAGAAGAAAAAAATATAATTAAAAACCACTAATGACTTATGGCTACCAAAACAGGGAGCCACAAAGAAATAGAACTAACGAGCGCACTCCTCCCTCCCCCAAATAACGGCGCTGCTATCAGTGCTCCCGCAGCTCCCAGAAAGCCCTCCTGGCATCCGCCAGCGTGATGAGCTCTCGCAGGGCCGGCAGAGCCGTCGCCTTGCCTGTGCCGGCGCGCGTGGGTCAGGCAGGGCACCCACTGAGCCAGGACCTGCGTGGGTGATGAAGAGCGTTCCCAAAAACTGCAGCTCGGTGAGACACCATTTGTTAAGTAAATCTCCCGAGAAAGACTGGATTCAGGAGGGACATCCTCTGGATGAGGTTGGCTGTACCTGGGTCATGTTAAAAGCCGGATTTATGGGTGGGGATGATGTCTTGGGTGTTTGGCAGCGATGTCACGCAGGGGGTGGATATCATCTGCCTGATGTGCTCCAACAGCCAGGAGCCAAAGGTCAAGGGCAACCCCGAGGTGCCCTCACCAATGGGTACCAGCGAGCAGGAGCCAAGGACCCCAAGCCCTGCTGATCCCAAATGTCACAGCAAAGGGCCGGAGGCCACGTCAGTCCCGGGCAGGGGGGAAGGAGCCAACTCATCCGAGCTAGCATGGTGCCGGAACAATTATTGCATGGCCGAGGAAGCGGGAAGAAGCACGGAGCAAGTGGCAGGAGTTCAAACGGGAACCAAAGAGATGCTACGTGCATCTCTGTGACAGCGAGCCGCGTTTTTATCACGAGAAAATAACCAGGAATTTGGCTGCTAATTGGGGCCGTATCCTACAAACCCCACTTTTCCTGACAAACAAATGACTCCACAAATAGTCCCTCTGTTTTCAATAGGGTTATTTGTGGTAGGAGGGACCACCCAACACGAGAGGATCAGGCCCTCCGCTCCCTTGCTCTGCAGCTCGCTTAAACCTTCCACAGCCAAATCCAAACGCAAAAATCCCCCCGAACTGCAAAGGCTTTTCCTCGCTGCTTCTGGAAAAGCCCAGGACGAGCAGCTCTGCGGAAAGGTCTCGTGTGCTATTAATACGATGCTCTCCCCGACTTCTGCCTCCGAAATGGGGATTTGCGATTTGTTTCTCAGGCTGTTTCTTTCCACTCGAGCCTCAGCACAGTAAACTAACTGAAAACTGCTGCATCAAGGAGAAGGTCTCTTTTAAAGTTTTGCTTGGCTTTGCTTTCAAAGAGTTGTCTGTATATTTTAGAATATGTAGAATTTGCCTTTGATTTAAACCTCTCTCTTAACAATAGACAAGAGACGATTTCTCTACTGAGCGATTTAAACAAAAACAAACATATTTTGGTTACCCGGGCCTTGTTCTCAAGACGCTTGTTTTTTTTTTTATTATTTTCCACAGAAAAAATCAAACCCTACAAATTGTTGCGCTTCTGGCCAAAAAAACTTAAATTCACAAATGTAGATAGTCCTTTTTTTTTTTTTTTCCTGAACAATATCGTACACGGAAGAAGAAAAGGCACCTCCCCAGCCCCCAGACATCCATAAAACACAAACTCCCCTCATCTAAACAATTAAAAACACACTTTCCCCCTCCGAAATAACTTCTGCCTTCAATGGACGTTTTCAGCCTCGCCCCCTGTCCACATCCAGGGCCACGATGTTGGGTTTTTTCCCTCCTCCCTGGCATGAAGTCCCGTGTCCCCGGAGGGGAAACAGACAGACAGACAGACACACCTCGCTGCTTGTGTGCGGAGCGGGAGCTGCGCGAGAGCCTGCGAGAGCCACCGCTCCGAAGGGGACGAGGGCATTTAGCCCAGGGACAGCTTCTGGCTACCGGAGAAACGAGAGGGGAGATACCGGGGAGGCATTTCCATCTTAGGTTAAGGATTTTAGCAGCAGGCGAAATAACGCTGTTGGAGTGAAAACAGTGGAAAATAACTCACCCAGTGACGGCCAGAGGTTTTTTTTTCCCTTACAGTGAGAACACATTTCCCCCAACTAACACGAGCAGCGGTAACGTCAGGCCGTGATAAAATTGTCAAACACGTCAGTGTGACTCAAGACCCACCAGTCAAAGGAATTTCGGGAGACTCAGGCTGCGAGGGAGCCCTTCGGGGAGATGTGTGGGTGAACACCGAGCCCAACTGCTGCGCCTGTCTCATGGGGCAGAGCCAGAGCAGTTCGGGGACATCAGGACCCTCAGCATCTCCGGAGCACGGCTGTGGCTCTCAACAAGCCGCAGAGCAGGACTCGCCACCGTGCAATGCAGACATGCCCCAAGTCACCACGAACTTCGGGGAGACGGAAGAAATCTTTGCACGCAACCACTGGGCTGTTTGAGCTTGAGCTGCTGCTCTTAGGTATAAAAGTCACAAATACTGACCAGTGCAAACACCTACAGAGGTTTCAATCCATAGATTTAGGCACTCAATGGCCAATCAGATACCAAACTGCCATCAGAGACTGTGAACATGGTTGTACAGCAAGGCTAGAGGTAATGTATCCCCTTTCATATTCAGCATTGTGCCACTCTAACAATACATGATTTTCAATCTCATTTAATAAAAGCAGTATAAAGCCCTCCATATATGTTTTTTTCATTCATTTCAGACCCAGCCTGAGTTTCTTGCTAAGTTCAGGCAAACTACTGTAAGCTAAGTTTCTATCCATTGTAGGCTCGTCCACACAGCATCTCCATTCATCAGCTGAGCAGAAGCTTAAACCACCCAACTTTGAACACCTCTAAATAAATGCTTCTTCTCTATAGTGTAAAGTCTGAATATGGTTTTTATCCTCCCAGGAAACTGGTGATGAGAAAGAGAAACAGACTTTGGTCTGTAATAGCTCGCACCATAAACATGCTTTAGGCTGTTTGCTGCATGGCAACGTAGGCTACACCACCAGCAGCTCAAATCACTGTTGATGGTCTAAGCTTAAAATCCAAGTTACCACGTCCCAGATAAGCCCCAGTAACAGTCACTTGAATGGCCACAGCTCAAGGAAAGTGTGAGATACTACAATTCTGTAACAGAGGATTAAGTTAAGACGCACCACCTTCCGCTTGCCATAGGCTGCAGAAAGGCACACTCCTACCAAAGTCTAACTAAGCCTGTAATTAAGTCAGGATAACCTGGCTAATCTCTGCATTTGCTTTATTTCTAAAGAGAGCTTGGACAACTTCTAACTGGGCTGGTAAAAAACATAAACGTATCATGGAGATATTACACAGGATAATTTCATATTGGCAAAAAAGCATACAGTATTTAGACATTTAGACAACCCACTTATCCGTTAAAAGGGGGAATGTGATGCATTGCTTTCTGGCTCTTGCTAATGATTTGTTTTGTGACTTTGGGCATATAATTTGATTTTCCTGGCTAAATTTTGCTTGTTATAAGATGGATATTTTAATACTTTGTATTAGCCAAGTGACAAAGGTCAGTAGCACAGTTTGGAAAATACTATGAAATCCTTTGTTGGAAGATGTTGTAAAGTTACAAAGATTAAAGGCAAAACCCATCAGACTTTTTTTATAAGCTCTTCAACAGGTGAAGGCACAGAAAAGGTCAAAGTCAGACAGAGTAAAGAGAACTTGGCTGAAAATAAGCTTTCAGACACAATCCTGATATCTGAAATAAAAAAGAGGCACACAAAGTCAGCCTGAATTACCGCCTTCAGTTGCCTTCATCTGCTTGAGAAAGCAACAGCTAGAATTACTTTAAACTAAACACCCCTCCAGCGCATCTGCAGAGCAGACCGGTGAGAGCAGAAGCTGGCCCGGCTGAGGACCAGGTGCCGTGCTCCAGCCCCACTGCGGCTGGAATGGTTTCCTTCACGGGCAAGCAGCCTGTCCTCAAAACAGCTCCAAACCAGTCTGTCCCACCTACGTGGGCCAGGCCAAACTAGGAACTGGTTGGGTTTGGACTATCCTTAAACCCAGCGTCCTATCTAATTTTGGAATCTAATACGATGGCTCCTAATTAGGCTCCGGTGGTACTTAGATCCTCCCTTGTGCTCCTTTTCACCCATAAAAAAAACCCAACAAAATAAAAAAAAAACCAACCCAACATGGGTTGGCTTTTAGCAGGAATCAAAATGGAAACAAAAACAAACAAAAAAATCCCTTTAGTGAGAGATATTTGAGAGAGGAAGAGGGAAGAAAGGGGGAAGAGAGGTGCCTTTTTCCCATTGCCAGGATTGCTCTGTGGCTCCTCCGGCCATGCCAGCATCCACATCCCAGTTCCCGGGGACTTCCTCTGAGGACCTTCAGCGAGACGCCTCTTCCAATGAGCCATTTCATCTCGGGCTTATGTTGCAGAGCTTTTGGGTCAGCAGCCCTCCTGGTGTTTTTGAGGCACTTGCTTTCTTTCCTATTTGGTAAACCAGTCACCTTCGCAGAAGGTCTAATTTTCAGTCCTCTGACCCCAGTCCAGACCCCAGCCCTTGCCATCTGCGCCCCAGAGGCCATCTAAATGTTTATGCTCTTTCTCACAGAGGTTTCTACTCTATACCTTCCCTCTGTCGATGCTGACAAACGCTGCGCAGCTCTAGATCTCTTCACTGTGCTGCAGTGACAACCCCCACTTTATGGCCAGCAGTCTCATTCAGAAGCCCGGGGACATTCCGAATGCATTCAGAAAGCCCCTATCACTTCTCAAGCATTTATTCATATATTCTTTTATAATGTTAGCTTTGACTTCCTTTGTTTTTAAGTTTATTTTCCAAAGATCTTTTAACTGGACCGAAGTGATGTATTTCAACCTTAAAGAAGGTTTTGGCTGGGATTTTTCCTTCATTGGGACATGGTTTTATTTTTGTTTTCAGTGGCTGCAATACACATAACTAGTTGGCTACGCTTAACAGGAATGACCCGCAGATGTTCAATCCTATTTCTGCGCAGAGGGAAACAAATCATATGATCTCATGAGGTCCCTGTCAGTCCTATATGACTATGACACTACAGACCTATAGGAAACAGAAGAATTGATGTAGCCTCTGGGGTTATTCCCACTTACCTAAGGGTAAGTAGATTCACAGAGGTCTATCAACTGCTATTAATTACAGTGATCCAGATATAAACCTCCAGCTTTGGAAACCCCGACAGGTTGGGAATACATATATTCTGGTTTTGCACTCCAGGGGAACTGAGTGACCACTTTTGGCCCTGCTGAGAAGGCGATGGGTTCCGGATGGACCCTTGGTCTAATGCAGTAGAGCTGATCTTCTGCCCCACTCTTCGCTTTTTCAGTATGAAAAACCAACACTGACCAACACTGCTCGCCTTTTATTACAAGCTGCAACGTGCAGCCCTGTGCTTGCTTTCCTGCTGCCCCTGAAGCCTGGGAGGAGGTGAAGCATCACAGAGCTATCTTGCTACCCTCCTTCAAACATCATCCTTGCACTCCCTTCTGACCCATGCTCACTACCACCCAGCTCTCGCAAGTCTGCAGCCAACGCCATCACCTCACCGGCTCTCTTCGCCTTTCCTCAATTCCCTCTTGCATTTTGTTGTGTGTCTTGTAACCAGTTGTACTGTATTTAAGAGTGCAAATTCATAGAGGATGGAGATGACCTCTCTTTTTTGTCCTTCCTCTTCTGTAATTGTATATTCGTTAGCACAATGGGATCGGACTTCCAGATGCTACCTCAATACAAACAATATTGGCAGCCACCGCCTATGGCATGGTCAGCAGTCATTCCAGCAAAGACCCATTAGCTGCTCACAAATACAACCATTACTTTGATCACTGAACCACATCACCTGCAGCAGCCAAACTTGGGTGCTCCAGCTAAAGTCCAAACCTCAGGAGAAGCCCTGTCAAGGCGACCGATCTCCAGTTCTCCTTTCAATCCCATGTTCAGCTTTCAACACAACACGGAACATATTTTCAGCACATAATTAAATATGGCAAGCTGTGTTTTTACAGTCATCTATCACCTAAAAATGATGTGCCTTATACATTTGGTCCCGTACCTGTGCTGCAATCCTGTTTTGCAAGCAAGCCCATTGCACTGCCTAATTATATAAACTAAACCAAGGTGGACATACCTTTAGCTGCTGGCTTCATAATATTCTGCTAATTCTAGAGAGTGCCTGTTTAATAGAAAAGGGCATAAAAAAGCACTGATGCCTATGGATGAGACAGCAATAGCCCAGTTAACCATTAAAAATAACGAGTTGAAACCACGTATGTGGCATCCCTGGAGCTTGTGTAGGGACTTTTCATCTCAGCCAAATGCAAGAGGCTTTGTGGGTACCGCTCCTAATCCAAGCATACCACCTTCCACTTCTCACCGCCAGAGAAACGTGATGTTAAGAGGAAGAAAGATGGATGTGAGATGCTCTACCCCTCCATTTTGCTTTTAGGATGGATCCTAGTTTAAAATCCCCTAGGGCTGTTTTCTCTGCTGCTGCTCCCCTTCTCAGCACAGATGCTTCTCTTCCTCACCAGAGCCCAAGGAGGCTCTCTCCAGCTGCCTACACTCAGCACTTCTATATTATAAAAATAACATATTACAGCAAACATTCATGGCTACCGCAGGATAAAAGGTCAAGTGGGTGGTTAGAGAGACCTTTGGGAAGAGCAACCAGGAAGCTTGGAGGTGACACGGCCCAGACAGGGCTGAAGACACAGCACATTGACTCCTCTCCTCCTCCACAAGCACCTTTAAAACACCACAAAACCCCCTGTGTTGAGTGTATGATACCTGCTTCGCCAGAACTAAACTTCTTGTAATGAGAGCATTGCCTGGTGCAAGCAATTCCAAGAGTTTAACGCAGTTTCTACTCTCCATTTACAAATAATTATGAACGTGGAGAGCAAAGAGGCTGCTCCGGGTGGGCGTCTGCTACCCAGCGGGGCCACAGCCCAAGCCCTGAGCTTCTCTTTGCTTTTGGCAGGGCAAGCGCTAGGTAAACCTGGAGGAAAAAGTCCCTGTGACTATAGCTGTGTTTCTTAACCTTAAAGGTCAAACAGCGTATGAAAACCAGGGGAGAATGCGTATCCTGTTGTCCTATTACTGTATCTCCATCTTGGGTAGGGTGTGAGGAATTAAATTCATTCTGTTAGAAAAAAATGGGAGGGACTTTATAATTGGGTAAATATAAAAGCAGAAAAATTCCTAAAGGAATTGCAGAAGCCCACAAAGTCAGCGAAAAATGCTTTCTCGGTGCGTTTTTTCAGGTGGGTTGGAAAAGTCGAGTCCCACTAGTAACTCAACCAAAAATAACTCCTTTTCAGCGGATACCATAGGATTGTGGCCGATTAGGGAAGGGAAGTTCCACTGTTTGATAGATCATAGTGAACCCACAGCAAACTTAAATGACCAAAATATTTTTGCACAGTGCCCCTCCAGCCTCCTTGCAAGTCAAACCAGTTCTGTGTCCCACAACATCCAGTTCCCTGTGGCTTCTGCCACCTCCCTGAGACCCACCACAGCAATCTCCTTTCTTACCCACCTCCTTGTTGTATCTGTCACCGCCACAGGAACCCACTCGAACCTCAGAAATAAAACTCGGTGCTGCAATCTGGCAGACAAAGTTACAGCAAGTTCAAATGAGTGGAAACTAAAGTTAGACAAATTCAGACTAGTAATAAGACCCACATTTCCAAAGCGAGCTTAATTAGCGTTTGTAACCAAAGGTTGTGGTGGATTTTGCTTCCCTGGAAATTTTTAAATGAAGATCAACTGAATTTTCATTTTGGGTTTTGGTTTTTTTGTTTTTTTTTTTTCTTTCTCAAAGGTTATCCTCAAGTTCAAATGAGAGCAAATTTGGGGAAATCTTACAGCTGGATTCAAAGCAGATGATTACACGGGCTTCACTGTACTAATAACCTATGAACTTATGTATCTGTGGAAAGTTCCTTCTATCAAATGATTCTTCCCTGAGCTTTATATATGAAGTTCCACCATTGCTAAAAATTCATGCCCTCCACAAAACCTCCTTGGACACACAAGCACCATCGAGCACCGCGTGGGTGCAGGGTTGGGTTCCCCCCGAGGGGACCCTGCACCACCCGCACATCACTCCCGCGGACATGGGGAACGTGTCCCAAGCTCAGGAAGGCATCCCCTGCTTTGATCCATTCCCTCACTCTTTTTTGAGTCAGTCTGAAAGCAAATATTACGAGATTTCCAGATTAGTGTCCCCAAATACCCTCTCTTTATGCATATGAAATAGTTCGTTGTCTCTTAATAACATCCTTTATGAGCCACGTGAAGGTGTGCACCTTCGTTTTATCTCATTCATCTTCCTCTCCTTCGCTGCCTACGTTGTTTTCTTTTGTACAACCACAGAAAGCTTGAACTGCTTGCATGGCTCTTACCTTCTCTTTTGGTCACCAGTATCAGCCCAGTATCACTAATATCAGTGCTCTTTTAAATCTGCCAGCCAAGCTGGCGTGACACCAGATCCTCTTCTCCTAAAACACCCATCAAGGAGGGAGATTTGGACATCGTAAAATGGGGCCAACAACCATTACTAAACCACTTCAAAAAGGCGTTGCGAAGCTCTGCCGGGCTCTAACACTCCCTTCCTGACCAAATTCAGCATGATCAAACTCTGCATGGCCAGAAATGCAAGGAAATTTCACCAAAAGTCAAGGCAGCTCTGGCTATTTCTACCAGCAGCAGGTTTTGCCTCTTGAATTGTATTTTTTAGCGTAAGATTTGCAGAATTGGACCTTTTAAACCATACAGCTCCAGGAGGGCGTAAGATACTTATCTACCTATCTTGTACCAAACGCAGTCACAGATTGAGAAGGACCAAATTCTCCCACATTTTACAGAACCATTTCATAAATTCACCTTGCGCAATTGATCAAACACAATTCAGTGCAACAAAGACTCGAGGCCACAGAGATTCAAGGGCAGAAAAAGTGATCTTGATCATGCTATATGTACCAGAGAGCTTCATGTATGGAGTTAGATTCCCTCTCAGTATCGTGGTCCTGCATCAACCACCACCTCGGGCTCCATCCTAGGCAGAAAATCAATGGCAATTCCACCGAGGGGATGAAGAAATCATCGTACGCCTTTGCACAAGGATGAAATAAAGAGCTCAGTCCCACAGCTTTCCTGTTAGGAGCTTATTGACTTCATTGGGAGCACACATCTAGGTAATAGCTCAGGATCTGGCCCTTTGGAAGTCTGGAACCAAGCGCCTGGTTGCCCCATTAACAATTAGCATTCTGTTTACAAAACCCAGCAGAGTCAGTAAGAATAATCATTACAAAACATGCTCAGACTGTGATTCCGGTTTAAGTTAATATAATTTTAATGAGTTCTTCAGAAAAGGCCTGGCACTTATGGAAAAATTTCCTTAATTAATATCAGACCCTAAATTAGTAATAAAAAAAAGCCCTGAATATCATTTGGTCTCAAGCTGGAACTAAAGTATGTTTTGGCATCATTACTAACTGTTAGCAGCAAGTTCTGGAAACAGATGCAAATCTTGATATGTGTCCTAAATATAAAACACATTGCAAAAAAAAGCTCAGATAAAAATATATCTATAGATCCACATATATTTGAGTGTGCTATTTCCTGCCTGTATCAGCAACAAATTTATTCTGTTTAAAAACATTCCACTTGTTTCTTTTCAGTATTTTTTAAATCCCTTATTTAAAGAATAAAAAAAAACCTCTGCCTTCATTTTTTCCTGTTTATTTCCTCTCCCGACAGCCGTTTTAAGTAAATGAAAAGGGATTAAAGACACGCATTATAATATTCAAACCTCTGAAAATCAGCCCGCTTGTTTGACCACCTAAATATGGGTATAGGTGCCTAATTTGAGGCCACCCATGCTTGAAAAATTTGGCCTTCGTCCTTGAGGTAGGGATCATACAACGTATCTTCTGGACAATTACCCCAATGAGAGATTCTGCCCAGCAGAGAGGCTGCTACTGAAACCCCACAGATGAGTGCCAAGGTGCTGAGATTCCCAGGTGGCACCAAGTGGGCAGGAGACTAAAAATGGAAAACCTGTGGTAAACAAAATAAATAGAACCACTGAAAAATAATGAAGAAGAGAAAAAAAAAAAAAAAAAGACAAGTTACAAGTTTAGAGAGGGTAGCAAAATGAGCGGGTTGTTTCTGAAGACCCGAGCTCCCCCAAGTTCTTTACTTTGCCTTAACTCGGTGTCACCTCGCAGGGAAAGCATTGAAAATTAGCTAGGAGACATGGAGACAGAGACAACCTTGAGTCTTTCAGCTTCCATTTGAAAAAAAAAAAAAAAAAAGAAGACAGAGTGAAAATTGTTACAGTCACCAAGAAAAACATCACAGCGTAGCGAGCGTACCAGAAACAGAGCTGGCTTCTTGGGTTTGCCAAGAGCCTGAGACAATATTGCTGAAGCGTGAACTGCTCATTCATTTCAGGAGCTGCTAACACCAAGGCTGTTGCTGGCAATAGCCACGGTATTAACCATTTCTCCGCTTCCCAGAGCATGTAACGAGGAAAACAATTGTTTTTTGGAGACAGCACTAATGTCTTCTCTTATTGAGGGTCCTGTCCTGAAATGTGCTTATTACCCACAACATTTAATGAAGTTAGCAGGAATTAAGGGATGCAAGAATAGATACTTCACATGACCACAGTTTTCACTTAGTGGCTGTGCAGTTTTCTGAGCTCCTTAGAAGAAGGTAAACAACTTTTCTTTCTTAAAGTTAATATTTTTCAAAGACCAAATCCCCCCCCTTAAGGAAAATCCATATTATAAAGATCATGCGTATACGTGACATTAAGCAAAATCCAAGGTAATTCACATTCAGGCTTAGAAACCCAAGATGACAACCCATACAGGACCTCAAGAAAAAACAGCCCATCGCTGTGAGCCACTTTCTCATTAACATACGAACACTAAATCCAGAGGTTCAGCTGGAGCTGCTTCCATTATATGTGGTTTTTTATTTTAAGATTTGTAGGTTTACAAGAACGAAAATTAAATTGTGTAAAGGAACAGTATTGTCACTGATTAGGGCATGGCTGGCATTAGCAGGGTTGTATTTATACTTGCCAGCCCTCAGTGAGCTGGAAGAACAGGAACGTTTCTAAAATTCAATATCCAGTGAAGGTCCAGGATGGTCCCAAACAATGCGGTGATATCTACAGGGCAAGATGAATTAATGGCAAAGTTTGGCTACACTCAAACTAGCAAACAGCCCAGGGCCAGGGACCATTTTCTGGCTCTAAATCCATCCGGGGTGGTCTAGCCACAGCTGTAATATTAAATCCTTTTAGTCTCCACAATGGGGTGGCTGCCTCCAAGCTGCCCACGGGAACAGGTTCGGGACTCTGCTCATTCCCAAACCACAGCTGGGACCTGTTTGCGACCATGCTGGCCAACCCAGCTCAAAACCAACCTCGCTGACAATTTAACAGTACCGATATTTAACAGCCCTGTGTAATTTATCGGTAAATATACTACTTTCTGGCCATTTGAGTTCACTGGATTGGGTCCGCAAACTTCTTTTGTTTAGAAGCTGAGCCCAGCATGTCCCTCACCTATCCAAGCATGTCTTTATTCAATGATATAAACTGAATATAAATATAAAGACAACAAAACCCACCCTGCACGCTGTGGGGACCCCAGCGCGTGGGACGGGAGAGTTTGGGCATGGTGGCACAAGGCCAGCATCCCCAAGTGACACCTATCTGCAAAGAGTGTGGGCCCAGGGCTGGAAAAGGTAGGTTTGGTGATTTGTCCTGCTATTTACATTCAGTTTCGATTTTCTCCTTTGTCATATAGGCATTTCTCAAACACAGTTGCATAGGACAGGCTCTTCCACAGCCAGCACTGAAGGTGTTCATGTTACACTTGCAGGGCAGGTTCTCCAGCATCTTAAGACCTTGAGCCCACAAGTCCCCCTCAAAGGTGAAGCAAAACCCAAGGGACTAGCATGTAGGCAGAAGGGTGAAGAAGTCCAGGAAAAGCGTAGGGGAAGAAGAAGTTTCTCCACCTCCCCTCTCAATATTCTCAACAAAATTAAATTCAAGTTCAGAACTCAACCCTGCAATCACAGAGCAGCTAGAGGTCAGGGTGAGGGAGACCACAGCAGGGTTAAGCCAGGACTGAAGGCTGTGATACGGATACGTTTATGGGACAGTTAAATCATCTCTTAAATAACCTCACCAAAGGCAGACTATCAGATCAGACGTGTCCGTACCTGAAGTACTCACCCAGTCTGGCTTTAGAGCCCATGAAGACAAACAGGCCCTTCCAAGGCACTGCCAGGGACCAGTACAGCTCATCTGCAGACTGGTCAGGTCCTGCAAATGCCAGTTTGTCCCCACTGACTCAAAAGGGAGCTGAGGGTGACTGTCTCAGATACGGATGTCTACCCTGGGGACAACTATACCCATACCTCCCTCACCTGCTGCAGAGCAGCCCTCTTGTGACTGCAGGAACAACCCGACCTGTACTCCCTGCTCTGAACCTTGCATGTGCTGAGGACTTGCTGGATCAGTCCCAAAGCTTTATGTAAAACGGCTGCGATGTGTATTTATATGAATCATATACATTAATTACATAATAGACACTCATGCTCCCCATCCCACATGCACTCTGGTTATGCATAGGACACAAAGACCGAGTGCATTCGCTATGAATCATTCAATAAGACTAGGTCCCTCAGGCAAAACTCTCTCTAAAATGACCATGTTCATATATTCCCATGGTTTCCACTACAATATTATTTAATTAAGAATATTAATCTGCTAGGCCACCAACTTTCACTGTCTTCTGGGGAAGTCTGAGCAGACAGATATTTTAATAAAACACGCGGAATCCAGCTACTTTTATGACTGAGTTGGTGCAATAAGGTAAGTTAGTTGCATGGCCTCATGAGCTTATTTTTTATTTATTCTTGATATGAACATGAGACACATGCACCAGAGAAACCATTGGTTCAAAAGTTGCATGAGTGATGCCAGATAATTCTTTTTTGCTTTGCTTTTCAGCTATTGCTGTTGAAAACTGCCCAAATACGGGTGACACATCATTAATTAGTTGTACAACACTGCAAATACAGCAGTGGTCCCCATTTAGAGAATAAAAGATGAGTAATTGAAGTTTGACAGCCATGGGCCCTCATTTGCACGTGCCTGCAGCACCCATGCAAACATTTCAGTTGTGCAAAGAAATCAGTCTAGACACTGACACGACCAGTTCAGCCACGTTATACCGGCCTGACCGAATAACTCCTCAGGGTTGCAGCCTGCTGCCCTTTTCCCCTCTCCCATGGGACAGAGAACTGCATGAGAACTCCAAGGCCAGGTTAGATGGGGCTTTGAGCAACCTAGTCTAGCGGAGGCTGATCCTGGCCATGGCAGCGGAGTTGGAACTAGATGATCTTTAAGGTCCCTTCCAACTCTAACCATTCTATGATTCTATGAACGGCTGTGGCAGTCCCCTGTCATCTCCTGTCCTACAGCCCCAAACCTCTTCTGATGCTCAGTCTAAACCTGGGATTGAAACACAGGTGTTCTCATGACCAAGAGATGTACGCCTCCCAGGACAGGGAGGAACACCACCGTTTTGGCCATGGGATGGGTGTGTTTCTGGTCACAGGAGTACCATCAAAAATAGCTCTTGAGGGCTGCCACTGACAATACAACCAGGAACCACGCTTCTGAAGGACAAATTGCTTTATTAGATGGTATATTTTCAATGTCTGGGTGAGCAGAACTTAAGCAGTTGTCTAGGCAGAGGCATGGAGGCCTGTGGAAAGGCTGGGTGATGTGAAATTGTGGCATGTAGGAAGTCCTGTGGCTGTAGGTGTGACATCCAAGGCCTAAGGGGGAAGTTTTACCCATTTTTCCTCCTGCATGATGTTAAGCAACAGGCAGTAAATATGGCATTCATTAAAATTACCTTGTATACTTTTAACAGCCTTGATAATCAAATTTCTGCCACTGTATCGGAAAGCAAAGTTTGTTTTTATTCAAGGCCTTGTAAAACTCTAATTTCTCCCTCATGCACGGGAGGTGCCTGAAGTTTTCAATGTTTTTAGTGTTTCCTACCAGCCACTTTTCCCCCCATCAAAGCTCTGCTCTCATCTGAAAGTGGTATCACGTAACTGAGCGGAGATTTGCATTTCTCCGTGTGCGAGGGATAAACTGGTTGCTGTAAGTGGCAGCTTTACACTTGCATTTCTCTCTACTTTATACACAAAAGGGGTCGGATCCTGCCCTCCCTCCCTGTGGCACTGCTGGGTAGAAACCCTTGAGAGGAACTGCTGCAGCTGCAACGCACCTCTTTGCAGCCTGATCATCAGAGCTCGTCCTCCACCCAGGAACGCCACTCCGCATTTCCGAACGTCAGCAAACACTGCAGACAACCTCTGGCACTTGTGGAAGATCAAAGTCCCCTTTTTCAATCTCAAATCTAACTGGAAGCAAGATCCCCATGCTGGGAAAAGGGAAGAGCATCGCGGAGGCGTCGGTCGAGCCCCCGAAAGATGAAGGGGAAAAAGCATGAAGGCAACCGACTGTAGAGCGCAGCAGAAAAGTTCAGTCCGCGGCCACATAATGTACACAGCCAGGGCTTTTAGTCATTCTGCCTGTGCCCACACGCCAGGCGCTCACGTCTGAATACACACAGACAAGCAAGGGCTGCAGGGCAAGTCGGTGGTGGTACAGCTGCTGCAGTCCCAGCCCAACCTCTCCTGGAGGTATTGCTGGGGGCACAATTGCAAAAATAACCCATTTGACAACACAGACCATCAGGAGGAGGCTCCAACTCAAAGGGAACCTGTTTCAGGCCAAACAAAGCACTTCCTCAGCATCAAGCCCGTCAAGTTTTTTGAACGAAGTCAGCGCGTTGCAGGGAGAGCCCGCAGGAACCTGCTCCACCGCCCTCCAACCCTCGGCCCACATGGAGATGTTCAGCATCTCGGAGAAGGCAGATCGTGCTAGGACCGCAGAGGGTTTTGCAGCTGTTTGTTTGAGAAACAAAGCTTCCCTCCTCCAAGATGAAAGAAATCAAGGAGTCTACGCTAATCAAATCCTACACGCCTGCTGGCTGCAGTTCAGCGTGTCAGCGATGCAGCTCGGTGGAGGGATCAACGTTTCCAGAGCTATGAGCTTGGTGGAAGGGGAAAACACGACAGCGAGAAATTCACCTGGCTGCGAGTCAAACAGGTGTATGGCAGCAGCATCCAAGATTATAATAATATCTTGCAAACATGCAAAAAATAGATGTAATAAGACTGATTCTTTGGTTTTCATTAATGAATCATAAAGGCTTTCTTTACATTACACATGCTTTTTTGGCATACACTGCTAACATTTCCACACTTGCAAGGTCGGAGTTTTAATACTGAGCCTCCCTCCCCTAAGGTTCCTCATTTTTGGCAAGATATACAAGGTGACTGTGTGCCATGACAGGCTCTATCTTACTTTGGGGCAATCAGATTACTTCACACAGATGGTTTTATCACTGAGACCATTAGAGATGAATTGCACAGTATGTAAATGTACATTTGTTTGATAAAAAAAAAAAAAAGTCTCAGTTCCTTGCTGCTGTCTTGTCTATGTTCCTAAACATATTTCCTCTCTCCTGCATCATTCCAAAGCACAATTTGTCCGATCTTTACCCTAAAGTGACTCAGCTAGTTTCTGATAGGCATCTTAAGTACACATTAACTAAGGAAATAGGCTTTCTTGAGCTACTGGATTGCAATGCAGAAGAATGAACCTTAGCCTTAACTAGTGAAGAAATAAGTCATCTGCCTGTCAGGATGTTTAACATCACACACACCACAAACGTAAAGCACCAAAAAATAGAAAATATCACAATTACTTTAAAACATGCAAGTAAACTTCCTCTTGTAGGGGCAAGAAAAAAAAAAAAAAAGAAAAAAAAGAGAGAATTCGTTCATAGAATTAAGTTCACTATTTAAAAATAGTCTGATCAGAAAAGGACCTAGAGACATTCAATTGATACACGCTCAGATCAACACAACAGCTCTTCCACTTCAAAAAAAAAGGGACTTTGACCCCCGCCCGCCGTGCACTAACCCTGTTATCACCGACTGAGCTTTGCTCTTCTTATTAAGGTTTGTCTGAGGCCACGGAGGCAACCTCTGCCAGTCCTGTTCCTATCTGCATAATTGTTTTAGGCAAAACACAGTCTTTACCTGAGAGGCGTCTGGGCACATCGGTGATGGCTGGAAGTCCTGTACCTCGAGTGGAGGACAGAGGAGTTGTGGAGTGAATGGACGGTGAAGTCATCTGGCTCAAGTAGGATGGGTACGACTGGTCATAGGACCATGGCGGGGATGACTGTGCCTGCCTGGGGTCTAGGGAAAAAAGAAAAAAAAAACCACAAAAACATAATTGTTTTTAAAAAGGAAGAAAAAATTTAGGGAATCAACAGCCTAATTGAAAGAGGTGGGATTAGTGAACACACATACATCAGTCCTACAAGGAATGAGAATATAATGAAACACAACCTGCTCCTCTAGGACTCAAGTCTCGCTCTGTGCTTTTTCCTCACCATAATAAGTTTTTTGGGGAAATGAATGGAGCAGTGAGCCGAGTTTTAAAAGATCTAGCAGCTGTGCTGCAAATTCCTGGTGTCTCTTGTCCAGGTCTAACAGTGTGTTATACCAAGACTCACCAGTCCTCCAGGATTCGGCCAGGTAAGCAGACAGCAAGTACAAGACCCAGGTCTGAGCTTAGGGAACGGACTTCAGAGGTGGGGAAACTCTACAGCCAGCACTTGGCAAGGCTGTCAAGTTGTTATCCAGTTCAAACATTACACAGTAGTGTTTTCAGTGCTGAAAATACTATCCAAGAAGGAAAATGTCATTAATCTTATCAGCATCCATCCAAAAAATGTCACATTTGGATGCTGGCCCAATTACCTACAGCCACCTCAATTACAACAGCATGAAACCAAATGGTTTGGGATAACTATTGGAAGCTAATGATGCCTTTTGATGTACTTGCTACAGCTCACTTTGGAGGAAATTATTTTAAGGGTAAATACAGTTTATTTTTTGCTGAAGCACTGGTGGATTGCCCTGAGTGAGAGAGAGACAGACTTAATTTTCCTCACTGCTGTTTGGATTTATAAGCCATTGCTCTCACTTAATATCTGGTGATAAAGATACCACTGAATGCCTCATAAATTATTATTTTTATTTCTTTACTTTGATGAAACCAAACTTTCAAGCCCAAAGTTTGGTTTGGGCACTGCACGATAAACAGAAAACTGCTTCTGAACTGGTTCATAGGAATTGTAGCGCATCCCTCCAAATTCTCCCCAGTATTTTCAGTGATGCACATCAGGTCCATTCAATTTGGAGAACCAGCTATATCAGAGCACTGTGTCAGGGCTCTACTTTGCAGACAGCAATGTGATAGCCACATGGCATAAGCAAAAGCACTTCTTCAGGAAATTCAACTTTTTTTTTTCTTTTTTTAACTCCTTTCCCTGCTCGTCCACACAGCAAAACCTTGTCGTTTCAGCTATTCCATGTTTATTTTTTCTGTTCAGACATGATTTGTTTGAAGAGATGTCTGGAAAGCAGATACTTCCTTGAAGCAAAATAACTATATAGATATATAAAAAAAAACCCCAACTTTCCAATTTAATTTTAAGAGGATTTTCCTGGAGTTTGCCATTTATATTAGAGCTAAGTAATATAAATGGTTAACATAAACTCCTCAGAAATCCGAAGGACACTTGATCATTAAATGTAATGAACTTCTTTGTTTTAACAATTTCAAGGCTAGGGTTGTATAGATTGGCGCAGGTTCAAATCTGACTGACTGCTCGTTGTTATATCTGATATCGACATATTTCTCTGCCTCATTCCACTACTATAATTCACCATTCAGTCAATGGTAAATGATCTTCAACTGGGAACGGAAAGCCTAGGCTTGCTGGGAAAACAATCTTAAAATTAATGATGTGTCAGGAGCACAATCTCAAATCCAAGCTCCTTCAAACTCCAAGAGCTTTTCAATCTCTGCTTCCGAATCCAAAGCAGAGTCCCTTAAAATTTTGGTTTTAGGTCAGCCCCAACGCTGAGAGGAAATTATACAGCAGGTAAAGGCTAGGAAAAAAAATCACGGCAGAGGATGTTTTCACAGGATTTTGGCCTAAGATGGTGAAGAGGTCAGTAAAGGAGCTGCCTTTTGGAGGGTCATGCCACTTCTGGTAGTGCAGTCCTCATAGCATGAGAAGATCTTGAGCATCTCTGGCACCCTCACCACTTTGAACACCCACGCTAGACTTGTTTTTACGCCTAACATCCTTAATCCAACAATCCACAGACAACCGTGGATGTCTGCGCAGACACAAGAAGGACAAATGGCAAGAAGTGGTCTTTCAAAACAGTACCTTGTACTGCACTGCCAGAGGCACAATATGGAGCGGGATGGACCATCAATTCACCCAAAAACATGTAATGTACTCTTATGATATCTAGCTTAAATTTATACACAGCTTCTATAGCTCATTCCAACCTCAGAGCCACAATGCCACATTTCCATGAGTCCAGTACTGTGAGATTTTAAACTGCAAAGCGTTTTAGAGAAAAAGAAAAAAAAGAGGATGGACTGTTAGCGAAGACACTGTGCTGTGGCTTATCTGCTTCTGGCCCTGAACAGATCTCCTGTTGGAGCTGGATAACTCACCCAACATCCATTTGATACAATTTCTACCTAAATTTAAGGACAATAATGATATATTGCATATTTAGTTGGTCGTTTTCTTAAGGTGCAGGCACTCTCTGAGGACTACACTCACAAAAGAGGGTGCTTATCTTGGCTGGACGCTTTCAACCCAGATATTCAGGTACAAACTTCATCCTCTCTGAAACTAGAATGCAATCAGCTTAGCTCCAGGGTAATGAGATCATGTCTTCTCAGGGAATGGGAAATAATAAAGAGGAAAATCCCCAACCCAATAGAACATCAGATGATGCATCGGAGCTCAGTGGCTGAGGAGAAGGTCGCAACACTCCAGGCTGGAGGGTTACTGCGGTTCCTCCACACTGAAGCATGGCTGAGGTCACGGCTGAGGTCACAGCTGAGGCAGGGTGGGGGATTTTGCCCTGGGGCCAACTGGCTTCAAGGGTTATCTTTGGCCCACTAGGAAACCAGAAAGTGAAGGTACCAATTTCACCAGAATGAATGCCCTAAAACCAGCCTGGCTGACTGACAGCCGCAAAGGGTTGCATGGACATGAGAGGAGAGAGTACCTAAATGCCTTCTCCTTGCCAAATCAAAGGTGATCTGCTAGTCCACAGGGTAAACGTCACTGCTCGGTGGTGCTGCTCAGTCCTCAGAGTAAAATCTCATGAGGCAGAGTCCAAAGCTGCCCCATCTAGTCCTTGAAGACAGACATGCAGCTGGGTCTCATGTGACACCCTTTGGTCCCACCAGCTGACGTTCCTTGCAATGCTGCTGGAGCAGAGACTTTGGCTGCCAAGGCCCAACCAACCCATCTCTTCTGGTCCCACATGCCACCAACCCAAACCTCCTGGGGGAAGGGAGGTGCTGGGAGCACCACGGAGAGGTGCCAGCTGCCAGAACAGCACTTCCAGAGCAGATCCATGCAGATGCTTCTGAGGGAAACACAATGAGGGTCACCTCCTCCTCGCTTGGGCACATAAGATGTGGAGTTACTATTTAGCACATATTAGCAGAGAAGAAGCTACAAGCAGATTTATGAGAGGTTTTCCTTGGCCTCCTACACCAGAGACCAGCTCCCCCATTTGCTCCAGCCAGTGGGTTCATGCGTGTCCTCCGGGTCCCTGCAGGTCAGGCGCTTTGCACCATCACCCGAAGCACCATATGCTCTGCAGGCACAGCACATCTTCCCAAACACAAAAAGCCCAGAATAGATGAGAAACCTTAAAGCTCTGAGGCAGAGCAAGTGTGGATTCCTCCCTAAAGGAATCCCTCCAAAACAAGGCAAAAATCTAATATAAAACCACAGTAAACAGCTCGGGAAAAAGCCCCCCATCTTCCCGTACAACAACCGTGGGGAAGGGCTAGCAGAGCATTCAACAACAGCAAAAGAGGCAGAGGGCCACTTTGAGTTGGCATTTGCACTTGAAAATTTTGGAGTAATTACTAAGAGCAGTCCTCCTTTTGTAAACATTTCTGTTATGCCTGCGTGGGTGTGAAGAAAAGAGCGGCTTTCAGCATATTCGTTCACAACAGGGCATATCGTGTGTATGCTAAGAAAGCCTGGGCACAGCTCGGCTGAGACAAGTCAGCGGGGCGAGGTCTAAACTAATGCACAAACAGCTCCGTCCTGTTTGCACTTCCAGGTAAACCTCGCTGAAGCAGGAAATATTGAGTATTGCAAATTATTTTGTGTCTTGGTTTTACTGCCACGCTTAGTCAGTGGCAGATATAGATGGTTCTTGATCCTTGTGGTCTGTGGTTGACTGCATCAATGGACATTGATGCTTAATGGACAATGAACAGTTTTAAAAATCAGTCTAAGATTGGATGCACTGTATAAAACTAAAAAAAAAAAAAGAAAGAAAGAATGAAAAAGAATGCCAGTGACCCATTCTCCCACTGATGATATTGGGTCTCCAACAAAACGTGACTTCTATTCCTTCAATGGAAATGTTCTGAAGTGTCAATGGAGAGAAGAAAAAAACCTGTAAACAGCCCTGAAAAATGACTTTTCTGACTGCTTGGGCACTGGATTATGAAGCACACGGATTTATTATAGAAAAAAATCAATTTCCCATTTCCCAAGCTGAATTACACGATCAGACCATGCTCACAGGCTCGTAGCTCCTCAGCATATCGTCTGTAACACCCCAACGTCACACGCATGCACACACTTTGCAAAATCACCCACATTTAAATCCAGCCATCAGCTCTAGCACTGGCTGCTGCTGATTGTATTAGTGCTACTGCCGCTACTAAAAAACAACTGTCTGGAGCTATCTTTGGTAAACACTTAAAGCATTTGCTTTAAGCAAAGCGTCCTCACTTCTGATCTTAACAAAGCCAAGATGACTTTCTGCAGGAGTAACCCAACTATTGTTGTAACACCCCCCTCCCAGCAAAACACCACCACCACAAATGCAACCTCCTTCTCTTCACTGACTATTTCTTAGGCACCTTTCAAAGCCCAGGGCTTGATCCGAATTGCCCAGTTCGATCAATGAAGTCAAACCCAATGGAGTTACACCCCAATGCACAGAGGTGTAACTGAGACCAGATTTTGGCCTGAAGAACCTCTAAAATAATTTCTCCTCCCTGCCAAGAGTCACACTTCCAAAAGAAAAAAAAAAACCAACAAAAAACTGAACAAGTCATACCAGTAGGGAAACAAAATTTTAAAGCGGGGGGGGGGAAATAAAGTTAAAGGAATACTTTAACAGGAGGGACACAAGCTTTACCAAATGGAGGTTCACAATGGCAACTCGCCAGTCACCTGAAGGATGCAATCAATTTGTATAAAATACAGCGGACTGCAGCCACCCTTGTGTTCATGGCAGCAGAAATCCAAGCTCCACCACCTCCTCCACACAGTTTTGTAGCTTTTTTTTCCACGTACAGTGAGCTAAAGGCAAAATTCACCCTATAAGCCTATTACTTGTGCTGTTTCTAAATTATCTGTTCCAGGCAACCACGTATTTTGTTTGATGGGCTCTCAGATTGATGTGCATCAGCTACAAACTGGTGTGTGCTTCAGAGTGCTGCCGGTCCCAGGTAAAACACAGCCAACCCCTGGCAGGACACTTGCATAGTGCTGGTCTAACAACAGCTACTCTGTTTTTGTTTCCAACCTGTCCTGCAGCTGATGGGTCTCGGAGAACAGACACTGGTCTTTGAGGCAGATGCTGCACAGCTGCATATCCAGAGCGCAGGACAAGGCTGTGATGAGCACGGCTTTCTGCCTTTTCCCCGACTCTGCAAAAGGGCAGCATCCAGCCCATCACCTGCAAGTCCTGAACAGGGGGAATTAAGGAAAGCCCAGCTGGTACCATCCTCACCCTCCACCTGAGAGTCAAAGGTGCTTTCTGCCCATGCTCTTCCTCCCAGCAGACTCAGTTTACGCTGTCCCTGAAACCAGTCCCTGCCTGCCAGTGGAGATGGGTCCCTGCACTAACTCCCAGGTAAGCCTTTAAATCTGCTTCCTACTACCCTAAAAATGATGAGAAACTGAAGCACAATGTCGCTGAAGCGCATAGGGAGGGGAAGAGGAAAAGGAAAAAAAGATTTCACGGGACCTGCTTTCGAGTGCTGTTATTTCAGTGATGAAAGTCACAGGTTGCCTATAGATCAGATGGTCCCACAGCGGTGATGGAGCATGAAACCTCACTTAACTCCCACTTTGCTGTCCCTCAGCCCAGCCGATGGGGTCCTCACACCGAACACATTCCTGCCTTCCGCCCATGGCTTTTCCCGGCCGATAGAAGCTAATCCTCACCAGTTGCATTTTAGAAAAACAACAGTTTGCCTCGTTTCGTACTGAAACACTGATGCAACAGCTCTGTGTCTGAACGGGAATGTAATCGGATACGTGAGCAAGTTGTGCGAGTGCCGTTAGGGAAAGGGGAGGGGAAAAAAAAGCAAATATACCAGTATCCAAATGTGAACAGACAGGATTCCTGATTTACGGGCAGCAAGCAGGGTTCAAATTGAATCTGCATTGCCTCAGCAAAGGCATCTGCTTATTGGACGATTTGTTTTTTAATGACCCTTCGATGTTGCTTTTGCAGAATCCTAGTTAAAATGCCATGTTGAATAAGGGCAACTCTGTGCCTTGTACTGCCACAGCCAGGTCCTGTGGTAGGTTTAAGACTGTGCCGTGATTTGTAAAACCTGTACTCTGATACTCAAGGAAAATAAACACAACCTAGACAGAGAAAAGAAATATAAGAGTGAACCCCAAAGTGCTGAGTTCTTTCAGACTCAGGTGTGGGCCAGCCAGGCTTTAAATATTATTTCTGTTTAATCATGCAATAGCTACGCAAGACCTCAAGTGGAACGAAACAAAAACAGTTTATGTGCTTACTAGCAGTAATATGGATTTTGTCATAGGAAACCAGTATTTACTGTTAAAGTTATTAGGAATTAATTATTTTCCCTAAATTACTAGGTAAAAAGATTAAGAAATAAGGGTATTTCTAAAGGAATGCTTGGTTAATTCTACTAAAGGTAATAAAAAAATCCTTGCTTTTCAGACAAGGGTCTATTCTCCTTTCAATACATACCCAAGCCGTAACAGCCCAGTGACCATGCTAAGAAGCCAGTGGTATTCCCACTGAATATCGCACCACAACAAGGAAACTGGTGGAGATGGACAGCCCAAACAGCTCACTCCCTACTACCACACCAAACAGGCGGACGTTTAGCAATTACCCACGGTCATCTAACACCCGATCAAAGAGGTGCCTTGTCTGCGGCATCACCTTTGTCTCTCCTTGGCACAGTTTGTGTGGCAATGAGCATCCACTCATCCCAGAAGAACTCGGAGGGACTGTCCACAAAAAGCAGCCCAGCACTTTAGTGGAACATCAAAGTGCATAGAGCTTTACAGATTACAATCAACGTCCCGAAGAGCACCAAAAAGCCTTGTGGGAAAGGCAGCACAATTCACAGATCTTGCATCGATGTAACATGCTCATGCTGAATCACCTTATTAAATGGGAGGGCTACCAGAAAGCTAACGAGCAGCCTTTGAGGGCTGGGTGTCTGACTTTTCTAAATTGAGGAGAGGAGGGTAGGGAATAATATGGCAAATACTGTATCAGACCACTTACTTCACACTTTCTTAAGCAGCCGAGTCCTCACTGTTTTGAGGGAAATTAGAGCAATTTGAGATTCTAAAGCATCCCGCGACTGTGAGTTTATCTGGCAAGAAAAGTACATAATCCACAATAGATGGGGAAGTCAGCCTGCCTTCCTTGGTTCAGCTCACTTCCCTCTGCCCTACCTGCACCACATCTCCCCTCTCTCAATGAAGTCTCAGCTGGTACTTTGAACCGCTGACTCTTAAATTTGCAGAGAAGACAGCGAACGCCACACAGCTTCATTTCCAGTCAGGCTTATTTAAAGCTCATCTGAAGTTTTCACCTCCCGGATCTGTAAATGCTGCTGCTGATTCATAAGGAGGCAGAGAAGTACTCTATTAATCAAACCCAGCAGAACATTTTCTACAGGAGGCATTTATGTGAATGAGAGCAGCATATGAGGTTACACTTAGCTAGGAAGAAAATTACAAGGGGATCTCAGTTCTCGTGCTTCAGGGCATAAGCTGATCACCAGATGGGGTCAGGAAGAATTTCACCCTCCTTCATTCCTAGATATAGTGTTGCACAATAGGTAAACTATGGAGGCACAAGGAAGAAGGAAAAAAGCTGATTATAGCCCCAGATTTTCCCTCTGCTTTCTCAGGAACAACGTCCCCCAAGCATCGCCAGACAGAAGACAGTATGTTAGAAAAAACCTTGGGCTTTAGTTTGGCAGATCTTACCCAGAAAATGATACACACAAGAGCCCTGACTTCACATGTCCAACAAACAAAACACTAAGCCCGGCCAAAAAACCTGCTCTGGGAAGCTGGTGGGCAGCAGGTACCTTGTAATGGGTCCTATGGAATATATTTACTATATTGTAAACATTTTGTGCTAGTTGAAGCTAGACTTCTGGATCTGGGACAACTTTGCCACAGCTGATGTGAACAATTTTTTCGTTTCAATTCTCTGAGTGCTTTGGGTTCAAATTAACCCACTCACTTCTCTTCCTTACTGCAAATTAATAAACCCGTTGAACTTAAAAAAGAATAAAAAGAAAGAAGAAGAAAGCCACAACACTTTGTTAAAACCACTAAGTTTCAGCTGGTATCATGTCAAAACCACTTGAAACATGAAACCAGAAATCTTCCTAGGTTGACACAAAGACTATGTATATACTAGGAGTGCTTTACCAGTAAAGGAATACTGGTATAGGAGATTGGCAAAGGTCTCCTAGTATAGATGCAACTGTAGCAGCAAAACTGAGTTTTAAACTAGTCTAGTAAATCGAGCCCAGAGTTTTGTTGATGAACTTGCATCTAGGTGAAGTTCTAGCAAGTGAATTGGTCAGGGGCAACACCTCTTCACATCCTGGATAGACACAAATACATCAGCACAAGTTTTGAGTGTAGAAATGGCCAAAATTAGGTAGAGGTTGTTTTGACATTCTTTGAAAAAAAATTAACCAGCTCTGAATTTAGAAGAATGACAAAATCGGTTTATTTTGGAGGCTTCATGATTTTGTTGCAAACTTCTGGCATAGCTGCAGTTAAACATCTTATTTCGGTCTTATAATCTGTGACACATGGCACTTTATGATTTCTCTCAGCACAATGAAATCTGTCTCTCAGCATGCAATCATAAATGTTGCATACAACCCTCGCAAGCAACCTTTGGAGACTTCTCCATAACCCAGTTCATTTATTGTAACAGTGGTCAGCACTGGTGCTAAAAGGAAACCGCCACGTGAGAAGATTGTATTATTATTCCAATATAAAGACCATTAAATGCCAGCCGCTTCCCTCAACACCAGTGCAAAATAAAAAAGCTGAATAAAAATGTTGATTCTAATATGTACTATTGCACACACGGAGGACAAGGCAGAGCAAAGTGGCAGTTAGAATTTCACCGGATCCCTACTCAATTTACTCAGATTGACTATTTTGGACTGTTTTGGACTTACGGCAGAAAAAGTTATTTTAAAAAAAGCAAGACATTTTCAGCTCCAAACGCTACAGACAAATCCACTTCCCACCTAGCCTTGATTGGAACACATCTCTCGCTCTGTAACAGCCTCTTTTACTGCAGTTGAGACACAAATATCCATAAGCAATTACTACCATTGCCTGTGCAAGTCAAACCTATGGTTCTGTCTCTTACCTGTAATCTGACTCTGTCCTTGTGGATTAAAAGGACTTGGTGCAGAGTTCAGAGAGGGCCGTGGGCTCTGGGTCGGGACCCCTACTCTCATACTGGGATGAGGAATGCGCCCTAAATCACTGAGGCGTTCAGAGAACAAACTAGGTTTAGAGTCATCAAGCTTCTGTCTGTGCCCTGGAAACAGCAAATCATAAAATAAAAGCGTTAATAACAAGATTTAGTAATTTAACACACCCCCAAAAAAAACCCCAAATGGCCTCTAAGGACCTGTTATTAGATTTAATGGACTTACAGGTATCTCAGCTCCCCCCGATAACACAGCGACATCGGTGGGGTCATTTGTGTTTTGGGCCTGGTTGTGCTGGTGAAAGTCTTAGCGAATACAACTGTGCCCACACAGATGTGTAACACGTTGCAATTTGGCTCAAAATAAGCACTTATGAGGACACCCACACAAGGTCTTTTTTGTCTTTTTTTTTTGCTGCTTTAACTACACTTGGTAGTTAAAGGGGCAAACTTTCTCTTCCAAAAGCAAGCCTCAAATGTAAGTACACGTTATCAAGGGGGACAATTATTCCATGCCTGGTTTATATGTTGCGGATTTTTGCAAAGGAAATGTAAGCTTTTCTTCTCCCCTCGTTTTTTTTTTTTTTTTTTCTTTAACTCTGTCACAGTTAGTCATTAGCTTTCATTCCTCTGGGAGTTTTTCCAAAAAGTAAATAGTCATTTGAGAAGAGCAGTATCACAAGGAAAACCTTCAAAGCTGCTGGCCAAGACTGGGTCCTTGCATGCTCTGCCTGCCTCACTGCTCCCTCTTCTCTCCCCCAAAACAGGCTAACTGCCCTTGCACCGTATGGCTGCACTGGGAAAAGTCATTTATGGGTGCTCGGTTGTCAAAATGTAAAGGGGAAAAATGGCAAAAGCAACAGGATGCCCCAAATGGTACTGCTCATATTGTCATTGAGATGTTTCAAGAGTAAAGGCTTTCCTTCTCTAATTGTATTTTCGCTCCTAGGTTTAATTTCTTTCCAAAGCAGTTATAGGATGCTCCTCGCCCTATGGTGCCTTTGAATGAGAGGCACAGAAGGTGTTATTTCTATCATTCAACATATGGAGAAACAGGCATGCATAGAGATTAAGGTCAGGACTAATTTTACTTAACTTCAGCCATTCATAAATCAGGCATCTAGTCTAAACTCTTCTAATGTAGACTTCCTCTACAGTTAATGGAAAGAAATAGCTACTTCCAGAGGGCAATTAATCTCATTTGTCTCTGACACCAGTCTTAAAACAGGATGATTCACCTTCTGAATTTGCTTTCTCTTCCTTCTCTGAAGAGAGAGGGAGCACACATGACTAGTTTAATTAGACACTCTCCCCATTAGGCAACATTAAATAGAATGAATCTTACCCTGAGTTACCCACCAAGGTGACACAAAAAGCCACTGGCAGAGCTGAAACGGGGGTCCAGACCCCCTGATTGCAACCCAGAACCACGTCTGCCTCCACCCCTGTCAGCAGTGCCGGGGCACAGGCACAAGCAATGACTGGGTAGGATATTTTTATGCTTGTAACTATAAGAAGGGTTCTTAGTAGGGTTTGCGCTTGAACCCTTCCAGATTATCTGCAGTGGCTTGAGAAAATCCACGCTGCGCCTCAGCAGTGTGAACACAGCCATCTGCCTGCAGGCTACAAGAGTTCATCTTTGCAGCCACGGTCAGATTGTCCCATCAGTTTTAGGGCCAGAGAACCAATTCTGGCACCGGTTAATTTATTTTAAAAGTATAAATGAGGCCACTGAATCTTGAGACTGAACTATCAAACTACCACTCTTAAAAAAATGCCTTTTAATAATACTTCTCACCACAGTACTGACGTACATGGGTCCACATCATCTAGCTGGGACCATGGTGCCTACATGACGCGTAAACAAAGCGATGTCAATGCTATGTAGCTAAATCCAAACTAGATTTGGAGAAATCATGGTTCGAGATAGAGAAGTGAACGATTCAGGCTGGGAGATGAGAAGAAACTGGATGGAATTTAATTTTGTAGAAACTTCTCTAGCAATTTAAAAAAATTAATTAGTTGAGCCATTATTTTGCACTTTGAAGTATGATCTTTCTCTCCCAGGATGACTCAGTCTAAAAGCGTAGGGTAGGCAGGAGCTTTCTCCTTACAGAGAAGGTCCTGCTCTATGTTAGAGCTGACGTGGGTGGCTACTCCTCTCTTTGGGACGTATCAATAACTTTAAATGGGGAATGGTTTTTGGTGGGCTTGTAACAACTCCATAACGGCAGCTTAATTAACAATATAACATCTAACCTGGTAGTCTTTAGCTTTGTCTTTTCACAGAATCACAGAATCTCCTAGATTGGAAAAGACCTGTAAGATCATCCAGTCCAATCATTAACCTAACACTGACAAGCTCACCACTAAACCATGTCCCTGAGCACTGTATCTACACGACACTTAAATGCTTCCAGGATGAGGTCTCCACCACTGCCCTGGGTAACGTGTTCCAATGCCTGATGACCCTTTCAGTAAAGAAATCTATTAAAATTACTACTTGTATAAGCTGGGTGCTGCTAAACCTGAAGAAACAACTTTCACACACACATCAAGTCAGTATTCTCTTGGGATTTCTCCTTCTCCATCTTCTTTTCCCCCACAATTTCTATGTACTTTCTTTTCCCTTTGCCAGTCACATTTTGCCCTCCGTTCTTTAAAAGCATCTCCTTTCCCTCCCCTTTTCTCTTCTGTTCTTTTCTAATCATGTCTTGGCAAATTTAAGAGGGCTCAAAATAAGGCAAATGTGATTAGCCCATCTCTGGCCTCGCACGCCGGGGCTGACTTTATCTGGGAACGAATCCACCTCCAAAGTGAATTTTATTTTGAACTCTCGGAGAAAAATCCTGCTCTATGTTTATACAATTTCCTTTTTGCTAAAGAATCACTAACAAACTGGTGCACAAGCTATTTCAACTGTCTTCAGATAACTCCGTGAACACTTGTTATATAGGTCACCGCTCCAGTACCAACCTGTGCCCGATAACCCCCAGCTTTGTTTTCATCACACTCCGTTTGCCCACGCATAGCTTTGCTGGAAAGAGTTTCTATTTAATTATGCGTATTATTATTATAATGAACTAGGTTTATCACAGAAAGACAAAACTCAGCAGGATAGCAGTGCACTTTAGTTTAGGCAGGGGGAAAAAAGGAAGAAAAAGAAAAAAAAAGAGGAAAAAAAGAAAGAGGAGGAAAAAAAGAAACAAGAAGAAAGATTGCCACATCTGGTTTAATTGAAATGATCTAGACATGTGTGGGTTTGGGTGTTGCCACCCCCCACTCCCCCCCCCCAAAAAAAAAAAAAGGAGGGAAAAGAGAGCTCCATGCACATCTGGAAGACCCCAGGCATCAATGGAACTGCAAGTCCCCAGAAACCAGCAAGGGGCCGAAGGCAGACTTGCCTTCCCCTTCTGGACATTTAAAATTTAGGGTTGTAACATGGAGTCATGTTGTGACAAAGAGATGCACAGAAGGAGCCACACTTCCCCAGTGAAATGTCCCAGTGAGACAAGATTACATTACAGCTTCGCACGTTATGGGTTACTGTGCTTTGATGAAAGCTAAGACGTGCTCACATTGAAAGTTAGCAGGAAACTCAACAAAAACTTCATATTCAGGAGGTGCTCACAAAGAAGTGTAAGCAACTTGAACAAATCTCTTGTCCTGATTCCTGTGCAGGAAAAAAATAAAAAAAAAAAAGTAAAATCCTATTAAGGACAGGGGAGCCATGAGGTATGGGCTGAAAACACTCTAAAAAGGCCTTCTGAGTAGCACATAAGCAGCAGCAATGAAATATGTGATGCATGTTTAAAACTCATTCCACAAGCTGCTTTTCATCTCTCGTTGATATATGTCTCCGTTGACAGAGAAATTCCTAATCCCAAGGGAGTGTGCTAAGAAAAGCTGTATTCCTTGGTCGCAGTCATGAGGTGTAATTTTATTTCAGGAAAAAAGATTAGGGTAGCAAGTGTGGATGGCTCGGGGAGAATCTGTGATCTGCTGCAGCAGTGAGTACATTAAAAAGCAATATAAAGCTACATAAAAAATAGGATAAAATAACGTTGTAGCTATCCTAACGCCCGCAACACTGTGTTTAGTGCTGGTTGCTCTGTTACAAAGACAATTTTGTGGAATAGATTGAGCTGGGAGGGGGAACAAAATGGTTACGGACACGGATACAGGCAGTCTGGGATACAAAATGCAGCCAAAAAGATTTAGGCTGTCCCGTGAGTTACTGAATAAGGACAGGACCCAGCGGCTATTGCAATAGATCAGGTCACAGACAAGGAGATGGGAAAGAGATGAGAAAAATTGAGAGTTCATAGGCAAAAGTTACACAAGCCATTCTGATTCGTCTGTTGTCACAGTAGAAAACATGTTAGATATTAGAAATCCATTATTTGCTCCAAAATGACAAGCAATATTCTGGTCTCTTACCACTACTCAGCTATTTCAAGCCAAACACCAACCTGAGTATTAGTTTCTGGAGACAGAAAGTGTTGCCGTTAATCCACCCCAGTACCAATTTTGGCCATTTTACATGAACCAAACCAGGAAATAGTACTGAGAGAGTGCAATAACGTCAGCGCAAACTGCAGCCAGCCAGACGGTGCCTGCGCTGCTGCTTCAGCTCGCCAGTCCAGGAGGCCCCAGAACATGTTAAAATGGCCCATAGAAGCCAATGTTCAATTATCGCATCCCAGGCATGGCAGAAGATATGAGGAGGCTTCATCTCCAGCGCAATCGTTTCAGTTTAAACTAAACGAAGGAATGCCTTCCAGATCAAAGCAAGGCAATCTCGACTCTGCTGGATGTGGTAACTGGAAAGGGACGTGAGCTCGTCTCTCATCACAGAACTTCCACCGCTCCGCTGGAGAAGTCAAGATGTAAATCGGGCCATGGAAGAGGCTGACTTGCAGAATGTAAATGTGGTGTTGATGCTTGAAGATTTTTACCTCCTCGGGGAGGAGGGGTGTGCGTTTTTATCTTTCAGCTTGTGGGTGTGGAACTGAAAACTAATCAGATTATGCTACACGTGGCCTCGCCAGATGCTGACACTCAGGGACTCCCTTTCTTTGTACCGTGTACACCACCCACCAGTTTTTGTGTGTGTGTGTGTTTTTTTTCTGGTACCAAGGAGATCTGGTTACCAGATTTTCAACAGATGCTTTTATCACTCTCAAGTGGGTTAGCTATTTTCAGTCATCGCCCAGTTCTATCTTTTTTGCTTTTGCCTTAACTAGAAGAAGTATCGTGGGAGTCAGGTGTCTCCGTAAAAGAATCAAAGGAAGGCAGAAAGGTCACAAAAGTAAGAACCTGGGCTCTCACCTGTTGGGGACGCATTTGCTGGATGTCTCAAACAGAATGGAGGGTGATGACCCAACATGAAATACCACCATGGTTTCTGTTTGCTATATTTCATGAGTGCGCTTGACATCAGCTAGTGAAGTTTGGAGAGTCTCTCCATGGAGTGACTACAGCTGGAAAGGGCAGGCAAAATAAAAATCCTTTGAATGCCAGGGCCAGTAACTGAGGCTTTCTATGGCTCTGGGTTCCATGCTGAGATTGAAAAAGAAGAAAACTTTCATGGAAAAGGGACTTTCCTTCAGGCTAATGGATGGCAGAGAGGAGAATCACCTAGTTTACAAGCTATGAATGTATAACCTATACGCTCCAAACTTTCCATGACTTCAAGAGAAGTACATCAGAGACCAAGAACTTGATTATTCCCATCATTCTCCAAAGGTGAAGTGCTTTAAAAAGGTAAAGAATGGGCACATTTTTCCTGCTAACATTATATGTCTTTGAGACAAGCACTCCGATTATGCCTCCTTTAACACTAGCACACTGGTAACATCCTTCTGTGTACATGCTGTAGAAGGCAATTTTACACCACAAAAAAGATAGGTTGCATGTCTTCTGAATTTCATCCCAAATTCTCCTTAAATTCTCTTTGGATGTCTTCCTGCATTTCGTCCCATTTGGTCCTATGGATCGGACGTAACTGGGAGATACCGATATGGGCTGGACTGTGAATTTAGCTACAGCCTTGTAAAGCTGAAGTCAAGGGAGCCACATTTATGCCACAGTAAAGGAGTTGAGACCTGACCCTAAGGCTTCTTAACAGCTGTTGTGCAGGGACTGGATAATGCTGAGCATTCAACATGAAACAAAAATATTCACTGTTCTGTTACAAATTTCAGACAATACATCATCGCAGCAAGATGTCACTCCAAAGCAGTGTCAATCTACGCTCTGGAGGTAAAAATAAGAGAGCCATAAATCAGCAAGAGCCCAGAAGACACACGTCAGCTCTTTGCAAGGAAAGGAACCTCTGAAGCAAGTCACAAGGGTCCCACTTGTGCCCCTCATCTTGTGACAAACTGTCATCCCCAGGCTGGCTTCCCCTAACCCAGTCCTACCGAATGCACCCAATCCAAAGTTCATGACAAAAAAACCCAAAACACAAAAGAGCCAAACAATTTTTACCCAGGAAAGGGAAAGCTTGGAACCCTTCCAGTCTCTTGGGTAAAGACACAATTATGAGAAGAAAAATATAATCCACCCAAGAGACATAATTACCTAATTAGGCCATAGGCTGTGCATAGGAAAGGTTCTTATAGTTCATAAAATAAGGAGCTACCTAGGTGCAGTAACTACAGTTAATTCACTCAATGGAGAAAAAAAAAAAAAGTTTGTTTTTTAAATAGCTGAGGGCACCAGTTTGCATTAGACTGGAGATCTTATTCTCCTGACTGTACACAGAGCCCTATTAGTGTCAAGAGGAACCACCCAGACGCAGGCAGAAAACAAGACCCTGTCTCTTTTTGTTCTGAAAAAAAGACGTATTTTTTTACCCAAAGCAGGTAAGCCCTGTACATGAAGCTACTGCAGGGAAATGGAAATAAATAACTACATAGGAACGTACGCTGTGGATGGGCTCAGTTCCGATGCAACGGATCCAACGTGGCCCATTGCCAAAACCCCACCGAGCTCCTCCTCCCTGACCCCTGCTCTCCCAAAGGTCTGCAGACTCCTGGTACGGCTCCAAAAGGACCAGATCCAGCTCCCAGGGGAACCAGTTACGCTACTGTCTTCCAGGAGCTGTGGCTCCAACCCGGCGTGAGCAAAGGCAGGGGCAGGTTTGAACCTCAGCATAGAGGTCAAGCCCAGCAGAGGATCTCTGGTGTCGATGGTCATCTCCCCACTGACTTACTGGGAACAAAAGCGAATTTTGACTCCACTTATCTCGCAGGCAGCCCGCCCAGCACGGGGTGAAGTCAGAGCTTCCAGCAGGTCGAAGGGAGGAAGGGGCAGGAAGGGTGAGGGAAAACGATCCCATGGGTATGCAACCCATGTCCCTTCGCGCCCATGGAATGACTCCAACTCAATCACTGCAAAGCAGTTGAGGATATAAAGTGCTATCAATGCTTTTTAAAATTCAGCTGGGGTCTATGAAAAGCACACACCCAGCTGAAAGACAGACCCAGAATTTGGGGTTTTTTCAGCAAACGGCAACAGCTGCAAAGGATCCTCTTGCTCCCAAAATTTCTCTCTAGAGAGGTGAAAAATGCCTGCTGAGAGCAGGGCTCCAGGTGGCTCCTCCAGCAGATGAGGGACTGATGGGGGGCATGTAGCAGGGGCTGAGCTGGCCCCTAAGTCTCCACAGGGAAAGTTGGGTTAAAGGAGCAAAAGCGAAAGATTTAACGAACGAAACTGAAAAAGTGCTTCAAGAAAAAGGAGAAGCAGAGCAGGAAGGGGCTCGAGTGGGATCGCTTCTGTACCAGTTCCCTCCCACCCTTCAACTCATCCCAGCACTGCAGGATCCCAGCGCTGCCCTCTGCTCTGCCCCTCTGCTGCGGTACGGCGTCGCCACCCCAGAAAATGAGCAAGGTCTCCCCTTGCTGTAGTGGTTTTTTGTCTTTCTTCCTCTTCCCTTTTGGAAAAGCTTTTGAATTCTGACTTGGATCATGGAGCTTGTTCTGTAAAGCTGAGCAACACCATATATCAACATCAGCACAAAGCAGCTGGGTCGGGGGAGGGACCAGGTGGGACCCCCTTGCACCATGATGCTCTGCCTTCACCTTTATCCATCCTTGATGAATGTAAAGGAATCTGTGTGCACGTGTGCCAGGAAACCAGCTAAACATCGCTGGCATTGCTGCTCGGAGACATTAAAGAACACTCCTATAAACAGAGACTGTCACGCAAGCCTCTGTCCCTGCCTGAATTCCCTTTGCACGCTGATATCTGTTACGCTGTCCCCCTTCTCCTCCCCCTTTTTTGTAGTAGAAGAGGGGAAGAGGGACAGCAAGGGCCGTCCCACAAAAGCACGAGAGCTCCTCATTCCGGCTTTATCATCCTCATCCTAACCCAGCAATATCCTTGAGGAATAAGGTTTCCCCCTTCCCAAAGGCAGCTATCCCATCAAGAGCTTGCCAACCCCTTTGCTCGCCGCGGCGACCGGCAGTAAAGATCACAGCAAACGAAGGGGGCGAGAGGAGGGGGAGAAGAGAAAAAAAAAAAAAAAAGATCTCCTGGAACTGGCCTCCCTCCAGCTGGCAGGAGGGGATGGTTTTCTTAATGCTTGCGAAACCTGATTACTTTAAAAGAACGAAACGGGGCGGGGGGGGGGGGGGGATGTAAACACAGCTATTAAACCAGCTTTAAGGTGCTTAGTTTAAATCTAGTCTAAGAGCTCTCTGATGCTATGCTGCTCTGCTCTCTAGACATCAATAAGGTGCATTTTCATTTTTGGTTTTGTTTTACACCCCCAAAAGCAGGAGTGGATTGCAGGCTGAACGCTGCGGTTACAATGGGAATTCAGGCATGGAAGAAACAACAGTTAAGCAATAATAGATGGATGTGTGCGTGTTTGCACTCTATCTTTCAACAGATTGTTTTGCTGCGTTAGAAGACTACTGTGTTTATACCCATGCAGCAGGTTTTAGGCAGATTGTTTAAACTTGATTAAAGTGGGATATTTCTAAAATAACCTTGCTAATAAAATTCAGATGGCTAAAGAAACCTGAAAACGTGGTTAAAAATAAAGAAGATGCCATTTCACTCTACACTGGTGGGGGTAACATGATATAAACTCCAAAAGAAAACAGTCTTTACAAGTTCGACTTGAAGGATTATCTTGTGTATCAGCACCCTCTGTGGCAGAGTAGCATTTATCCACGTATCCACCCATGTTAATGCTGTTGCACAATTTACTACAGCCGTGATAGACAGATAATTGCTTTATCCACCCAAGTGTAATAAACGGAGTCTACTATGTTAATCCTTGTATTCTTATTGTCTGCGAATGCCAAGTAAGGGAGAGACGTACACCGAAAACCCTACCCTCTCCTTCCAAAACTACTGGAGTTTACTCACCCTCAGACCTGCTAAAGTGTTCTTGTTGCATTCCACTCCCCTGCTTGCAGCGCCAAGTATTTTGAGTAGTATGAAGTTATTGTTATATAAAGGGCACCTACACTCAGGCTATATGGAGGCAGAAGCCAGGATGCAGCAGCCTTTAGGAAAAAAAAAAAAAAACACAACTACAAACCAACCCAACCACCCTCAAACATCTTTTTCCTACTCAGTAAGTAAAACAGGCCAAGTATTATTTGTTCCTGGGCATAGCACAGAAAGTAATTAACCTGTCCTTCTAAAACTGGACATCTATTCAATTCGTGTGGAGTCTGTCTGACTGTTGTGAAATGCCGTTTAGCTGCTGGCCCATCAGTGTTTTCCACAAAAATCTATAAAGATTTTTTATTTTGAATGTCAAAACCAGGCATATCCTTTGAAAGGTTTACAGATAGATTCCTGGCGGCTCCATGAGCTTAGGTTTGTGGCATCAAATCTGCAATGACAGTTTGATGGATGTCTCCCTTTCTTCCTCCTGAAAGGTATAAAGAATTGGTGGTTCCCCCAGTAAATATTATGCTTAACGCTATTCTTTGCTCTTACTTATACACTCAAGCGTGTAAAAAAGTCTCGTGCTGCTGGCAATGAGTTTATTGGGGCAACTTCCACGTTGCAGAAGGTAGTCAACTTTTTGTGTAGTCAGGGCACTTGCACAAGCACTCACACGATGTGCAAGTTTTGAAGATGGACAGCCTTAGGCAGCACATAAATGATGCAGCCGGGTTTAAGAGAAGAAATGCTGGCCTGAAGATCCTGCCAACAATCCTGGAGGTGAGTAGCAGTTTTTATCCCCTTGTTATGCTCCACCTCCATCTGCCAACGCCAGCAGGGGCATTTCTGTCCCAGGCAGAAGGTGGGATGGACTAATCTCTGCTTTCAAGTCATTGAGGGAAAGAAAGTGTCATTTAAAGGCAAAACCACAGCTATAGGGGATACGTGGAGGAGAGTTTGGTGTTACAAAGTTGCCCACTATCACTAGTGATACTGAAATGGAAGGTATTTTATGCGCCTTCGCCCAATTAATATTTATTATCGTCTTTAATAACTTGGATGATGCAATACAAAGCACAACTATAAAACCATGAGATGACATCCAGTAGGGAGGAACCCTCCAGGCTTTGGAGAAAGGGGTCAGAATTCAAAACGATCTTAGCAAACTGGAGAAATGATATTTGCCGTGTCATTAGTAGAATGACATGCAGTAAAAGTTAAGTGAGAGCAAGAAATCAAATGCCCAAATGCAGCACAAGGACAAACCGATTAGGGAGCAGCACTGTGGAGGAAGATCTGGGGTAGCAGGGAGTTGCAAGTTGAATGTGAGTCAAAAATAGAATTCTGTCTTAAAAAAAAAAAAATCAAGTAAATGCAGTTCTGGGAAAGATTAATGGTTATGTTGCATAGAGGACATAGAAGGTAACTATTACACTCTGCTCAGAAGTGGTGAGACATCAGCTGGACCGCTTTATCCAGTTTGGGACACCACCCTCTGAGAAAGAGACAATCCAGAGAAGAGCAACAGGAGCGATAAGAGATTTAGAAAGCATGACCTACGTGGAAAAGTTGAAGGAAATACATTTGTTTAGTCTAGAAAAGAGACGAGCAGGAAAGGACATGATAAGAGTAAAATGTTTTCTAAAGAAAATGGTAATCAATTGATCTCTATGTCAGCTGAGAACAGAACAAGAAAAAGCTGGCTTCGTCTGAGGTAGAGGAGATTTAGGAGATTAATGTATGATATTAGCAAACTCCTTTTTAAGTATAAAAGAAAAAAACACAAAAACCAGACTTATTAAGTAAGTGGAAGGCACAGTACTGGAGGATTTAAGAATTTGGACAGATGTCAGTGATGATCTAAGTATATATAATACTTCCTCTGAGGAAGAATGGACTAGGTCGCCTGAGGTTTCTTTTAGCCCCGCTGTTCTAGGACTGAGTGATTGTCTGTGCTTGGTTAAGTCACGTACACAATATTTTTAACATGAGTACATCAAGTCAGGCAGCTCATGCTAACTGTGGGCCCGGTGCTGCAAAGCGTTCAGCATCTTCCGCTGCCATGAAAGGGCACGGGGAAACGCAGGCTGCGACTGCTTAGGTATTCCGGACCACAGGGAACCCCATTTTAGAAACACTGGTCTTAACCCCTCTGTGCCAGAGTTTTCTGTGGCTCTAATTTCAGAATAACTGTAATTTCTTTGCCTCACACTGGCTATGACGAGATTGATTTCACCATTCATTTAGCAAGCGTGACTCTGCGTTTCCACTAGTTTTTCAGGGAGGTGAAATGAAGTAAAATTAGAGTTTCACATCCAATGCTCGAGAGTGTTCCTGCATCCCCAGATGAGGGTCCAGAAGATCACTAACACATTACTACTCCGTGATTGGTCTTGGTCGTTGCTTTCTTATTTGTGCGTCTGCTGGTTACTTGAAGAGAGATGGTCCCTCTTCAAGGGATGGGCTGGAGTAGCCCTGGCCATCCCCTTCTGCTAAACCCTATGTGCTCCTCTCCATGCCAGTAGGAAGAACAAGGGACATCAAAATAACAAACTTCTTGGGGAAAAAAACCAAACCACTAAGCCTGGAAGCAAATGTTTTGGACAACCTATGTCTTGTATGAGAGTGTAAAGAACTCCTCAACGCAGTGAGAGACTATAAAATCCTGAGATTTTCCAACAAGACAGCCTCGTTATTTGCATTATTTGCTCCTGGAAGTGCTTCATTCATAACTATCTCCACTGGATTTTTTTTCTCCTTTGGCGGAAAAGCAAAGCTACATTCTGCTGTGAGCTACACAAACACAAATCCCATCCTTGCTACAGGAAGTCCAGCCCTACATACATTCATCTCGCATCAAACCCCCCGAGCCCTAAGGCTGACTGTCTCTACCCCGGACCAGCTGTTTAATAACATCTAGCCCAAAACTCAACAAGGCATGGCAAGCCCATGAGATGCAAGCCGTTGGCCAAAGTTAAGCCTGTCCTTATGGGCTTTGGAGGTTGTTAATTCAGAGCCCAAGCCAGGTGTTCAACTTGCTCGGGGGCGATGCCTCGTACCGAAAGCCCCAGGGGTTACAGAGGTTGAGTGACACAAGTGCATTTGGCTGCGAGGAATGGAGTATTTTTTTGAAGGGCTCTGACAGAGGGCTGACCCTTTTGCCGACAGTTGTAAAGTTTGTTTAGTAACGGGGAGCCTCCCGTGAACTTAAAAACAATAGGAAAACAGAGTCCCGGAGAATAAATCTCGCCCCCTGCCCCAGTTGCCTGTGCGTTTGGCTACCAGAAGGTAACAAATCCCCAGGAATGCGGGCGGCGGGGGGGATAAGCCTGCGAGAGGGAGCTGGAGGGTGGCCAACACAAGCAGTGGGCGATGCCATTCACGGTGTAGCAAACTGCGCTGATGAATACCCGCAGAAAGCCTGGGAAGGGCTGGGGCTACTGCAGGCAAGATGTCCCCTACGACCACTCCGTCTGCTTATGCAGAGTGCTCTTCAGGAGCTCCTCCCACAGAAACCCCAAATATCTCTTCTACTGCTTCCAGCCATATCGAATTTAGTAGGAAGTGGGCTTCTCCTCAAGGCATGGAGGGGGAGATCAGTCCAAACAGGACCTCACTTTTATTTCTGAATTCAGGAGTCTCCCTTGCCCATACACCGAGGGAGCTCAGAGAGCATTAACTTTTGGTCACTGGACAGGACGTAGCATACGAGACAGGGAAACCTCTGTCTTATCACCAGTCCCCCGCACTGTACAATCCTCCCCCAAGTTCATTTTTTAAAGAAGATTATAGCTCACGGGCTTTACTTTGACCCTGCTGTAACTATTCCATTATTTCACTGCTAAACAGAAATCCACTTGGGCATTACATTGTGGGTGCAATCTGCTGGAAAAAGGAAAGTTAAAGAAACAGAAGCTGTAAATGCCTGGCTATAAAAATCACAAGTTGTTCAAACAGGCAGCTGTGAAGTTGATGGCTTTCAAAGACGTACACAAGCACATACATACAGCCCGACCTATAGATATACTTTGAGCTTGGAAAGACGGTAGAATACATTGGATCATCCCTGGCACGTGTTTCAAATAATCTCTAACTATTTTATTATTATTTTGGTGAGTCATTAAGTTTGGATGCCCACTACAGTGCACCAGTGGAAAACATCTCCGCAATGCAAGAGCGGCGAGGATATTTTATTCTGCTCTCTTAAACCAGGCAGAAATAAGGCTAAAGTACTTAAATTCTGGAAATACTCATCATCCCTGTGCTATTAATATCATCTCAATAGCTCGTTCTATTTAAAGTAAGTTTCTTTCTTTGGGTTTTATTTTGTGGGTGGCAAATCCTCGTTTAATTCGCAGGATAAAAAAGTATGAACCTAGAATTGGAAAAACGGGATTGTCTGGGGCCCAAACCATCCACCAGAACCATGAATAGAGGCTTTTCCACCACCTTCAGTGGGAGACAGCCTGGCCCTGAAGCCTCTACAGCTTGCACAAATTTGAATTTTATTATTTGCTTTCTTTTTACTGTCATGTGACTCATTTTAAGGAATAATATAGCTGCTTCCACTGTAATGGTTACAGTTATTTGTCTGCGAGGCCAAAACTTGATCCCTCAGTCATGGAATTTTAGATACAAGCTGTGCAGTCTACCTTTTAGCCCTACTGCTTGCTATTTTTCCACTGAGAAAATAAGGCACACTTAAGCCATAGGAACCATTCATTACTGGACATATGAGGGGTTTCCTTTCTCTTTAAGCACAACCCTGATTTAATTCCATCAAAGAATGATGGAAAATAGAACGCAAAGTGCTTTTCTCCTTTTGTCCAAGAAAAGTAAAACAAGCAACACTGGTGATGCTGAAGAAATTGGATATCTTTTAGTGGTGCATTGCCTTGGGTTTTTTTACAAGTAAAGCTCATCTGTCTTAACCAATTTAAATGAAGTAAAAAGGCAACAACAGAAAAAAGGGATGGAAAACTTTTTCCAGCTTCAACACAAACTGTGAGGAAGTCAAAGCTTAAAAAAAGAAAGTGATTTTTTTTTTTTTGGTAAAAGTCTACAGAGAAGTCAGCATTATGACCAAGGAAGAAATTTGGTTTTTAACTCTTCTCTAGGTAGGACGGATCATTCCTTGTCCTTTCGCTTCCTACAAGGCCCATGGGATTACTCTCCTTTTGGCAGCAGAAAAGGAGTTTGGCTGTCAGTGTCCGCATCACTGACCAGCTTTGATGCATAAACAAGTTATTCCTACCTTGACAAAAGAGACTGCGCTGATTCCCCTTCATCCAATGACCAACATTAGACTAGGACTGAACCCAATTTCTAATCTCTGATGGATTTAGATGGCCAAGCTACTGCCAAGGGTGATTTGCTGCCAAGCATGCCCCCAGCATCTGGCAGCATTTCCAACAAGACATTGGTTTAAAATTATGCATCTTGTATACAGTAGGGAAAATACACTCCTTTCTCCATCAATCTGATATTTCACTGCATCATTTGAACAGGACATCTATCCCCGACACCATTCTCTCACCAGGTGTGGTGATTTACTTCCTGCACACCACTCAGATTTGAGAGTGAAAAGCATTTTTTCCGGTTTTGCTTTTCTTTAATAAAGTTTTTTTGATAGTGTTTAAGAATGGCTGATATTACTGTCTGCTAAGGTTTTAGTAATGTTTCTTGCTTTCTGATTGATTGTAGCATATATCTTCACTAAAATAAATGAATGCACACGGGTATAAAACTGATGCAAGAGGCAATTGCAGCCACTGAATTTAAAGCGAAAGTCAAGGCTCGCTCACTTGACATTTAAGATAACTGTGCCTCTACCAAAAACTCTGTGGTTTTCACACCTTCGTATTTAGTGTTTGGATATTTCCTTCTCTGCTGTCACAAAAACAGCGACACAAAAAAATGGTCAAAGGCTTCTCCAGTAAGGAGCAGCTGCCTCAGCCCTGCCAGGCAGGGCCAGGTACCCAGCTCCGCCAGGCAGGGATGGGTACCCAGCTCCTGGTGGCTGCTGGGAGTATCCTGAGCACAAGGAGCTGGGCTCTGCCCACGCCGACCCAGGCACGGGACCACGGCCCCACAGCACGGCAGCGTCAGAAGTGCCACTGCATTGCCAAAAGGTATCACGTCCCCCATCATGTCAGACCAGGGTAACCCCACTGTCACCCCATCATCAAAGTGGCAGGAGATGACATGCCAGGGGAGAAGGATGAGGCCCACCATTAAAACCTGCCTTTTGTATTTTATTTTGCATGTGCATATGTGTTAAGTGCCCTCATTTAAAGTAGGGTAACATCATTTCCACTGGCTGTAGTTTCTAAAAGTACCATTGCTTATCCTAAACTTAAGCATAACTCATTCTGATGGAGTTCCTCTGTTATGCAGTTTTGGTATGTACACATGGTGGTACATTCCTTCCGTGTCTCTGAAGTTTGTTCAGAGGCAGCGCCATTTATCGCTGCTTCAATACAGCGAAAAGCAAGCTTCCATGTGTATGCAAACAAACACGCCGGCACCCTCACACATGCTAAAAATGACATTTTTGTGTCTGCTCGCAAGGAAAAAGAAGGATTAATTATGCACAAACATAACAACTTTCTCTAACTCTGCCTGGAGATGTGAAAGAGAAGTGGCCCTGTAATCGCGTCTCTTCTGAGAATACTGCCATATGGTTTTAACAGAGGTTTATTTCCTGAAGCAAGAGAGGACTGCAGATTCTCAATCCAACTAAAATAATTATGCAGACAATTTCACTCCATTACTTTCAGTGGAACCCAAGCTGTGTGGTCCTCACATGCTTGCTGACACCTTTAAAGAGACATTAAACCATTTTTACATAAAATTCCCTTAATGGGTGGGATGTAGGATGAATTTCCTGGAAGATTAGCACCTGTCGCATTGCATAAGGCTTGCCTCTGACTGCTGCATTAATTCCCTTTGGTTGGCAGACAGCAAAACTGCGACTAAAGTCTCCAGAATACGGAGCAGCGAAGCACCAACCATATCTCTACAGAGGGAAACGTCTCCCCTACGCAATTATTTTACCTCCCACGTTTGACCCTGAAATAGTACCAGACTTAAGTAAAAATGGATGCCCCGCATTAAGTACAAGGAAATTGAAATACAGCCTTAAATTTCAACATTGGGTTATGTTACGAGCACAACACGGAGACTTTGCTGAGAACTTTTTTCAGAGCCACCCTGGGCCGCCGATCTTCCCCCAGCTAGGTAGATCACAGTATAAAACTTCCAATCTTTCAGTCAGCGACGGGTAAAAATCCAAGCAAGATGAAACTGCTTTGACTCAAAATAATAAAACGTGTATTAAACCATCACCTATCCAACTTCGAACGTAAACTACAGGAACCCTGTAAAAATAGGGATGTTAACCAAGACACACAGTGATTAAAGGATATTTTAAAGGGAGAAGGCAGACCACCCCTAAAGCATGGAAATATCCTTTTTGGACTAAAATGCAATCTGGCTTTTTTTTTTCGTCAACTGTGTCTGATTTTAGTTACAGTAGCTAGTTTATGGAATTAGCAAGCATACTACATTTCAGACTAGCAAATCCAATTAAATCAGCAGAAAGCACACACATACTTTTAGTGTGCCAATCTGCCTATGGTGTTAGAAAGACGTAATTCCCAGTAGCAAAGGGGTGAAGGATGGGGAAGAAGGTTTGCCACAGGGTGGGGGGATTTTTTATAGTGTAAAACTCTTAATTTTTTCACATCAAAAAAGTAAATTTAAAGAAAAAAGCAACCGGACTATGAGATCAGATCAGAAATCAGGTATATACCAGCAGCAAACCACAGGGCACAACTGAACGGTGTACAGCGTTGTTTTCCTGATGGTTTGCAAATCTTGATGCAGCTTGAGGCTACTGAAGGACCACCGAGCTCCGCTGGGCATGGGAGCGCTGCAACGGTGAATGGCACCTTCTGCATGTGGGTGGGCCGAGCAGCGAGGAAATCGAGCAGGAAACATGTTTCTAATCTTTTTCTAGTGGCAATTTCAACATTATGCTACAGATAAAGAATGGTAATGTAAATAGTAAAATCCAGTTCTCAATTCTTCAGCTCTGCATCTGCCACCACCTTAGGTTTCTACAGGCAGGACAGGCCAAGGATGCTCTGCTACAGGGCAGAGGTTTTCTGCTCAACTCCTGATGGTGCCATACACAAGGCAGTCTCCTCTCTGCTTTCCCTCCCACATTCTATCGCTACGCGTTGTAAGATCTGGGGAATTTTCTCCCATTTCAAGTCTGGAGAGCACAGTATCAAAAAATCCCCCTCCTAGCTGTGGCGCTGATACGTCTTACTACAAAGCAATTGCACCTCTGATAAAACTGTAAAAGCGCATTAACCATTATCACAGCTGCCCTTACTAATACAACCAAATAACGTTGGTTTGTTAAGTCAACAGTATTTCCTCGGTCCCACGTCTGAGCAAAATGCTCTGACTGAGCCTTTCAGCACAGTGAAGAAATATTGAAGACGTTAGCAATAGTATTGTCTTTCTGTAATACTCTAAAAAAAGCGACAAATGTATTTTTGTCCAAGCTGGATTTAACAATGCTCGCTCTCCCCCCCTCAAAACCTTCTGGTTTCAAAAACAAAACCTAAATTTCAGGCCAACGTTTCCTGTGGTGATCGCTGTGGTTAAACAATATTGGTGAGTTTTGCATGCTTGATAAGGTCTCTCGGCAGAATCGCTTGTCAACTGAGGTGTGGCAAACGGAGATGGAGGTTAAACCCAGCAGGCATGGCCAGACCCAGTTCTCCTCTGAGTTCATGGCAAAGCTCCCACTTACTTCAGGAAAAGCAAGATTTGGGCTGATGCAGCTATTCCAGTTAACATTTGGTTTTGTGGGGAGAAGGACGGCAGCTTTTCCTGTGTTATTCACTGAAACGGGAGGAAAACGCTCAAAAGCATAAGAGTGCCGGGGTTTGGCCAGCTGCACCTACTCTTCACACTACACGCCACAGATGTCTAAAGTGGATCTTGGGGAAATTACCCACAGTGGTTTTGAGGTTTTAAATAAGGACCAAAAAAAAAAAAAAAAGACAGGAAAACTGCACTCAAACACCGATTCACTCTGTAAATTGATTTAACTTTCCAACAGCTGAACTGAAAGTTCAAAGAGGTGATCTGGTTTATCAAGATGCAACCCTGCTTTGAAATCCTTTAGCCAAAAATGTCACCTTCTTCCTTGAGAAGATTTGGGCTCTCCAAAAGCACTACCCATTAATTTTGGAGTATTATGATTTTGAGACCAAACCTGTGTAGATACCTGCTCAATGGCAGGACCATGACTACGTATAAGAAGTCCATCTTCGCTAAGCAATAAAAACAAGTGCCAGTGCTGTACAAACGACCATCGAGAATTGGTGTCCTCGCCAATGAATAACATCAGGTGATTTGGGGACTTTGCAAAGTCGGGAACTCATCAGTCATATAAAAATGTGCTAATCCCGTGAAGCAACAGTAGAAACTCCTACGCGTATGTTTATAATGGCTGGCATTCATGGGCCAACATTAATGTGCTGGTGAAAGTACAATGAGATCTCTGACCACAAATGATAACAACCTTCGTTTTATGCCGCGCCCTGAAGGCAAAACTTTGGAAAATGCCGGTGTTCCCTTGGTCTTTTCAGAAATGGAACAGACTGTTGGTTCCTTATCGTGATGGGGATTTCCACTTATCTTAGTTGTTTAAAATGGAATCCGTAAAGCGTTTTTTCCTCCTACCTGCACACACTGGATGCCTCTTTACCTGACTGCTATATGCAGGTATGGATTCTCTTGCCCATGTGGGACTGGGGAGAAAGTGTGTTAAACACATGACTCATAATACTCCAAAATTAATGGGTAATACTTTTGGACAGCCAATATGCCATCAAGGAGGGAAAGGAGTCTATCTGCCCTGTACTGAAGTCTACAAGAAATTGCCAACACTGAAAATAACAATTTAATGGAACATTTCATCAAATCGTCTTGAAATTATGGGTGTGTTTGTTAGACATCATTCCCTTCCCATCAGCACCGCTCAGAGTTTATTAGCAGGTTCTAGAGCACTCTAGGTTATGATCTGTCCCATGTCTTGGAAACTACTGAACTTAAATCAATGTGATTAATCTAATCATTCAAAACATGCTGGATCCTTGGCTTTTAATGGAGCAACTAAGAGGGAAACAATTTATCAGTTAGCAGCACAAATAAATAGTATTCACAGATTTGTTTCTCTGCTTTTTTCCATGTTTGATTCCTTACAAACTTAATCTATTTTTTTGCACTCCTCTTTTTTTATTTTCTGGCATTTTCCTCCAGAAAACGAGCCAACAGAGACCAGCACACATTTCTTCTTTGCTGTCTTCCATTCATCTTATTTTTCCCTCCTTCTCTTAGCATTTGCTGTATATGTATTTTTGGGTGCTTTTACCTCCTCCTCTTCATTAACCTCTCATTGCTCCAGCTATAATAGCACTAGACATTTAAGCCTACTTTCTCAAAAAACACAGTTTCAGTAATCTGCTCTGCTCCTCTGTGAACTGTAAGCCATTCAAGATGGGTGTGCTACTGGAGAAGTTAGTTATTTCTATATCGGACACCCTTTACTCTACAGCTGCACCCTGGCCAACATGTGTGGAGCCACAGGAGAGAATTCACCATTTCCACAGCTTTTCTTTTCTACCTGAGCTTTTCTACACCAGCACTTCAACAAATGGGAGGGATGTGCTGGACGGTAACACACAGAGGAACACACCTGGCGTCCCAAATTACTCCCATGTGTTCATTGTTGCTAACGAAAGATGAGGTTAGCAAATACGAGAGGCTCCATTTCAGAAATATTTATACGGGCAGTGTGGAGAAATGACAGAAAAGTAAGTTATTAATTACAAAAGGCAACAAAAAAGGTCATTGCAATACTCTGAGCCAAAGTGAAATGGGATTTCACAGTGACTGCTCTGGTACCTTGCGTTTAGAAATACATTGAGCCAAACTTTTCACAAACAACTTGACAATTTATTACTGTCTGTAATGTAGAAATAAATTGGCCAAAAACTGGCAAAAAAAAAAAAAAAGAAAAAGGTTTTCTCATTAACGCCAGCTTGCAGAATTCCAAATTAAAACAGCCTGCAGGCTTTCTCCCCTCTAATAGATCTCAATTATTTTTTCCCCCTTAGGGGAGAAATGACCAACTAGGTCTTGCAGCAGGTTTATGGCTAGTACACTGTCAACATTTTCAGGAGAAGCCCCTGTTTTCAGGGTTTTCTGACACTGTTGTAAAGCTTACTCAGACTAACATTTTTTTTACCTAACAAACTCTATAAATTTTTAAATAAGGCCTTAAAAAATAAATCTAACTTAGGAACTCAGCTAATGGGAACTGAATTTTTTGGAGCTCACTTTCCGTTCCCAAAGCAGAAGCAAGTCTTAGTGAGATGTTTAATTGAAACCTGGTCACTGTCCACTTTGCAGCCCCTGCTATTCATCACGAAGCTCGGACGTGCCATCAGCACGGGGGGGTAACCGAGCCCAACACAGCTGTGTTCACGTGGCCTCTTCAGGCTGCAGCTGTGCCAGCTGACGAGGTTATCGCCTTCCTCCTCTGTTAATCAGTCATCTTCCACCACAGCTACCGCCAATTTGGAGCAGGACTCTGCTAAGCCAACTCATTTTGACTGATGCTGAGTAGAGGAGCACTGGGGAACGGGGTTCTCCCCAGACAGCACAGCCATGGCCGGAAGAGGACATGCAAGGAGCCCTCAGGTCCCCCCCAGCCCCTGGGATTCCTCCTGCTAGAGGACATGCAAGCCAGTGCCATGTGCCCTCCCCTGGCATGGATTTATTGTCACGCCAGTCTATAGGGCTCACAAATTTCCCAGTTTCCCTGGAGACTGGCAGGGAGGCTAAGGCACTTATGGCCAATGCCTCCACCCTGACATCTTCTGCTTTTCCTACTGTATTTGCAGTAGATTCTGCTACCAGCTTCCCCCACTGGATGTGGCCATGAGAAGTGCTGGATACAAAGTCCACCTGAGCTCAGGAAGGAGCTGACCTACCTTCTTCTCTTTTCCTCCCTTACAAAAATCTAATTATAATCCACAGGAAAAATGATGGGAGTTTCCCCATGGACATGCATGTTTATGAACACCCATGGAACACTGTTTTTACATACAATAAGAATCAAATGCCCTTAGGGACACCAAAAGATTAGTACAGGGACAGACACCACTTGCTCGATCACTGCAGACACAGAGTAGAGGAATGACCCAGAGGACTGCGAATAAAGGAATTGGAAATCCTGCCTGTTCAAAGGGTTTGCAGAACATGGAAACACAAAACTCACCGCATTCACAAATCCCTTGCCTAAGGAGAGTCATAACATGTTAAGGAAGAGCAGATTAAGGATACGTTGTTATAAATCCAGAGGTGCAAGTTTAGATAACTCGCTCTGAATTGAAAAGACTTAAATGAGTTATCATTCACACCGAAAGCCAAAAGCAACGCTAAGCTGCGACTTACTGAGCACCACTCATGGTGCAGTCTCGCCTTCTCGCACGGAGCTCACGATCGTGCTCATTGCCTACATCCTGGAGAAGTGTTGCAACTTCGCCCTACTCAGCAAGCAAAGGAGGCCACAGGGGATTTCAAAAGCAAATTTCTTAAATCAGCTCTTGGCTGCTATATACTAAATATTATAGACTGTGGGAATTACAGAGTTCAAGGTAAACAAGTGCAAGGTATTTTTCCATATCCAGAATATCTAAGAAGTCAAGCCTGGTAAAATTTAGGGCCTAAAATACCTGCCAAAGTCTCTCTAAAGAAGTCTCTCCCCAGCCAAGCTGAGAATTAAAATAATTTCTGTTTTGAACGAGCCCCCCAAAACGCCGTTTTCCTGCGAGCAGCAGTGCTTCCGAGGCTGAGAGAGGAGAACTGGCAAACTGGCTTTATGCAAACCAACAAACCCAGCTATGTTAAGGGAGTCAATGACTAATTTTTTAAAAAAGAATGTAAATGCTAATCTAAAAATTGGCTTGACTGTTGCCAGTACAGGACCATGCAGATACACACCCAAGTTCCCAGGGTGGAACAGGTTACCATGTCCCGGACCTGGATGGTAACCATCTGCGCGCGTGCTCTCTGCGTGTGTGTAGCGATTCTACTTATCTTAAGCCTCTTTTATCGAGGGCTAAGCTAAATCAAATCAACTTACATTTATGGGGGGCCAAGAACACCTACCGGGCAGCTGCTGTGGCTCAGCGGACATGTGGAAACACAGACGTCCCCTGTAACTTGATCATGCGTCTAAGCCCTGAAATTTTCTTGGTACGGACTCAACTGGAGGCAGAAATTAAGTACAATTTCGGGTCTACCTTCTTTCAGACTGAAGTGGTGCACAGGTCTAGTGTTAACACTTCACAGTAGGGCAAATTCCATGCATACATACCAAAGCTATAATGATTCTGTAAGTTAAATATAAACAGGTTTGTTTGTGTTAAAATATTTGAACATCTGTCTACTGTGTTGGCAGCCTGATTAATAGAAGTACACTACTGCACAAGAATCAAATGATGATAATTATGGAATGGAAAACAAAACGTCATGATAGGCTGTTTCATAAGCACGCAGTACTATTATGTACATACATATATATGCATATGCAGGCATACAGCATAATAAAAGAAAATGCAAAAAACTCCATAAACACCAATAAGAAAAATTTAAATGTTAAAAGTCTGTCTCCTTGAATAAGTGAGACTGTGGTTGGAAACACAGCAACAGACTTTTATACTCGAGTCTTCAACATTTCAACTCCCTTTGCAATGTAAAAACAACGAAAAACAATGCTGCTCTCATGAAAAGGCCAAATACACAATGCACAGACTGCTCCTCCCCATCAAGCAGGGTATTCATTATTATTTTAAATGTGCAGAGTCTAAAAAGCTATAAAAATATTTGAGCGTGGTGTGTATCCTTTTAATTCTGCACATACTCATCTTGTTCCATCAAGCACTTGGCATCAAAGGTTTTCTTTATGTGCAGGTGTGAAAGGTGTGTGTACAAATTAAGGAACTATCTCGCTACCTATTCAGTCTGGAGGAGCACATGAAAGAACCTGATTATAGCAACCCAAGGGATTCATTTTTACTCTGAACTAGGACTCCCAGGCTCCAGACCTGCTCCTGCCGTCTCTGCCCATCCGAGACTCACACTGACTTCTGCAGGACTTTTGCAGAAATGTTCCCTTACTACAGAGATGGATACAAACACCTATGTCTGTCTTTTCGATTAGCAATTGCTGTTTAAAAATGTCAAATGTATCCGGTGAGATTCATTTTTCAAATGAGCTGCACATCCTCGTGGGCGCAAGCGATCTGTTCGAATTTACGTATTTTTTTCAGTTCCGATAGGGAAATCGCCTTGCCCCCGCAAAGTGTGGTTTGCCAAGGCCCATGCCCTCCCCGCCGCTCCAGATGGCTATGACTTCAGTCATATATTCTGGCCAGTAGTCGCAAGGCTGGGGTTAAACAAGCAGTTTGTTCCTTTCTTACATAAGCACCGAAAGACAATACTACATTTGAGCTCATAAAAATATTTTAATTGGTGATGATTTCCAGACAACTATGTCAAAATTAACTCGGAGTTGATGCCCACTTGCTTAAATTTCATTCATCTGGGTTCAAATTATTTGCTTAAAAGAGGAAACATTTCCTTTTATACACACTTCGGTTTCAACCTCCAAAACCATTGCTAGAAATTAGTCCTAACCACCCAGTCGGCTGCCTCAGAAACCAAGCTCAAATCCATCACTTTAATGACATCAATAACAAATACACAACTTTAAACCCTATTGTGAACAGTGGCATACCGAGGAGCATGTGTAGCTGTCATCTCATTAGTCACTAGAAAAACACCAATGAAACCAAAAGAGCCTAACCATGACAAATTATTCAAGAGTTTAACCTGAGACATTAATGAGCGCTAAATAGCTTGTTTTCATGCTTGCTTAAGGAGATTTGTTTAAAATCCCACCAACCTCCCCTGAATGTCGCTCGGTGAAGCCGTTCATTCTTGTCAAGCTGGTTTTCCTATTCCAGCTAAAACAGCAGGTTGCAAATGTTTGGTTAAGGATGTCGGCCTTCCCCACCCCTCAAGATACACACGCACACAGAGGCAAACGCACCGGCTGTAAAGCTTCCTCCCCTCGGCTGCACAGAAGTGGCTGATTCACTCCCCAAAGTCAGAAAACGTATGGTTGATAAAGGATATGCACTGCGATCATTCAACAGTCAGCAGTGTAAAAAAAATCGTCATAGAATCATAGAATGGTTTAGGTTGAAAGGGACCTTGGAGATCAACCGAGTTCCAACCCCCCTGCCATGGGCAGGGACACCTCCCACTGAACCAAGTTCCCCAAGGCCACGTCCAGCCTGGCCTTGAACACCTCCAGGGATGGGGCATCCACAGCTTCTCTGGGCAACCTGTTCCAGAAGTGCAGGAAGAATCCATCCAAGAGTTTCATCTTTTCAGACCTTCTATTTAGTCTGGTTTTCATCTCTCTGATATGTACTAGCGTAGAACTAGCAGGGACTAGAAGAGCCTGGTTCCCGCCATTCTCTGAAAGCAGCACCAAGTCTTTAACTTTGAGTAAGGTCTGATCTAGTGAGAGGCTCACTCCTACAAGCCACCTTTACCTCCTGCAACACCTTTGAGGAGTTGAAGGAATCGGGACCTGAAGCCTAAGACAACTACGCTGTTCTGACACAGCAATACGGAGCAGCAATGTATGGTGGGAGCTCAAAGCAGGACAGAAAAAAAAAAGCACATCACTTCCCATCTTGAGCATGGACAGACATGAAATAAAATAAAAAAATATAAAGATGTTCCCATTTACCAAGGGAAACCGAGGCTTTCTGACTCGCACTGTGATGATATACCTTAGACAGGAATGTCTTAAAAACATAAGTCTGGTAAAACAAACACCTTGATCTTCACCGTCACCCCATATTCATGTCATTCCTGGGGGAGGGTAGTGACACTATTTATACTTCACACAAGGGGAACTGAGGCAAGAGAAAGAGGTACCAAATTTCCAATGACAGCAGTAGGTCTGGACATCTGCTGAGAGGGTTTTTCAAATGCACAAAACGTCATAAAGACGTCAGAGGTGGATGACAGACCTGGAGGACTCCCGTCCAAATGCGTCAACCACTGAACCATCCTCCTACATCCCTGCCTTGCTCGTTTGGCCACAGAGACGCGGTCTTCCAAACTTCCTGACATGAGAATTAAAGGAAGAAAAAAAAAAAAAAAAAGGCATAGAGTAGGAGTGTTTTCTTCTCTTTAAAAAGAAACATTTCTTCTAACAGCCTTTACACTGATGTTCCAGATACGCTAACGTTGCTTTTTGCTATATACAGTCTAAATCTTCATTCAAACAAGACATGAGCAGGCTTCCAAAACAGGAGCAGTCTCAAACGCACTCCAAAAAACTGCATTGTGCTCCAATGTAAAACTATTCTTTAGTCCATATGGGAGATCTCAAGCATTTGCTGAGTCTGGCTTTACTTTTAATGGAATTTATGTTGAAAAAACCATTTTATTTTGACCAGATTGTTTTTTATGCCAAAACTTCTATTTTTCTTTTAAATTTTGGGCCAAATTTCACTTGACAGTATCCTTTTGAAGAGATGACCAAGTAGACTCAATTGTTACATGTTGCATATGAACCCAAAAATCTAATCTCTCCCCGAACTCGTGTTCTTATAAAAATGAGAAGCCTTCTCATAACTTGAAGTTGTTCTGCATGCTGAATGTAAATTAAGTGAGGGGTTTTGGAATTTTTTTAATAACTCGTAAAGTTGGGAAGTTTTCAGGGTGGATTCTGGAACCAAAGCTCAGGGCACGCTGAACTAATTTAAAAATATAAATGTAAAAAGATACGACCCATAAGTGACAAATTAAAGGGGGAACGTAAATGGTTTTCAGAGCGGGCTGCCCTCCACCGCTGACTGCTTACACAGCGCGGCTACTTCGGGGTCAACGTTTTCTGGCAGCACGAGACAATAAAAAAGGCATAAACTCGCCGCGCCTGGTAAAGCTACTGTGTCTGACATAACGTTAACTCAGAGGCCCAGAGAGGTGACTGAACCCTGGCTCCCAGCGGCATCAATCCCTATTTTAATCACCCTCCTGACAACGCTTCTCTTTTAGCTCTCAAGCCGCTTGGCTCCCAAGGATGGGAACGCCGTGGTTAGTAAAAGCCATGGGGAAAAGCTTAAACGAAGTTGTAGCAGTGAGGTGAATCAAGCTGCCTGCCAAGGTGCCTTTTGCCCAGCACTGAAATCAGCCTCCAAAACCAGTTGTTTGCAACGAAAATAAAAAAGCTTGCAGCAGCCGGCTCATCCCTGAGTCCCGTCCCGGTGAGCGGCAAACAGCTTCAGAAGGAGCGCGCTGCCTGCGGCACCGTCTCTGGAGGCAGCTCCGGGTCCGAGAGTGTGGGTTTGACACAGACAGAGGGCAAGATTTCTAGGAAGGAGCAGATCTCAAATATAACTTGCAACGCTGCCTGCTTCGGATCAGCTCCTCACTGGCAAAGCTGTTAAAACAGCTCTCATCGCCTGTTTTAAATGGGCCCAATGTCTCCAGCAGCTCTGAGTCACATAAAGGAGGAGAAGGTAACAACGAGCAAGTGTTTTTCCACCGGCTGACATCGGAGTACCCAAAACACCACGGAACATGCCCCTGGATGCACCTATCACCCCGAGACGCCCAGCTTATTTTTTGCAGAAGGCCTAGTCATTTGCCCTGGATTTTACATGGCTTTGCACCTTTCCCCAGAGGCTCTCTGGAGCCCAAAGTGTCTTTCTCCACATTCACTGACTCCAGATGGACCTTGGCAAGGAGATTTGGTCTGCATTTTGCCCACCCTGAGGTCTGGCTGGTGCCTGGCCACGGGCTGTGCCCCGTACCTCAGCTGAAGGGGACCCAGCAGTGCGTAGGGAGCTGTTTAGGGCAGAGTTGGGGGTGGGGATGGGGTTGAATTCTAATTCTCTGTGGTCGTTTTTGCCTAAAAATACTCCTTTTCAGCAGCACTGTGGCCCACGCTGTCTCTCTCAGCACGGCGAATGGGTGCCGACGGCGCAGGAGCGGTCGCAGAGAGGAGACCTGACTCCTTGGAGGAGTCATGGTCGACAGCCCAAACCTCTCTCGGCTCACGCTCCGTGTGTGTTACCGCCTGCAACGTCTGGGCGGACCGTGCCAATTCAGTTGAAGTGTACGCACAGACCAAATTACCCCTCTGAAGAGGCTCTCGGGGTGGGGAAGGAGAGTCCTGCCAAACACCGGCGCCTGGAGGCACGCTGCCTTCTAACCTGCAACGCCTCCAGAGGCCCTGCAGGCTCAGCTGGCCTTTCTTTCATCTTTTACAAAGGTTGTTGCCTTCTCCAACACGTCCCAGGCACCCAGGTAGGAGTCACGTCGTGCTCTGTGCTGCCGCTGGGGTGACACCTCGCTTACGGCCCGTTGGTCACCAGCCGAGGACCTGACCTGTTCAAGTCGATGCTGGAGCTGCTGCAGCCCACGAGGAGACCCTGCCAACTGCCAACTTAATTTTCTATGCAGGATTTCCACTGAAGCTAATGGATTATTTTTCAGTGCAAATTAATACCACGGTAGATTAAATATGTTAGAGGTGGGGCTGGTAGGACTGCCTATCATTAGTGTTGCCCAATGTTTCCCATTAAAGACCCAATTTTCAGTCGCTTGCAACTTTACTGAGCTTTGACTGTTTGCATTCCATTTTTTCTTGCATGAGTAAGGAACACATTTCTTCAATTTCAACCAAAATGGCTCAGACATTCCTGGAAATGAGTTAGCTCAGGGAAAACGTAGCGCCTCGAAAAACATTTTTGGCAATCTTTTCTTGAAGGAGCTTTTTGGTTGCTGTATTTTGGATTGGAGATTTGAAACTAGGCGCTTTTTTTTTTTTTTTTTTTTTTGAATCTCCATGGTAGTCCATCTCGATTTGGTAAAATTGTAAAACTTTGAAAAATAAAATTTCATAGAACGGAAATTCCTTAGGTTTTGTCAGCTAAAAGGCTTGATTACAGCTTGGCAGAGGTAGCTGATTGCTGGCCCACAGATTTTATGCTCCTGCCACACCATTTTTTGTTGTGACAATAGTTAAGTTGCTTAAAACAAAGAGTTCACAGATCATATTGACTGTGTGTTCATACTTTTCCCAGCACCCTCTATGAGACTTTCAGTTTTATTCTTCAGAAGCACTGACCACTCATCACTAACTCAACCTGAGAGCGTCATTTTGAACATATAAAGCACTGTATGTTGTCAAATCTCTAAAAAATACGAGTAAGTGGGCATGCTCCATCCCACAGGACATCGCTGTCCTGAGGATAAACCAGCACATGCTCTTACAGTGAAGGACTGTTCTGTCACACACACGACAGGCATGAATTAAAGCTGCACCGATAACAGTAAATCTTGGCATGTCCCAATTCTGAGCGCTCAGACACGGACTTTTCTTACTGTAATTTTTGTCTGTAACATATGCATAAAGTGAGACCCAGAGCTAGAGGTTTCTGACTTTGAATCAAAAAAGACCTATTTCTTTTACGTCAACAAGTTATTATTTATCTGATGTGTGAGTATCCCCTTGTTACATACCTTAAATCTACTGTTTATTCCCTTTTACACCAAGTCACTGGAGAAAAATACTTCTCATTTTAATTCTTAATGTTGCATGGCATGTATAGTTAGTGAGGTGTTTACTTTGCATCCCATACAGAAATAAACACGCGTCCTTGAGTGCTTCCTTCATCCTTGAGCTGGGTCTAAAGAACAGTCACTGTTATGTGGATATTGCGAGCACCAAGATCTTACTACTCTCTCCTGCCTGTCAATAATAAAGACTACCTCTAAGACCAAGATGCTATCAGGTTTATCTAAGCCAGCTGCTATCAGCTTTATCTTTTGCTGCCATCTTTCAGAAATAGCAAAGATCAAGAAGAGTGAAACTAATAGCATAGACTCGTAAGTCTGTATACACGCAAAGCACAAACCCTACCTAAATACCGAGGCTGAGTATCCTTCATGTGCTGTAATTCTGCTGTCCTAATTCTCAGGGATGCTTATGACTGTGTGTCATACCGCAGGCAATGAATACTGCTGCGTGAGACCTCTGCACAGCACTAATAGGCATACCCGGGGCTCATTCTTCCAAAGCAAAAGGCTAATTAAACTGTCTGACTTTGCCGTGAAGTTGATGAGGATCACGTATAAAAGCCAGAGAACTGCTGAGCTGTAGGGCCACAGCCTTTGGGAGAAGAACAATAACAAGCACATCAACATGGGGAAAGACATTTTACACCAGGATGGACATTTCTGCACTGATGAGAGTTTCAACCAAGCAGGCACGGAAGAGGAAAACATAAAAGATTGCACGCTGGCTATTTATGGCTAACGAGGAGGGGTTCACCCACATCCGAAATTGTGACTAACTTCAGAGATCAGCCCTTCAATGTGGCTTTTGAAAAAGCAGGCACCGAAGCCCCCTTTTAAAAGGTTTAAAGAATGATAGAAAGGCATATAGAGAAGCATTTCAAAGCTGCGTGCTGCTGCAGTTGCCAGTAAGTTGTTTGAAGCCGATGCAGGTGTCTGCATAGCACTGAGCATCAGCTCTGTGGTCCACACTGCTCCACGTTCCCTCTGCACTCAGTGTTCATCGCCACTCACCTCCAGAGGTCTGCACACTGACACTTGTAGATGCTTAGGGTGGGATAAACCAGCTTCTAACACATACGTACATCTCTCTCTTGACCGCAACGGGCCAGAGATGACTCACTGAGACACCATATCTAGCTTTTAGGCATCTACAGTTAAGGGGAGTCAGCCCACCCTGCGCGTCTGAAAATTTTACCCATACGTCCCTTTACAAAAAGGATTTTCATTTTGACTGCTTAGATGATGAATTAAAACACTGAATAATTTACACTCACAGCTCTTTAGCTGAGCCCCCTTCTGTAGTCAACACTTCTGTCTACAGAGGTGGTAATTTTATTATAGCACTGGTTTTACAAACAATTGTTCAAAGACATCAAGAAAGACCAAAAGTGGGAGTGGATCCATAGCCCAGATCATCAAAGCCAAAGAGTGTCCAGTGTGAAAGCAAAGACTATGTTCCACAAATCTAGAGTTTATGGTGATAAGAGACACAAGGAACAAAAAATTAAATTGTTCTTAATTTGATTGGTACCCTAGAAACCTGGAACCAACGCTATTGCACTTCATATGTCTAGAGTGCTTGATAAATTCACTAGATAAATTGAATTCATTGAAGTATATTGTTGTCTAAGAATCTGAATCTGTGTAATCAATGTATATACTTATGCAAAAAAAAAAAAAAAAGTATCCCATGTATAATACCCTCTGTACTCCTAACCAGTGGTTTGTACTGTGCAGCGACTGTGTGTTGTATTGCCCCGACTCTGTTCTTTTTCAGCTTTTATACCACTGAGAAACACTGGTCCAGATTTTCAAAATATAACAAATAACTGTGAGTATCATCTCTTTTTGACAGGTAATCTCTGGATTTCTGGTCCCTTTTAATACAACCAGTTAAAACTGGGTTTCTTTTGCAAATCTAATCTAGGATTTAACATATGTAAACAAAGACATACCCGGTACTGCATCAGTGCCTGCAAGTGCCTACTCCTTTCCAAGGAGATGCTGCACCAATGTGAAACTGCTGTGTATAATTGTCCACCATTCTCATGACGTGTGAAGTCATACTCTGGAATATAATGAGCTATATCCCTGTTTCTAGCAAATTAAACTACAAATGCAAGAGCTGGACTCATCCATTTCTTCCACAGTGCACCTCTGCAGTGCTTGTGGAGGTGATGATTTTCCTGTTGAGCTCCAAGAGCAGTGAAACAAAACACCGTCAAGTGCCTCTGACTGCACGTGACATTTAAGACCATGTCTACTACTGCGGGAATGAGAAAGTGTATGAAGATTTAAGGAAGCAGACGACTAATTGGCATTACTCACATGGATTACAGACAGGCAGGAAGCAGATTCTACACTTGTAAGCACCCTGATTAATACCTGTTTGGCATCCTGAATTTCAATTAGCAGTGCTACTGAAGAGGCAGGGCGTTATGAAGTGGGAGTAAAGTTCACAAAATGCAAGTAGGAGAGTTTGAAGAGTGATGGAAGCAACAAACATTTATGCTGGCAATAATCAGGTTAAAGGGTTTGCCTTCCCACGCTGTGGGAAAGATTACATCTCAGAACCAAAGGAAAATGGGCAGCAGGTTAAGTTTGGATAAAGAAGGAACAATTAATATGTTCTGATGTGAAGCAGGAACATTGGAAACGTGGAATATTTCCCAGTGTTAGGAAAATTTGTAAATGCGTTCCCCAATATTCACCTTTAGGTAACACCTATAAAGCGTATTATCACCTTTATATTGTTTCTTATGCAGCTGCAATACTTTAGTTAGCGTGAGAATCTTATTGAATACTGTGCCTACAGCTAAATAACCTGAGTTTTAATCTCAGCAGTTCACACAAGCCAAGCTGAGCAGGACCTAAGCAGTACTTGACTACCGAAATCCTGCGAGAAACGATAATGATGCCTTAGTAGATAGCATCGTTTTTTAAGGTATGTGTGTATTGCACTCATTATGGAAGCTCTACAGACACTTCAAAGTCAGCTTTAAACAATTCCCAGAAATGTAGCACGGACTGTTCACAGTTCAACCAAAGATGGAGCATCCACCCAAGAAGCTGGGCAAACTGTTGGTTAACCCGTGCTGAGCTCCATCTTATCTGTGACTGTACTTCTACCACCACCTGAGCTACCTGAGCTTTAAAGCTAACTCAGGTTGTCTGAATTTCACAGCAGTCATTAGGTACACTTTAGGACTACAATATCTCATAATCTCATCTGATTTCAGCCATGTCAAAAGCAGGGTGCCTAGTCTAGGCTAGTCATCTAGCCTCCATTTATAACCAATGGAAAGGGACAGATAGATAGCTCTAAAGGGCAGTTCATTGCACTCTAAGATAGGCATTAAGATAGGTGGGATGAATCGCTCTCTGCAAGTGCCTGTGTCTCTTCATTCACTTCGGAGGAAACCTATCTTACGTGTCTAATTTTTCGAGAGCTGAAAGCCACCCTCAGTCGACAGTGAGCCACTACTGTGCTGAGAAAGCTGGTCTACTGTAGATGAGATATCTAACAGGGGATCTGAGCAGACACACGCATTAAGGAACCCAGTTCTTCATAAGAGTAAGGTTTCCGGTGTCCCAACCATACGGCAGCATGAGATCATTACTAAGTTTCTTCCCCTGAAGTTTCAATTAAGTATGATATTCTTCCTCATTTCCTCTTCTGCATTCCTTGTCTGGTTAAATCAGCATCTGTGTTTCACGTCTGGGATGACCATGTTTCAGTGGAGAAGGAAATTTATATGGACAATAAAAATAAATTTTGTAAAACTTTTATAAAGAAATTTGGGATTGACAGCAAGGAATAACTACATAAGTACTCTACTTACACTATTCCAATGCAGCGTCTCCCAAACATATTTGCCCTGTTCCCTATTTCCCAACCCAGTTTGGAAAGTGGAGGGAGAGGTTTAAGAGGTACTACACTGACATGTCAGAAAAAAAATGCTGGTATTAGCAGCAACAAGCTAAATGCATTTCAAAAGTGAAGATGTACAACAGTTCTCTTGGGAGGAAAGTAGGGAACAAAGTGGTCTCGGAAAAGCTACTCTAACGCCTTTTTTTACCCCATCTTCCTCCACGGTACCTACATGGTCCTTTTCCTTTCCTTGTAGTCATGCTATGTGGAGACACAGAATGAACTCACTTCCACCGTTGACTTCATTTGTTTAGTTATAACCCCTTTTCCCATCTGTATTTTTAACGGAGACTGTAAGCTATTCAGGGCAAAACTCTCTTACCGTACGGAACACAGCACAACTATGCAGAGGGGCCACGACTTTATTTGTGACTTGGAGAGACGTTTTGAATACAAACAGCAATAGCTGCAGTATCAAAAAAAGACTGTGATGGTCATACATGGCAAATGTACCGGGAATAGACTGCTTGGAAGCAGCGTTCCCTCTACAAAGGGATGGAAACAATCTGTCCTGTTGACAAATACAAACGGAGACTGCATTACTGTTGGTGAGGACATCGCAGGGAATGGTTTTATGCCCAGACTTGCCCAGTTGTTTTACATAATCTTCTCAACACCCTTTCCCTCTCACTGTACCAGGGAATATGTGGTCACTCTGTCACCTCCCTGGGCAGCAATGTCCTCCTATAGAGCGAGCCAGCCCATGATCACGCAGATCACTGCGATTTCAGAACAGCCGCGTACGAATTCAAGCCGTGAGTGAACTACGTAGGTTTCGCTTTCATCTTACCCTACGCACTACACCAGCAGATCAAAGGTGTGATCACCGGAAAAGAAAATATTTTTACTCTCACAGTCTATTCCTCAGAGGATGCATTTTTATGTAGCAGCCCCTCTCTAGCCGCAGTGGAAGAAAGAAGAACCGACTGGTCCTTAGGATGCCACTGCCACCCCCGAGAGCCTCCTGGTCACCGTGGTCCAGAAGTATGCCTCGTGGTGGGGGTAACAGTAAGAAGCCCTGCTCTGCGGGTTACGCACCCATCTCGAATGTCAACCTAAACCACTGGCACATATAATGTCTGTCACCTTCGACGAGGAACACTTGAATCATCCCCCCAGTTTCTTACAGCCTCTGGGAACGCTCAGGAGCTCCAGTCCCCAACTAGTACAGTTTTGTGAAATTACACATTTGCAAAAAAAATAAACCCGCAGCAAATGACAGCGACTGAAACTGTGACGTCTTTCTCATTTTACGCTGCAAAAAAGGACCTGGTGCTGTACCACTGAAATCGGAAACACTCCGACTCCTTTGTGGGGACCTGAGCGCAGAAGGTCAGGTCCCGGCCTGTCAGTGGACTGTGGTCATGCTCAACCACGCTAACGACAGTCACGGAAAAGAACCTAAATCCCACAGAATCACCACGCTGAACGTTTCTTTGGCCGTATAATCACATTTTGCCTCATTTCTTACAAAGGGGCATTATAACGCAAACTTTAAGCTTTACAAAGTCATTTAGAGCAACTTGCAAACCGCCAGACCGCCCACTCTGCCTTCCTCCGCTCCCACGTACGCTGGGAGCGATCCGGAATAACCCAGCCCGTCTCAGTAGAGACTTCTCACTCTGAAAGGCACCAGAGCGACTCACAGATTTTCGAACTTCGGTTTGGATGCAAACCCAGGACTTGCTCATCCTATCTCAGGGTGTTTAGCACTGACTTTAATTAAAAACCTCCTCACCGCGCCAAGCAGACATGCAGATGCAAACTTCCCCCATTCGGTGTCTGCACCGCACAGCTTGAAAAAAAAAAAACGCGCTACTACACTTACAGTCTGAGGTAGACGCATGAAGCAGGACCTGCCTGTAAAATTTCCTCTTGTTCTGCAAACTCTCTCTCTCGCTGCACTGCCCCAATTTACCACAGCGAAAAAAAAAAAAAAAAACTAACAAAAACCGCAGCCAAATCAATATATTCTTGGGAAGGAAGGGAGGGGGGGCTGGTAGAGTGGTTTTTGAAGGCAAGCCAGAGAATATTCTAAACGGGGGACACACAGCATGTTTTAACTGCTGTGATAATTCTGCATAAAGAGATGTTAAGGATCTAGCTCCTTGCTGTAGCATGCCATGTGTCCCTGAATAAAATTACTGCCATGCAGGCTGTTAGCAGAGGAATGCGTAAACAGACAATGTATCCTTGCATCAGTTCCACAAAATGTTGCACAACACAAATGCCTCTCGATGTGTCATTTCCTGCTTGGCCACCAGCCCAGCTCCTGACAGGCAGTCAACAACAAAAAAAAAAAAGCAAAAAAAAGCAAAAAAAATTAAATATATATATATATATAAAGTACTGAAAGATTTAAAGCTGTTCTACTCCAAAGCACATTCCACCAGCCCCAGACTTATCCCTCCACCCTTCGAAAGAAAAGAGGGAGAACTTCCTCAAAACTGTTACGGTTTTAAGTCGAGGAATCTCAAAAATCTCAATGGCTTATCTGCGTTTTATAAGCCAGGTCGGCCAAACAGTTAACACAAAGGCTGAGCAGAACCTCTCGCTGGCTTCTGCAGCGTGCGCAGACAAAAAGGCGATGTTTGCTCATACCTTTCGTCACGTGCGCACCTTGCAAGCTGCAGCGGCAGAGGAACATTCGGGAGCTGAATGAAAGAAGAGTTTTCTCCTACTGAAATGCTTCAGTTCAAAGCTCAGAACCACTTTTCCATTCACACTGAAAGTTGTAGTCAGTGACTTTGGAGACTACCTTTAATTAGAGACGAACTAAAGTCTTTGGAAGCCGGGCAAAATATAAAAATATATAGACTTCTCCCTCCTTCTTCATGATTTCCCTCCTGATTGGGTTTCTGCCAAAAGCAGCCAGAAAGGAGGCAACATCTCCTATTTGAAAGGTACCGCTATGGAAGAGCAAATCATTATTTCTGTATTTGTAAGGAGGTAGGGCAAAGGCATTAAAGGGGGGCTTAGGTAAAGGTTTGGCTTTTTTTTTTTTCTGTTTTTTTTTTTTTTGCTTTATTTAATTCCTTAACAGGAATCTCTTGCAATCTGTCGGTCAGTTATGACCTCATGACAACTTATTTCTCCAGAAAACTTCTTTCAGGCCTCCCAGCTGGAAGGCAGCTCTGCTGGCTAAGATGTGCAGAGGATTTATCCTGGATATGAGGAGAGAAAAATATCTACAGGATTTCCCAATGATTCCCAAAGATCTTATACAACCCTGTCTCTAGACTCCATCACTCAGAGTGCAATGTGCTGTCTCGATCCAGCACAAAGACTGTGCAACACAGTAGAAGTCCCTGGATGGTAATTTAGATGGATGGTAATAAATGATTAAAAATAAATAAATCTTTTCCAAGGAAAAATGATCAGAAGACCTTTCCTCATATAAAAATGGGCAGCTTTTCTGAGCGGAGCAACCTGACATCACTGTCTATTAAAATATTTTACAATAATAACAGAGAGGGAAGGCAGCAAGCTTCTACAAGCATATGTTTAATACAAGTAAACGGCACATACATTTAAGAACCTGACTTTTCTGAGGTGCTGAGCACCCAAAACACCAACTGGAGTCACTGCATGCCATGACTGTTCAGCACTCTTAAAGTCAAACTCGAAATGATTGCGCTATCTGTCATGGTACTGCTGCTGCTCCTACTGCTGCTGAAAGCACGCAGCATTCGTTCACTCCAGTCAACTTGCCAACAGAAGGTCAGAGTGCCTTGCCTATAAACAAGCCTTACAAATTCACGATCTAAAGCATGATGTCATGTCTTAAAATGATAAGCTGGCAACAAAGTAAATGACATTTTGTAAAGATGTGCATAATTTTATGTTTACGCTACTTAGAATGAAGGTTCTAATAAGTCATCAGTTGTGTTCCTTTAAAGGGAAGTTTTATAACTGAGATGAATCACAACTGCAAAAGATCAAAGTTAAAAAACATCAATGATGCCATGGGGTACTTTTTAATCTTGTAATGAATGATGATCATGTGCTCTTATGAAGTTGGTCCAACTGCCAACGCCAGATGTGTATATTAAGAAAAAAGTTGTTTGTGATGTGACAGCTCTGGTTGAGCTGCCAGAGAGAGGAAAACTGGGATAACATGCTTGAGATGTCGAAGTGAAATACAGATCCTGGCAGAGAGGGGCACTATTTACCGATACATAATTTGTTAAGAAAAACACATTTGCTATCAGAGCCGCTCGTTAACTTGAATTCCTCATTGCCCCCAACCACCTAATTTTCCTTATGCAATGTAAATGCCAGATACACTTCTTGAACGATTACTACCAAACAGTAATAAACCTATACGAGTGCAGGGGCTCTCACAAGAAAGCAGAACTTCAGCGAAACTCCCACAGCTCACTGGAGCTACTTTTTCCCTGAAAAATCAAGTTTAATAACTGGAGGTATCAGAGCCTTGAAAGGATCAGACTGCAATAACAGAACTTGCAGAACAAAGCTGACTGCAGAGTGGAGCTTCACTAAGTATTTGGCCAAAATATTAAAATTCAAATGGATATTCAAGCTCAAATTTGGCTTTCTTAAAAAAAAAAAAAAAGAAAGGTGAAGGATGACACAGTAACTCCATCTAGGCTGTAAGAACTAAGTCACTGTGCATTCCTAGGTTCAGCTGTTCAAAGAGAATAGCAGACAGGTATCGCATATAGAGACCTTTCAGGTCAAAACTGAAAAACTCCAACAGAACTTGGAAATCTTATTAAGCTACATGAACACAGCCTCACTTTTAGTCCACTCGTCACCAAAACGGTTGGCCCCAATGCAAGTGGGTTCCCTTTCTCTTCCACACAGAGTAGTACACGCTATTCTCCGCATCATTTTCAAACCCCTCTCCTCTTTCACAGCGGTTGTGTCCTCTGTGGGGAGATTTCCTCTTTTGTGGATGCCTCAATACATACATGGAAGCAGCCTTCAGATGGGAATGGCTAAATGATAAATAACTTATTCCCTGTTTTTTACTCCACTAAGGCAGTTTGCCCCGTGTCTCCAAGTAAGCTACATGGAGCAGGTGGAAATTAAAAATGGGAACTGATTCAGCTCGGGAGAGAAGACAGACAAAAATCCCCTTGCTGTGACAGAAGGACACCTCAGCTGTGAGCAGGAAGCAACGCGAGTATCTACATAATGATATTTATCCACAGCAATTTGCTTTTTCTTTTCTGTTATTCAAGGTGAAACTCTGCAGCCAGGACAGTTCTTACAGAAGGCATTTCAGCTCCCGTCTCTCAGTGTAAGAGGAGGTCACACCGCAGCGTGTATTAGCACGAGAAACACTTAACTGCATGAATTCTGTCTATGTCTTTCTACTTATTCTGTCTTTGTGGTATTTTAAACAAAACTCCATGAAAGCTCCTTAAAGGTCTCATTTGTATGTGCAGATCAAAGACAAAATAATTATCTGAGATGCTTCCATTACAGGGATTTTTTTTAATGTGGTTATTCATCAAATAATTCTTAATCTCTAAATGTAATTTAAATACAGCTATACCTGGTTAATCCAATCAATTTAGAAAGAGTCCCTCTAGTTAGATTAAGACAAAACTCCAGAACTGGCTCATCAGTGATACCCATACGATGTGAGACTGGTTACCAGCTCAATCTGCTAGACAGCGAGACAGACATATAAATCATGATGGATTAACCAGACTTGACTGTATCTAAAAATAAGTGCTACCCATAAAACTGCTAGAACATGGCAAAACACAGTTTTCATAAAAATATAGCCAGTGATCATTGCAAATAGATCCTTAGTAAGTTAGGAAGGTGCTTTGCTATGAGATAAACGCGCTGAGTGAAAATCTGCTGGCCTATGTTTAAATAAAATATGCTTTCTGTGCACAAATAAGAAACAAAGACCGTGCTGTTGATACACTGGTTTTTTATCTTTCTTTGGCCCCCAGGGGTCTATGATGAGTCCATAGCTGAAAACCAATTTCAGGTATGATGAGATTAACCAGGTGTATTAATTATCTGATGGCAAAAGAATTTAAGGGCAAACAAAAAGGCACTATGTTATGCATTTTCCCTCTGCGCTAGGACTGATCCTGAAAGATCAGTCTCCTATTTTGTTCTAAATGTCTTCAGTTGGAAGCTTAGAGGAGTTTAGGAAATTCAGCACGTTGCAGTACTGTATCTATTATGCCTAAATCGGATTATATATAAATATAGTTTATAGTTTATAGTTTATAGGGTTTAGTTCTCATTTACACTGGCAGATAATGTATCAAGACCTTGATGTGAATGAGAATCAGGTTCGTGATTGCCCAAATTCAGCCAAGCACTTAACCGTGTGTTTAATGCAAGTATGTGTGTGGTCCAATAGACTCCAAATTAAGCATGCGCTTACATATTTTGCTGAGCAAGAATCAATGTTTGACAAAGAGATATATTTCATTTATGGGTCTCTGTTAAACAAAATTAAGCAGACGTAAGTGCAAAAATAAGAATTTAATACTCACTTCTTGGCTCCCTTGGCCCATCCACTGTAACCTTTATAGCTCTGTGGTATGTAGCGACTTGGGGGGGATTTGTCAGGACAGTTATTGTCAAAGTAAAGCTCTTCCCTACAAAGGGAAAAAAACAAGGAATGAGTGATTACAACATGAAAACAGTCACATGCATGTTCAGTAAGGAATCAGAGACGTTTAAAATTATTCCCTGTCGTTACCACAATCGTGAAAATTAAAAACATAACTGACCATAGGAGTTTTCCTCCCCTTCAGTTTTACTCTATGTCAAGAATATGTCCATGTGTTGACAATCTAAATGTTTCTTATTTAATAATGGGTCATCATACAATGACAGAACAAAAGTGATTCACTGCTGAGGACAAGCCAAATTCTTTGCTGTATTGAAAGTGGTGTAAATCCAAAGCAAGTCAGATAATTTAAAAATTTACTCCAGTTTTGCAGCTGTGTGACAGAGAGCAGAATGTGGCCACATGTTATTTACTTCACACAGTTTTATCATTTCATTTGTTTGACTCGACTACAATAAGATGAGGAAAGAATATATTTTCCTCCCGGGAGTCATTTTAACAGGGAATCAGTGTCTCCTGTCCTTCATATACCAGGGGTAAGATGATGACATCATTATTACTGGAACAGACTTTTTTTTCCCTTCATATATTCCATCCATGAAATACCAAGAAAGCCCCCAACTTTCCCGTGAGGGTGAGAAACTGCTGTGTGCACGTACGCTGCTACCGTAAGCCTGCATTTTATTATTTTTTTTTTTTTAATTTTTCATGGTTTGAATTCACGCAGAGATTGCACAAGATCATCCGCAACCTTCAGCTGAATGAAAACGTTAAAAAGAAATAAATAAAGGGAGCTGCCTGCGTCTGAGCGCACATTCTCACAAGGCGCTGGCCCCGGTTCGGGAGACTCACTGACAGTTGTAATCTGTTAGATATGCAACGGTTAGTCATGTCAGATAGTCAAAACTGAAAACTGTTTCAAGACAGGAAAAGGTGGGCGTACAAGTGACTCAATAAAACAGTCAGCAATCTTCGGCCTTCATGCTCATTTGAGCTGCTACTTTACCAGACACTAAAAACTCTCTTCCCCCACCCGCCCCCCCTTCCCTGTGTGTATACGTGCATTTTTGTTGCTTGGGCTTTTCCTCTTGCTGAACTCTGAAGGCATTCAATCAAGACACAAATCTTAAACGATATGTTACAGCACAAACTTAATGCAGTTTTTTCAAGCCTAATAGAGAACAGCTTATATATAAGGCATAATACAGAACAGAGCTTTGGTTGTCAAATCTAGTAATTGGTCTTTCTTTCTGGCCCAAGTCATATATCCCCCAAACCTGCCTGAGACACGCGTCATTTATTATCAGGAGTGCAACTTCAAACTGTCTTGGCTATATTTTTCACAAACTAGAATGTGACATGGATTTTTATTGTTTTTTTAAGGAAATATAACTGTCATTTAGAGTAAAATGATTTTCCAGGTGTAGCTGCGCTCCAGCTGTGCCCACCTCTCTGAGAGATGCCGGTCAGAGGGGAGGTTGGGACCTCAGCAAAGGTGCACAAATCTCAGGAGGCTGAATTCTGCCTCAGTGGAGAGGCACGGCCACCCCTGTTTTGTGTGGAAAGGGATTATTTCTCACATCTTTTCATAGAACCACAGAATAGCTTGGGTTGGAAGGGACCTTTAAAGGCCATTGAGTGCAATGGGCAGGGACATCTTCAACTAGACCAGGTTGCTCAAAGCCCCATCCAGCCTGACCTTGAACACCTCCAGGGATGTGGCATCTACCACCTCTCTGGGCAACCTGTTCCAGTGTCTCACCACCCTCATTGTAAAAAATGTCTTCTTTCTATCTAGTGTAAATCTGCCCTCTTTTAGTTTAAAGCCATTACCTCTCGTCCTATTGCAACAAGCCCTGCTAAAAAAAGTCTGTCCCCATCTTTTGTATAATCATAGAATCATAGAATGGTTTAGGTTGGAAAGGACCTTGAAGATCATCGAGTTCCAA
>NW_009646525.1:893007-903450 GCF_000708025.1 Charadrius vociferus
CCAGGCTGAACAGCCCCAACTCTCTCAGCCTCTCCTCATAGGAGAGGTGCTCCAGCCCTTGGATCATCCTTGTGGCTCTCCTCTGGACATGCTCCAGCAGGTCTATGTCCTTCTGATGTTGGGGGCCCCAGAGCTGGACACAGTACTCCAGGTGGGGTCTCACCAGAGCAGAGCAGAGGGGCTCTGCTCTCACTAGAGCAGACAGGATCGCTTTGGAGAGTGACCATCACAGGAGGAGGGTGAGGTGTACATAGAACCTCCAGTCTTTGTCCCGTCCTGCCCATCCGCTGTCCCCAGAGGCACCGTGTGTGCTGCCAGCGTACAGCGTGCACGTTGGCAGCCTCCAGACACACCAACAGCCCCGCTGAAGCACACGGTGCCTCCGTGCCTGCTTGTTTAGGGCTGAAAAGGCTCTGTGGCTTTTATCCCTCTCCGAGTAGGGATTCAGCCTATTGCTTGGATATATATAAATTCGCCAGGGAGAGGTTTAAGGCCTCCTTCAGTGCCAGCCTATCCTGTCAAAAAGTTCTGACGATGAAATTGCGTGATGATGCCATTCAGATCACAGATACCCACATAAAATCAGTAGACTATTATTGGTAACAAAGATACTAAAACGATTTTCCGTATACTTTGACCAAAGAATTTGGCCTTCCAATTTATATGCCAAATCAGTATAAAAGTCTATCACAGCTGAAAATTAACCCAACAAAATATACTGTTTGTAAGACCCTGTAAAATCACATCGGCATGATTTTCTGCACTAAACATATCTCAACAGGATACAGTAGCCAGAAAAAAATGCATTCCTTCATATCTAGGAGCTGCATTTTGACCCCACCTGTGAGCACTTCTAGATTATCACCTCTCGGCCAGCCTAAGCTGAACAGGTAAGCTTCTCATTTGAAAGGGAAACTGGTTTTGGTCCCTAACTGGTATTCTACCAAACCAAAGCACTACTGAAGTAACTCTGATGAAGCCCCCTCGCGCTCAGTAAAAAATACATCATTTCATCGCGGGGAGCCGCACGGCCCTGCCAATGCACTCCGGTTCCAGAGCTTTCAAGACATGATTTACATATCTCAGGACTAAGAACAAAATAAATTTTTGAGGTCCCCTGTTTCAGTGATGCTTATGCCTTCCACAGATATTTCACAGATATCCCTCCTCAGCTACAAAATCCTTTAATGCACTTTTTATCACCTTTCTTTATTGCCCTTAGTCATTTCAACTAACCACTTTTAGAGGCTAAAGACTAATTGTAGTTCTCTTTTATTAAATTCCCCAGCCAAGCAGTCATCTGGCACTATTGCTTCAGTGTGTCTAAACCGTGCACTCTTTGTTATTCACACATGGGAGCCGAGCTGACACAGGAGGACGAGATGGACATATGCTGAAGCACAAGGCAAAGCCCAGAAATTAGCTTGAAAGGAGACTCGGCAGCTTGTGTGTGTTGCATATTTTTTCAGTTAGATGCTAATGTGATTAAAGTATCAGGACACAACAAAATTAAGGTTATGATCCTTTGCCTAGTGAAGACAGGAATTCTTTCTTCTCTGTGCTGTGGATCAGGCTTGTAAAAGTGAGCTACTGCCTCAAAACCACACACAAACGACTTCTGCATTCACAGAAAGCGCCCCAGTTACTTATTCTTATGAGTCCAGAAAAGGTGTTTAAAAGAAATTATACAAACAAAAACGTGACGCTTCTGTCAGGCAAACAACATCAATATGCATAGAAATCAAGTTTCTCCATTGAGCCATGGGAAGCAAGAAAAAACGTGGGAGAGGAGGTGAAGCGGTGAGTTGATGATTCAGACTTCACAATCAAATTTAGAGATACAGAGATCAAAGCACGAGCTGTTTAGAAAGATGTAAATCTAAAGTCAGGAACAGGTGTGGATTAGTTTCTCGCCACCGAAAAATTATTTCTTTATTACTTTATTTTTCCTGTTCTACTTCAAGACCTGTACCTACAGATATTTGTCTACGTAAGGAGCTTTCTCACTTCTGTCTGCAACTACTGCTTTCTTTCCCTGCTATTTTAAGCAGAGTTCTAAAAATCTATCATTAATGATAACTCCTTCTCCTTCTCTCCCTCTCTCTCTCTCTCCCCTTCTCTGTTGTAAGTCTGGAAGACAAGTCTGGACCAATTTCTCCATCCTGCCTCTGGCAGCAGAATGCAGCATTTCAGATCCTCCACCGAGTCCCGGCTGCTTCAAAGGAAAAGCCCTACTTTCTTCCGTTAAGATCATAAGAAATATAGGGGGAGGGGGTCAGCTCTGTTTGGACATAATTACACTTCATCAAAAGAAGCTTTCTTCATCTTCCATGCGTGAAAAGTCTGCAAGCAGTTAAGTCTGTCTTTTTTCTTCCTTTTTTTTTTCTTTTTTTTTTTTTAAATATAAAAATTGCTATTTGGGAAACTAGCCAAAACTCAGAAAGCCAATATAGTAAAACAGTGCACACCCTTTGTTTTTCTTTGAAGTCTCTTAAATAAATACGTTGAGGGTTTGAAAAGTACACTATCGCTTTTCCATAGATTCTACCCAGATTGATCAGAGAAAAAGTCTATCCCAAGTCTGCTAGATACAAATATACATTAAATTACTGGAACCAAATTTTAGGAGATTTGTGTTTCTATGTGTCTGTAGCCATATCTACTGAGGCTTTAGGCCCTCTGTTTCATTTCCTATGCTTTAATAAAAAGTATATATCATAGATTTCAAGTGAAATTCACAGATCAGAGGTAGTACATCACATTTCAGTTCTTTTTCAGCTCTACTGACTGATACACTACTGAACTTTTACTGTAAGGCAGCAGTAGTGATGGAGCCAGAGGACTTTCAAACCTAATCCATCAGCAGAATAACAAAGCAGACTGGGGTTTTTTGAAGAAAGCAAGACAAATGGAAGGGACAGGTAACACCTTATGCAAAAGGGCAAAGAACTCCGTATTTATATTGCATTACTGTTGCAAGAGTTATTCTGTCTTTCAAGTCATTCTTTATTATTGATACTTTTTAAGTTGTAAAATGATAAAGACAATTATTGGCCAGGTCACTAAAAAACCAGCCACTGTAAGCCACGCTTATGGACTCACTTTCACAAAGTGAAAAGCGCCTGGACCTATTTAGACTATCTACGTCTCTGTAACATGTTTAATTTTTTTTTTTAAATAAATACTCTTTCCTTCCTTAAGATTAATTGCAACTGCTTTCTAAAGAATATTACTGTAAAATTAGCTTTATTGCTAATTCACCAGCACAATTGTTTGGCTTCTGTTGCTTTGTTTCGTGCCATGCAGAGCTAGTTTAAAAAATGAATAATTACTTCAAACGCATAAAGGAAAAAGTATGTAGGTTGAATCAAAGACTGATACAATAACCCCCTCTGAAGATTCCTGCAGCAAAAACTGAAGTGCCAGCTTCCTTCGAGCTATCCTTTCAATCATTACCTGAAATTGGAAAGCAGCTACAAGACTCTTAAAGAGGAGTTCTTGCAAGCTTGCAATGATTACAAAGGCTTTCTATGAGTGCAGTGCAGTTTCCAGATTATAGGAAGCTCCTAAACAGCTGGAAGACAATGACAGCACTCTACACCTTCAAAAAAAAAAAATAATTAAAAGTTACCCTGTCATTTAAAGTAAAGGTTAAATTTAGTTCAAGCCCGAGCTTACCAGCAATTCATAAAAAGTCAACCAGGTTACTAAAAAGAAAAGTACAGCTTATTTTTGCAGGTCATATGCAGTTTGGTTGTAAAGGGCAGGGAAGTCGCTAGAAAGCTTTCCACCAATAGCTGTAAGCCCTTAAAGATGTGAGCTCTTAAAGAATATATCCTATAGCACATGCGATATGCAAAATCCCCTTAATTATAGGTCTTCTGCAACAACTTCAGAAGCAGCTCTACTGCTAGAAGGGAATTCTCCACCTCTCGTTGCCGTGGCCTGAGATACACTCTCTGCCTCCACAAAACCCAGATCACAAATACCCTCTACAAACACTTCTACTTTTGCTGGGGGATTAAAATAAGGAGGCGGGTACTCTGCGAATCATTTTTTCAAAACCTGTGTCTGACAAAAACTTACAGAGACGTGAGGAGTCAGAAAAACTTTAGAGAAACTCTTAACTCGGTTTGCACAGATGCTGCACTTTGCAAACAGAGCACGCGCCCATCCCTCCAAATGAAAGGCTGATGACAGTGTATTTACAGATTGATCAGTAGTTCATTGCAAAGTAAGTTTGACATCTAGACATTGTTCTTACTTCATTATGGACACGTAAAATGCAGTGGCCTACCTCTTCCACTTCTGCCCACAAATCGTAAATCATTAAATCTGGCCACCTGGTTCTTCATCACAGCAGAAGCGTTTCGCAGCTCTGCAGAGTAGTTCTCATCGTTTCCAGCCATGACGGTGACCACCGTCCCATCAGGCACTTCTCCTAAGGCCACCACCTGTTAAAAGGGGAAGAGAACCGCAACTCATGAAGCAACGCTTTGAAAACGTGTGTCTCCATCCCAGCTTTGCAGGCTGCCATGCTCATTACGAAGCTCTGTGGCAGCTTCTCCAGCCCGCTGTGGTGACGAGTCATGGATTAGCTGAACACAGAACAAAGTGCCACATCAAACAAAGAAACATCTTGTATTGTCTCCCTTTCTCATAGCCTAATAGGGAGTTTCTTCTTTGTTACATTTCTTCAGAAACATTCAACGTCTTTATGTAGAGTGTATGGTTTAATGCCTCCTGAAGGCCAACTTTGTTCTTAGCAACCAGTGAGCAGCGAGAAAACATGAGGCATGGCTCGTATCCATAAATTATACGCGGGAGCACATTTGAAATGGAAAGTTCAAAATTACTATTAGCAGTCGTATCACCCAGATTCGGTCCTACTTCTCTGCCGGTTGCACCCATCACCCTGACCCCAGAGCTCCTCAGGCTTCAACCCAGAGAGAACCCCCCCCAGATCCCCATCCCAGCAGCGGCACCGGGGGCATTAGCAGACACAGCTCTCCACCCATCCCGCCGCTGCCATGGAGCACTTCATGGCTGGGATTCAAACTCTTCAGATGCAATATAAAACAAAGGCTGTGTTTCCTCGCAGGCATGTAAATTTTCAGCGCGCTCGCAAGAGTCGCGTGTGGTTAGCGCTTATATCTCCCGCAAATTCCAGGACGGGTGAAGAGAAGATATCAAAGTATTTCTCCCGACGTTTCAGCGAGCTGATAGTCTCACGTTTATGCTTCAGTGGTTGTGTAGTGCTCCGACATCTGATCAGATAAATGCCACAGAGCAGACAGCTACTGTCTTCTAATTTGGAAACACCAGGGATACCCACAGTGTTACTGCACCATCAGTTTTCAAAGTAAAAATAAAGTTTACTTTCTTTTATATATACTTTTACTAAATAAACAGGAATACTAAGATACTAGGAAGAAAACAGACATGTTTCTTTGCATGGGGTAAAAAAAAGTCCACATCAGTATCAAGAAAATAAATTCCTTTTGCCCAGTTAGCTAATACTGACACTGGAGATGATAAATTTATAACAAAAAGAGATTCACAAATATTGCATGGTTGAGCTCTAACTTGAAAAAAAATAAACCTTGAGATACAAAGTGTGTCCCCTTGCAGTTTCTACCAGTTTACACGGTCAGACATGACTTTTTATATTCTTCGGAGTAATTTATGCTGTCCCTGAAATATACATTACATTTTGTCATAAGCTTGGCTTGAAACGTCTTTGCCATAAATGATCCTGTCTGAAAGTAATAATTGCAGGTTGCATTTTAATATTAATTAAGCGGAAAGAATAAGGAGTTCTGAATGTATAGGGAGAGCATTATGTGGCCCAGTGCGCTGTACAATGTTTCTCTAAAACAATAAAAAATGAATGACAAAGGTATACAAAATCTGAAACTATTTAAAATAGACTGTATTACCGAAAATTACAGCTTGTCTTATTGAAAAAAGATATTGAAGAGAAAGCAGAAAGCAACGCTGAAACACTGTATGAAAAGGATCTACCCTGGTGCTCTTCTGCTTTTCCATAAAACACCAGGTGACACCACCCAAAACTGAAAACTGAGTTTTACCACAGACTACTGTGAAGTCTCTGTCTATCAAGCAAAGATTTTACTTTAAAGTAATATGAACGTCCCTCAACATAAAAACACAGGAACCACGGTTGTGGATAAGATCTGAGGTCCCACGAGCTCGCTGCCTTGGGTCTGACAGCAACCAGGACTGCCGGCTTCAAAGCCAGGTGTAAGGAATGATAAATAATAAGCAAATAACAACTAATATTCTGCTGAACAGATTATAGAGCTGGGTCTAACACTTAATAAATGGATATTGGCTTAAACTCTGCAGCACGGGGCTTGAGACTACTTATAAAACACTCTCTTCCCAGTTTGCGATAGACCACGTTATCTCTGAAAAGTCTTGTCCTGCACTTTAGCATTCAGGGGAGCTGCAACCTCTGCTTTTAAAACATCAAAAAAAAAAAAAAACCCACCAAAAAACCAAAAACCAACCAAAAACACATTAACTCCAGAAATGCAAAGAAGCCGAGAGCACAGGAGGAAGTGTGAGCCTGCCGGGGGCCTCGGCAGAGGGAGCGAAAGGAGTGCAGCCCCAGCTCACCTCCTTCCCTCGAGGTAAGCGGAGCAGCGGCATCACCTCTCCGCCTCATCCCACTCTCCCAAGCGTGGACACAGCTCGCAACACCTGGGCAGGAGGCAGCAAAACCTCTTTAAAGGCCTCCCCCCAAGTCCCTCATCGCTTTGCAGAGGTTTCCCCCCTACCCCTTATATCAGTTCGATTTGTCAGCTCAGGCATCAGCCTGAAGGTCCACGTGCCGCTGCCGGAGTCCCCGCGCTGATGGCGCCTAATCAAGAACTGCATCATTAACGAAATGCAGCGGCGTTCTGATGCGGTATGATGCAACATCACTAGTCGTCTCATTAGGAGAAGACCGAAGGAAAAGACAAACTGAAGTCAGAGGTGAAAATCAAATCTTCGGCTAATAAAAGAAAGCCCTACTACATGGAGAGGTCCCCCGCTATGCAACAGGAGTAAAACGTTTGTTGTTCTCATAATTTCCTACTGGTTTTGCCACAAAATACCAGAAGACCATTGCACACGTACATAATAGCACTGGTGAGAAAAAAGCTTTGCCAAACGAGTTTGAAACCTGGAGAAATCTGCATCATTTTGAGAATTTTTAGAAGTAACTTCACATACTGAAAGACAGTTGGCGTAAATCTTGATTCGGTAATTTTACGCTATAGTATCAATCCAAAATTCTTTACATATTCTTAGAAAGAGGATTCTAAGTGCACTGTGAAATGAATAAGGACTGCGTAAAAAATTAAAAGATTAGAAGTAGCCACAGTGCACGTTCCTTACCTATTCTTCAAACACAAATATCTCTGCTATTTCAAAATCTTTACTTTCCCTATTAAACTACCTACATATTTTGCTGATTAAAGGTAGATTTTGCTTTTGCTTTTTTTTTTTTTTAAACAAAAGCTCGAAAAGGTACACGAAGTCAGACGAAGCCACAAAATAAAACCAAACCAATTCTTACAAGTCGAAAATAGCTACATTTTTGGTTGGGTTTTTTTTTTTTTGGCATAACACAATTCTCATCTGGTTAGGCAACCTGTTTGCCCAGTTTCGGTCTGGTGGGATTTGAACTGGTCAAAGTATGTACCCTAAAGACGGAAGTTATAAGCACGAAGCAAAACTACTATACAGCAGCAGGTACTACGACTTTCAGCAGAGGAAAACGGTTGTTTCAAAACAAAAAGCTAGCGTACATGCTAAACAGTTCCTCTCAAACACTGATATCCACCACTTCAACAACTTGCAAAACACTGAATTCGAACGGCCTCTGAATGTAAAATCTTCCGTATCGAGGATGCCTTTTCCAGAGATTGCCAAAAGAGCATCTGATACTATTAAAAATATTTTAATGTTCTGTAACTTGAAACAGAATAACTGATTTGCGCTACTTTTTGTTTCAAAATGTACATCTGGGCTGACAATTTATACAGCAGGTTTCAGCTTGAAGTTATTTAAAACAGCTGAGTTACAAACTCTGAAAATTGGGGTTTGGAGTGGAAATGCTGACAGACCCTGAACTACTGCGGTGCTACTGGGGAGAGGTTTTAGACTTCACGGCCCTTTTTATTTCCCCTGCCTTTAGGTCCACTAAGACTCTTTGCTGCTATCAGCATCATACAGAAGCCACTCATAGCCTCTAACGTGGCAATTTGTGCCTTTATCGCTTTCAGTAAAAACTCCCAGGCAGACACTTAAACAGAGGGCCAAATTCTGTCGACTCTACTCAAATAAAGCACTGCTGGCTATTAAGATTAACATGTGAATATGATTTTGGACCCAGGTGCACAATATCTGGGGGTTTTTTATGCTGGAATATCACTAGATAGTTAGAGCTACACTACTAGGTACGTGTCTCATACTCTTCCCCACAAAACCAGTTTGCATTAACAATCTTATTAGTTAGTACACTCAACACAGACTCGCTCCCCAGTGCCTGTATATATTAATACTTAAAATTCAAATCGAACACCAATCCAACATTATTTCAAAAAAATTATAATCAACCCCAGCACTGTTTATAACAGACTTCCTCTCCTGCATATGATTTATATCTGTTTTTTTAAATTAAAACAGTGCTATACCCAGAGTACTTTTAAACTAGAGATCTCTGAGAGAGAATTATGACACACTTAACACACTACTCAAAACATTATCATCAACATCTTATTTATTGCCAATAAAACTTCAAAAAGTGTGTTGTCTGTGAGCTATTTGACTTTCAAGTTACTATTTAGCTGAGATTTCTATACCCCAAATCTGTCTTTTTTTTTTTTCCTTTTCAGAGATAATTCCCACTCTGTTATATCACAGTCGAGTATTTCACTGTATGATACACGCAGATTTTTGGTCCAAAAGTAATGGACAGCTGCACATAAGTTACATTTGAAAAATGAAATAAGTTTTTTTAAATGGTCAGAATCATTTCAACTCAGTTTCAAATTAATTTACCAGTAAATAAGGGCGTCTATATCTTTGGCATATTTTAAAAAGTACGCATTGCGCGCTGCAGGTGAGAACACAGATGCACCCACAGCGGAAGAGTGCAAAGGGCACCGCGTACTCCTGACGCATCAGTAAATTGGTCAGATCTATACCTCCTCGTCAGCAATTAAATATAGGACCCAAATATAAGATGTGTGTAAATATATATATATATGAACACAAAAAGACTGGGAAACGGTCTAAACCTTTTTCTATCCTTCTACAACATGTAAGTATTTTTATTTTAATAATATTCTAAATACTTTAAGATCTGGTTTAGATCTTTCCCTTATTCTAATGAACTGCGACCGCATCCTTTGAATTGCTGTAAGGTAGGAGAAGGCTCAGAGGTTTCAAATGAAAACAGCAATGCCAGCACCATAACGTAAGCACTCTCGCGTCCCTTCTGTGAAGAGTAACTATAATACCAACCTAATCTAACGCTCAATTAAATTATAATCACGATTCTCCGAAAGCTCCTCCTCCTTACCCCAAAGCCCCTGTGAATCAGAACCGCTGTGATCCACACCTAGAGAGCCTCCGAGTGCTACGCCGAGTCACGGAAAGCGAAGACGCCCTATTTTTCTCCTATTTCCACCAAAGTTTGCCCATGGCGACCTGCACGAGCAGGCCCAGTGCAAAGGGTCCCTCCGCAGCTCCAGGCCCTCCAGGCTGCTTCCCCCACACCGGAGCGCTTCAGTCAACTCTCATCCGCACCCCTATCGCATTTTCAAAGCAAAGCTTCATCTTTATCACCAGTCACTCAAAAGCCAGCTCATTTAACCGCTTCTACTAATTTTTTTTTCGCGGATAAACTGCGGCTTGCAATTGGGAAACACAAAAAACAAGGCGACTTTCTGGAAACGGGCTGGGGGAGACCGTTCCCAAACTCTTCTACTTTTCGAGCGATTTCCAGGCACGTTATTTTTCACGCAGCGGGTGCAGGAGGGATGAGATTCTCACCGGGTCACCCCACACCGGCTCCGACCCCACAGGTGCTCTGGGACACCCGAGCCATTGCCCTCTCCCTACCAAAGGCCGCGGGAGAGAAAAATCCAGGGGGAATGCTTTCAAATATTGCTACGGGGAGGAAAAGGGCTTGCTTTAAAGTGCACTATTATTGTTGTTATTATTGTAGTTTTTTTAAAAAAATATATCTTTTCCTCTCATGAGCGCGCCACGGGGATGTAGAGGGAAAATGAGAAGCAGCACCCCCGGTGCAGCTGGGGTGGTATTTATGATTGAAGCGTGCGAACCCCTCCAAGGAGAGCCACTTCTGGCCAGACACTTCCTCTCTTGTCCACCAGGAGAAGTGAAAGGGCTCCGGACCCCCCC
>NW_009646525.1:906323-908089 GCF_000708025.1 Charadrius vociferus
GGGGCTGCCCCGCTCAGCACAGCCCGGCTGGAAACTGCATGGTCCCGGCTCCTGCCCAGCTGCAAAACGCTGCTGCTTCTCCTCCTCCTTCCTTCCTTCCTTCTTGCACAGTCTCTCTGCTCTTTTCCCTCCTTCTAGCCACCGCTTCTTCCCTCAAGCGCTTGAATTTCTTTCCTTTTTTCCTTCCCCTCCCTCCCCGTCCTCTTTTCCTTTTCGGATTTGCAAAAGGTTTTCCTGGGAGAAGGCAAAACCAGCTGCTGGTTCGGCTTCCCGGGCTGCTGCTGGCGGCGGCCGCCAGAAGAGGAGCGTAACTCTCAAAGCTCCGGAGAGGGGGTGTTCAGGGGAATGTCCCGATTTCCTCCGAAGAAATCTAAAAAGGCGCGAAGCGATTTCGGCGTGGCGAGAAAGTTACTGGGGTTGTTGGGGTGAGGAGGAAAGTCACAGGACTAATAATGAAAAGAGAGACTTGAGCCGGTTCCTTTGGGAGGATCCGGACTTAAGAAAAGTTGAACTTTCGGATTCCCAGGGAAAAAAAAGCGGGGAGCATAGTTGGAAAAAAAACCCCAAGCAACAACAAAACCAACACCAACAACCCAAAACACCCCTCCTTAGGCTGATTTCTAAAATATGACCAAGTAAATTCTGGGAAAAGGCAGCCTCGGTGCAGTCCGGTCCTTTTAATTAAGTCGCTGCTGGGTCCAAGTCCGTTGAGTTGAATAGGCTAACAAAAATCTTTCTTTTTTTTTTCCGCCCTTGATGAACAACAGCAGCAAAAAAATCATTAAAATGTCCGTTTGTTTAAGTTTTTTTTTTTTTTTTTTTTGAAAAATCGGGTTAAAAAACGTCAAAAAAGAGGCAAAAAAACCCAACAAACTTCTTTTGGATCCCAAGAAGTTGAGGTCGGGAAAGATGAAGGAGCCAAAAAAAAAAAAACCCAAAAAAAACCCGGCACAGTTGTTTTTTTTTTTTTTTTTTGTCCTGAATGTGGTTTTTTGGAGGCTGGGATTTCTAATGATTAGGTTTTTGTGGTTTATATATACAGGACTCTCTGGTTAAGGCGATCATTATGCTGATGAGAGTCAGCAGCACGTGGTGCTTCAGCCCTCAGACTTCTGCAGCCTTCAAAATAAATAAAACAATGTGCATCCCCCACAGGAGGAGAAACTTCGCTTTAAGTCCCTCTCACCCACGGGGAGGGGGACGGGGACGGGGAAGGGGGGGGGACAATCAGTATTTGTGCCTAATGGTACATTTCTTGCTTTAAAACCCAGGTAGACATATTTGGTATGAAGGAACAAGGAATTAAATTTATTGTTACCCTGCCACCTTAAGCTTTATTAATGCAACAATTGTCAGAAGAGAGACTGGAAGGTTTGAAGATGAAGTCTGGAAAACACACGCTACTTTCTGCTACCATTAAGAAAGCAGAAGATTCCACTGTATCCAACCACAACTGGACTCAGCGACCACTTGAACAGAAAGCAAGAAAAAAAAAAAAAGGGGGGGAAAAAAAAAAAAGGGCAGATCTTAGTAAAAACAATTTACATACCCAATAGTAAAAAAGTGTAAACGCCTCCCAGCGCAGATAACAACCTATCACATCCCTCCCTCTAATTTCTAAGGCTTTACTTCGACTTGCTGCTTCCACCTTCTTGCGAAAAGTCGGCGCTGCGTGTGTGCTCCTTGCTCGCCGCCTGTGTGTGACTCGGAGCGGTGTGTGTCCGTCTGTCTGTCTGTCTTAGGGACACACACACACACACACACAC
>NW_009646525.1:909352-912875 GCF_000708025.1 Charadrius vociferus
CCCTTTTTTTCTTTTCTTTTATTTTTTTTTTTTTTTCTCTCCCCCTTTTTTTTTTTTTCCCTGGCCCAACGGTGGAAGTTTTCTATCCCATTGCAGAAACGCCATCGCGGGGGGATAATGCTGCAAACCCCTCCCAAGCTCACCCCGCTTCTCCGACAGCCATAGGGATCTGCTTTTCCCTCCCCGAAAAAAGTGGCCACAGGCACTTCCAAAGGACAATTAATCATCACCTACAAGGACTAGTGTATCCAGAAGCTCTGGTTTGCTATAGTATACAGAAAATATATTTTTTCATAATTATTTTGATAAAATATTTATGACCATGGGTTCTTTCGGATTTTTCCCCCTTTTTAGCTGGAGGGGAAATACATTCCATTAGAGCCATTCCAAAGGTGCTAGAAAGAAGGGAAAAGGTTGTCTTATATCCAAATACTATATAAGCTTGACAATCGTGATTTATTTTACTTCCAACAAGAAGATACATTTCCACTTTTAATTAGTCACACTAAAAGTTTTACAGTTGCCTCTCTTCCTACTAAAATAAAATAAAAAGTTAATTAGGATAAACTAAACTAAGTTATTGGAAGCTACCAGTTTAAGGTCACTTAAAATAGTCCATGGTTATTTATAATGTCGAAATAAAATTTTCCACTGAACGCCCTAACAAAGTTTCAGGTATCTGGCACAGCTGATTTTCAGTCTCCATGCAAAAATATCTTTCTGCTGAACATTTACACATTTAACAGGAACTTACAACAGCCTGGAACAGATCACAGCTCAGAGCACTAGAATTTTATTTAAATAGTTATGGACAAATTAATAAAAGTACCAGTAATGTTTATGGACCTGCATAAAAGCTGGATGGGATTTTTCAGGAATAGTAATTTATGTTATGATATATATAATCTGGAACGCTGGCTTGGATTTGGCTGACATGGAGAGCAACCCTGCTGCTCGGCTTTCCTCGGCTTTTATTTCAGAACTTCTCGGAATTTTAGCACTGGTTGCAAAATGGGTCATATTTTAAGATGTTAGAGAATTGTAGGAGGTCGGTGAAAAAATGCGCTGGCACTGCAAATTATGTCTTAACAAACACCTTTGGATCCACTTCATAAAATAGGATTTTCATTAGCACGGTTACGTTTGCTGTAATTTCGATTGTCTTCCAGCTTTTTTACTTTAGACTGTGTTATGAATACAGTCATAATTAGATTGCTTTTGGACGAAAAGGTAATGTTTTAAAGAGCGCTGAGTTTGTTCAACGTTACATTTATAAAACAGGGGCCCAGCACGCTCCTGTTGTAAGCACTGTATGCTCAAGGTGAAAAAGAATTGTCAAATTTGAAAGATTCTAACCTGAACGATGTTCCTTAAATAAGTAGTTTTGATGACAGTTTGTTGGGCTGGAATGTGCTGTAAATACGATGAGTACAGAATTTATGTTGAGCTTCCCTATAGATGTAAACAGCCTTTGTGAAACGCGAATAAATGAATGGGTTCACTGGGTTTGTTATTGTACTGGATATTTTTAGTCAGAGCGACTACAGCAATGTCAGCAATTATTACTATCGTTAAGGACTTGCCAATATTCTCTTTCCAAAATCTACCTTCCCAAAGTTTGTTGTTTTTTTTTTTTTTATTCACTCGTGAAAACGTGCATCGAGCCAAAATATGTGAACTTAAGTCAGCTTAATGCTAGAGAAGGTTTTGCCCAAATTTCCATTCATTTCAGTTGGGGCAAGATAAGCTCCAGCTTCTCTTGGCAGCGCTTTACTTTCGCTTTGGTTGCAAATTGACTGTTTGCCCAGCTATTCTTTGCTTTTTCTTAAGTATGACAAATAGTAGCTCTAGATTTGCGTGTTATTTGGTCTGTTAAGTAGGCATGTGGTAATGAGTTCTGTAACTACAGCATTCATAGTCAGACTATGGACTACTATGGTTTGTTTAACTACTCTGCCCCTGCCCCATTGATTTACGGCCCAGATAAAAGAAGATTCTTTGTGTCCTGAAATTAGTCGAAAGCATTTAATATTTCAGCACCACACACTGGTTTTTAGCATTTATAGCCCCCGATACAAACATAAGCAGAAAGGTTTGAAAGACGGGCTAGAAAATGATTACATTAAAAAATCAATCTTGAGAATATTACTTTTTCCCCCGGTATTTTCAGTAGGAAGTGAGGAGCGAGAGCTGAGACTCTGGCGTTCTCCCTCAGGATTTGACGCTGACTTGCTCTGTGACCTCGGAGAAGCCTTTTAGCAAGTTTTCCTTCACTATAAAATGAGCTTCTAACTATTTCTATATACCTTTTGAGATAGAAAAATGCGTTAAATTCTCAGAAGTCCAAAGACTAGAAGGGCTCCGCGTCTGTAAAGCAAACCGGTAATAATACCAGGAGAAAAATTCTAAAAGCTGGGAAGAAACCTGCCGCGTCACTCCTGAAAAATTGTCAGCTTTTCCATGGCACGCAGTGAAACGCACATTGTACAAACAACAAAGTAAATAGTTCCTGCTTTTTTTTTTTTTTCTTTTTTTTTTTTTTTCCCCCTAAATGCTGTATTTTCTGCCTCTCTAATAAGCATGGACAGCAAGTCTGGGTCTCGGTCCTCCTGGAGGGTTCTCCCATTTGCCTCCCTGGCTGCAGCCTCTGATGCCCCCTCAGAACTGTGTGTCTTTTCAGTGAGGTTTAAAGCAGCAAATGACTATGCCATCATTGCGACGGAAAGAAACGTGGGCCTACTTGTCACCTTTTAACAGCATTTGAAAGAGAAAATATGGCCTGTTCTTTCTGGCAGTAAAACCCTAAATACGCAGAACAATTAGAAAAATGTATGGCCCGTCTTTTTCAAGTAAATTCTTTTTTTTGTTTGTTTGTTTTTGCGTGCAACATGCAAACTAAGAATTAACTGTAGAAAGCTGTTAGGGTTCTCATAGTTGGGCACAACCTTGGTTTTTTTCATGGCAAGACTGACTTTGTCCCTTTCCATTAATCCTCCTCCCAACTTCTGCGTAACTGATTTCAGAATGAGGAAAAAGTCACGTTTTTTTTTTCCCTTGCATGAATTCAGAGAAAAGTGGCACATTGTTTTAGAGATATAAAGGCTAAAAAAAGAGAGCTTAAATTTTCTCTTTTTTTTTTTTTTTTTTTTGTATTTTTCCTTCTTTCAGCATATATAAAACCAGCATGAGCCAAAAACTTCACGGTTATTTTTTCTGTTGACCTCAATGAAAACTGGTTCCCTTGACTAACTGTAGGGCAAGTGGGTGGTATAACTGTTTGTAATTAAAAAGGGTTTATGCATTTGGAACCTTGCAGAGTCCCTAAATTTTGCATGCTGGTTTTTAAGAGACTAATGAAGTGCACTCTGGCCAGATACAAGCTCCATAAAGCTCACACAGAAGATACTACAAGATGTTAAGTCAGTCTCGAGTGGGAGAGGTTGTTTTTAACGCTCCCAACCACAAGCACACCACCAGATCCTCGCATTTACTCTCTCAGTGTTGCAATGGTGTTGTAATTGGA
>NW_009646525.1:912893-926059 GCF_000708025.1 Charadrius vociferus
GCAGGAATGGCAGAAAAAAAAAAAAATCAGGCAGATTCTTTGTTAATAACATGAGTCTTGAAGCTGAAGCAATAGAGAAATGCCAAATAGTGATACACTTATTCTAAAAAGGGTGAAAACATACAACACTGAAAGAGGTGGCACAGCGTACAGGTGTGAAATAGAAGAAGAAAGTATATGGTAATGGCAAATGTAGAGTAAACATAATGGACGTAGGAAACCACCTCTATGAGGAACTATAAAAATCAGTCTATTTTTGCCCTTTCTTTCCTGCAAATTCACTCAAATGATGAACTAAGCATAGTCAGGCCAGACCAGAGGATCAAGAACATAATCATATTTACAGTATGACATAAGGTAATCCTGAAAATGCTGAGCATCCTGGGCACATTTTAGCATAATATATGTGTGCCCCAAATTAGGTGTGGTCTTAAGACATGGGGTGTGTAGGGCGTAACACAGGATCAATCCCTGAGTCGACTGTTGTGGACTTGGCAGCCAAGTGACAGAAGACAACAACATCAGTCCCGAAAGAAGCCAGAAGAGCAGATGACAAAACATTAGACATCACAGGAATGATTCTGTCTAGTAATAAAAGACAAAGGTCTGGCAGAAAAAATATTATAGGTGAAGCTGCCAGCAGTATCTGCAGTTAAGCTTGTCTACCACTTTCCAGTATAAGACCTTGTTTTTGCTCACATAACGTTGCCAATTTTTAACTGTTCGGGATGAGCTTTTCAATCCTGAGTCTGCCTCAAGCTGAATTTTTTGGAAACTTCCAGCAGAAATCCTTCTGCTGCTTCTAAGATCGGCATTAAGAGAAAACACATTGTTTCGCAACAGTTTCAAATTTCTTAGAATCATCCCAATATCTATTTGACATCCGGGATGGGAAGTTTTACTAAGGAGGAGAGGAATAAAGAGGAAAAATCAGATAAGTTCTTTTTGTTGCCCTTGACCAAAAGGATCCACCCGAACTTGGCCGAGTTAGAAGCTGCTGAAAATTGTTGAGGTTTTTCTTGCGCGTGCTCAGTACAGATAGAGGAGTTGGCAGCTAAATTCTGCGAAGCCTCCATGGCAGCGCTGGGCTTGCTAGACTGGATTGGATCTGTAGTCAGCCTAGTCTGACCAATATTCTCCCTGACAGTAGGCTGCACGAGATGTTTTAGAGGAAAGGATAAGAAACCCTAGAGTCAGCAGATAGATATGGGATCTATTCCTCCTTTAAGGTCTCATCCTAGTTAATAGTAGCTTATAAAATATGATCAGAATGACTGTCAGCAGTTCAGTTTTAAATTGTCTCTTTTAGAAGTCTATAATTCAACCATAAAAATTCCTTCCAGGCTGAAATCTGGCTTATACTCTCAGTTCAGAAATCAAAATTCTCTGCAGATTTTTTTTTAAATAGTCTGTTTTGAAGTGTTAGAAAAGAAAAAATAGTCATGTACAAATTCTGGACATTTCTTTCATAACACACTTCATAATTCAGTTATGATAAGTATGCTAAGTTTTGAACTATTTTTTTTTTCAAGTGCTGGTCAAGTCCTGGAAGAAACGCAAGTAATTAAAATCTTCACCGTTAACACTAGACACTCAAATAAGTGAATAAGATTCTCTGACTTTGGGATATTAGGAGTATTAAGATATTAGGAGCTTATGTGATGTAATACCGAAACCTGTTATTCTAGTTTATCTTATAAATATTTAGATAATTTATTAAATGCATATGTATTGAAAAGCAAGGGAGAAATCCTTCTGTTCTCTCATGGCAAAACTCATTGTGAAGTCAGTGACTCAAAGGTTTTCCTAATTTAAGCATAAGAAGAAAGACATAACCTGGAACTATCCAGGAGGAACAAGTAAGAGGTCCTCAGAAGCGGCAAAGCAGACGCAAACCCTTTCTTGAAGACCACAGCAGCTCTCATTACCACCAAGCTTCCCTTTGTAGTGGAGAAGATAGAGCAGCTCTTCCCATCCTTGGAATGCTTTCAAACATACTGTGCTTGGCACCCTGAGGTTAGTGTGATTTTTGAGCAGATAAAAGCCCGTTACATGAAAAGGCAGATCCCACCCGCTTTCTTCCCCCCCCCCCTTGGTAAAAAAGAAAGAAAAGCCTTGTTCTATCTGCAGTTCCACTGATTTCAATGGGAACTTTCATGGAATAAGGTGCCGCTTCACGTAAGGGAAGCAGAGGCAAGCCTTTAGGTAACTTGCTACTTCAGGTTACTCTCCTTATCCTTTCACATTTCCACACCTAAATGCCCGTCTCGCTGAAGAATATGTAAAGTATTTCAGCTCTTTGTTTCCACTCCTTTTTAAAGAGTTAGAATATTTCACATTTTTAGGCACAAGAAACCCATCTTCCACTGTTTTTGACAATTGAAGAACATGGACTGAGGGAATCAGAGGAAAGCTCTATTTACTAAACACCACATGTAGATTACCACTGATAGTTTTTCTAAGGAAATTTATGACCTGTCTGGGGTAAATAAACTCCCTTTTTGGTAAAGAATCTGCAAGCCAATCATTCATGCTTGCTTAGAGACGTTACTGTTCGTGTTGCTTTTATGTGGAAGGCTACAGTAAAGGGTGATGTTGTGTCTAAAATAGAGAGTTGGCAGCTCTGAAAAAAAAAAAAAAGCCATTTCTGACATTACTTATCATGAGATTCTTGCTAGATTATGGCACATTCACTCGGATTCAGGAAAGAAAGAAAAGATAATAGTAGGACAATTATAATTCTTGTAACTAATACGTTATCTTCATGCACGCACTTGCATGCCTAGCTACATTTACTGGCAAGTTATGGCGGTTTACACATCTGAAACAAACAGAGAGCTCTCAGTATGTTCAAAATGTTTAGTAAGTCTGAAAACTGTTTGCTCTGTACCTCAGAGTAAATGAGAATGGGACAGGCAATTTTCTTCTCCTGGCTGCCCATCCTGTACTCCTACCATTACGTTCCTTCCCTGCTCCCCTTCCTCTCCCCATTTTATGCTCTGGATCCAATAGAGACATAACTGTTTAAGGTCATAATGAAAATTAAGTGAGAAGAAGGAACTTTACTTAGTGTTTGTATACCATGTTTTCAGAAATATTGAAGTGTTTCTTATGCACAAGTAACTCAGTGGCTTTCAGTGGTACCCATCCAGATTTACAGTGGTGTGAGAGGAGACCTGGGCTGTTATTATCTATTAAGTCTACCTACTTTAATAGATGCATGCAATATGTGTGCTTATTTTCTTTAGACTACCATATGTGAAGTAATCAATGCAACCTTTAGTAAATACTATTCTACCTCTGAAAGTATTCTGAATTTAAAACAAGCGAGTGCCTTTCTGAGTGACGATCCCATGTCCTTAACTCACCCCATTGTACTTCAGCACATACGCTACGTAACGTCACGGGGGTTTTGCCTTCTGTAGAAAAATGATCTGGTTTTAATGAGGGGTGTCAAAAATAGTTTTCCACTCTCAGATCCACTCAAGTAGTAGTAGAAATGGTTGCCTCACTGGTGTGGGTAAGGTCAGGTGAGTTCATTGCTTACTGTAGCAAATCATGCCTTGTTGAGGGCTCAGGGGACAACTTGCTTGAATAAAGCAAACGGGATTTGCCTCGGAGCATATAGAAGAATTTGTTACAATAGGTGTTGAACTCAACTGACTGCATCCAGGCTGTAAGAGCAGTTGTTTTCAACACTACTCCAAGATGTGCGGAGAGTGGGCGGGCATTATGACAACGGCTGTCAAAAACACATCATTTGTCTGGGGTAGGCACATACCTACCGAAATATCGACGCTATAAAAGGCACGATTCTGTAAACCTGGGATAGTGCAAAGTCTGCAGCATCAGCATGGATTGTGACTTTCTGTGCCGACATACACTTGCTGGGTGTCCCATGATGAACAGGATTTTTAATACACTGTCACTTACCATCTACATAAATACATGATTCAAGGCCACAAGCCAATTGCCAAAAAGTGGATTATTTTTAAGATTATGCAGTCTAATTTAAAGATAAGTTGACTTTGATAGACCAGCTAGTGGAAGAAATATGCATGTTATAAGCAAGTGATCAATACTCTCATCATATGAAGCTGATAACACAATGCATAATGCTGAATCTTGCAGCCCCTCCGCATGCTATGTGCTCTTCTGCACTCTGATTTGAAAAAGAAACTAAATTGCCAAACCAGACTGCACCTCTACTGGTATCTCTACTTTTTAGATGTTCATTATTAATTGACCAGCTTCATGGAAGCATCGTGAAAGAAGTGGATTGTAATAAAAGTTTTATTTTCCTATGGTATTTATTTTTGCAACTGCGCAAAGAATAAGCTAGTATATGAGGAAGGAAACTGAAGCAGAAGTTATTTTCAAACTGATAAAAGCAAATGCTGTTTTGTACGGAAGAACTTCTCGTTGACCTTTGCAATGAATGCCATAAAATATTATTTTGGCCACAAATGGACCAACATTTTTAGAAGGATTAATGTTTAATCTGTCTGTCTGTCTATCTATCTATCTGTGGAGGATTTTAAAAAGACTGAAGGAAGCTAGCAGCTCACTCTCACTTACAATTGCATCTGTAAAACTTTAAAACTGTGCAAGATATTTCTCTACTGTGCTGGATGCCATTAGCATTAGCATATTACCACAGAAAAAGAATCTAAACTAGACGGTGAACTTGATAAGAAATCTTCCCAAAGCCTTCCATCCCTCAAAAACTCTAATCCCCCACAAGAACCTGACTTTCACAAAACCCACTAAAATATATGAACTGTTCAGTGCACTCACAGAGTTGATAACAGTCAGAGTATTTTTTCAAAACGGGAAAATACAGAGCTATATTAGATGGGAGAAAGTAATTTTTGAGGAATTTTAAAACCCCGCAGAAATTTCAGAGTGGTTGATCACTGCACTTCTACTGGCGAGATTATTTTTTTTCTTTTTGGCATTGTCTCTTTTTTTTGGCATTAGTACAATTTCTATCAGATTGCATGTCCTACGGCATTCACACAATATTGCACAAAGTACCATGCAGTCATTCTTTGTCTTTCCTGGCCCTGGATGTTAGGGGAATGTCATAATAAAATGGACACTCAAGAATCTAGTTTCTTTACAAATACTTTGTTACAGATAGCAAGAACAGGGAAAGAATTTCTCCAGATTCAAGAGTTCCGTATTGGCCCTCTGTAGCAATTCCCTGGAAAAATGCTTCAGCTGATCCCACTTGTAATATTGGTTCATTGGAAAGGGTGAGTGGGTACATCCTTTGGCTGATCTGAGCACATTGCCTATAGTTTAAAATCAACATCTTAACTTTTTCATAACTTAAAAAAAATATCTAACTCGTCAGTCTAAGAGTATTTTAAGGTGCTTCTGTATTTTCCATCATGATGCTAAGCCGAAACTGGCAGAATGGAAATTGGAGAGAAATAGCAAAGAAATAAAAAAGTATCCTGCTCTGTTTCCCAGCTACAGAAATGACTGAAGCTGCCAGAGGAGCACCTTATACAAAAGGAAGACTGTCTCGAGAAGAGGTAAGAGTATTCTCAGGAGCTCTGCTGAAGGTAGCGCTTATTATCCAAAAGAAAGACAGAAACATGTAATTGTACCCTTCCTTTAAAAGTAGGTCTCGCTGCTTTCCTGTGTGTTACAGATCACACGTTATTTTACACTGGAAACTCAGTGCAAAAATCTAAAATGTAAGGGCCAAGTTCTGCTCTTAGATACACACGCACAACTCCAATGAACTCAAAGAGAGCTGTGTTCATATGTTTAGCAATGGAATTTGGCCCTAAATATTTAAACATTTATTCAGAGAAAAAAAAAAAAAAAGCTTCTCTGATACATTTGTATCTGATATCTAATGTACGCAGATTATCACCACTGGGCACCCGCGTTAAGGGATAAAAAGTTTTGGGGAACCATAAACTCAGCATTCTACCTGCTCTGCACGGTCAAATAACATGAATTTGTTTCTGGACATTGAGGAAATGAAATCCTTAACAACCTGTGGCTGATGTTATTTATTCTGCAGGCCAGGAGTAATTTGATGCAAATTCCTGGCACTATTCCTATATTTCAAGAAATTACTGTTTTGAATGGACCGATTCTGGAAACTTTCATTATACTAATATGCAATCCAGAAAGAACTAATGTCCTCTGCTTATATTTCCTCTGCAGAGGGAAGCTCAGTGTTCCGGCTAATTCTCACTTATCTTTCAAAGGCTTATGACAGCAGCCCATAATAACCTAAACATGTAATTCGGAAATGATTAACCTGAGGATCTCACCTGCTCTCCCTGGCAAAATGACCCCAGACCTATTTTTCTTAAGGATACAAAGGATTCAGAAACCTGCAAATTTTATGCAAGCAACATAATACTCCAATTTGTATATCTAATATAAGTAAACAATAACTACGTGTAGATGTTATTTTCCTTGCACAAATGACAGCTGGAGTGGAGCTGGGTTCCAGGTTCAGACACCTAAATGTGGTTGTCTACGATATAAATGTTTACATTTAAGCTAGCTGTTTAAGTTCCCATTATACTCAAGAGGGATCTTAGGCACAATTCACTTGCCTAAAATGAAGCCTCTAGTGCCATTACAGATGCCTTGGGCTACCTAAGGAATTGCCGTGGGGCTGGCATGTATGAGTCAGGAGCTACATGAGGCCTTTTCCTCTTTGGAAAGGCAGATGGAGGCTGGAGAGCATAGCCCAGGGTACGTGACATAGACAACTACACTCAGTCCTAGTAAGTGCAGTCAGTGGCTTCTAGAGAGCAAGTCTATGACCGAACGTAGGTGACTACTTTCCCATGAACTGAACAGGTCTCTTGCCTGCACTGACCATCTTGACTGGGTTTCCGTTGACTATAACGGGAACCCAAACACAGCCCACATGCAGACACTTAATGTCATAGAATCATAGAATGGTTTAGGTTGGAAAGGACCTTGAAGATCATCGAGTTCCACCCTCCCTGCCACGGGCAGGGACACCTCCCACTAGACCAGGTTGCCCAAGGCCACATCCAGCCTGGCCTTGAACACCTCCAGGGATGGGGCCTCAACAACCTCTCTGGGCAACCTGTTCCAGTGCCTCACCACCCTCAAAGTGAAAAACTTCTTCCTAATGTTTAATCTAAACCTGCCCTCTTCCAGTTTGAAGCCATTCCGCCTCGTCCTGTCACTACGTGACCTAGTAAAATGTCCTTCCCCAGCTCTCCTGTAGGCCCTCTTTAGGTGGGTAACTGCACCTGAAATTGAAACTTACTCCTGATATTGTAGTTGCCAGAATATATACTGTTTTTAGAGTAATCCCTATGCTTTTGGCTCAGCCAGGGTTAAGCTACTTTGGTCATGTGTTTTGAGCAGTACAGTGCTTGTAGTTAAATGGTGGCAGGCAGGAGAGCAGGAGTAGTGGGCAGGTGTGATTACACGGGTGATGAATCTCTCTTAATGTTTTGCTTCAGTGAGTTCCTTGAGATCCGTATGGACAATGTTTAGCTAAAGCCGCTACCTGCTCCCTTGCTAGAGGAGTTTCTGGCTACTAGTGTTGGCTCTTTTCCTTGCTTGGGAGAACTGGAGCTTTGCCTTCTCTTCACCGCTCTCATTTTTAGGTGAGCAGAACATCTAGCATACTGCCAGGGTGCTCTTTTCAGAGCTGTATATTTTTTTGGGCACAGTCAAATACTTACAAATACTTACAAATACTTAATGGGAGGATGCCAGGGGAATGGGAGCAGTCTTTTTTCAGTGGTACCCAGTGATAGGACGAGGGGTAATGGGCATAAACTTGAACATAGGAAGTTCCATCTTAACATGAGAAGGAACTTCTTTATTTTGAGGGTAGTGGAGCACTGGAACAGGCTGCCCAGAGAGGTTGGGGAGTCTCTCACTCGGTAGACATTCAAAACCCATCTGGACGCCGTCCTGTGCAACTGCTGTAGGTGACCCTGCTCTGGCAGGGGGGTTGGACTAGATGATCTCCAGAGGTCCCTTCCAACCCTGACCATTCTGTGATTCTGTGATTCTGTGAGCTTTGTAAGAAAGACTCTGCACCAAGACTTTGGCTGGAGCTCTCTAATCATAGAGGTCACCTTTGAATATCTCTGGCTATAGAGGCGCAAGGCAGTATGTTGCAAAAATGCTGTGACCACTGTAGGAGAACACTGTGAACAAAAGCATGTACAGATTTGTAAGTTCATTAACAACCATGGCCAGTTGGGCCTCCTATCCAGGTCTTGCATCAGTGCTAACAAGGTAAATTAAGAACGATCCAGGATCAAGAGATTCTTTGCCGGTACAAATAATGATTCCGGTTTGCTCTGGTGGTTATCTTGGTTGAGATCAAACCTCAAGCATTACTTCAGCTAATATATACAATTATTAGCATAAATTTCCTTGATTGTGTGTGGAAACTCCCAACCTCATTTGTGGAAGCCATGGCTTTGAATAGCGTACAACAAACCAGCCTTATTTAAGCTACAGTATCCATTAGGACAGTGGATTGCAGAGGCTGAAGGGAGTAGGTGACTGGGAAAAGGACCCCTCTAGGTCGTTTTTCTTCAAGTGAATTGACTCAAATCAGGCAGGAACAAAACTCTGCTTTTATCGTTTTTTCTATTTCATTTGTATGCTGCTTACTTAAGGGTGTGCCTACGGTGTTGGCTTCTGAGAGGAGTGTTCATACAGGTACAAAATGACTATTACAGATAGAAGCTCTTGGTCACAACTGGATTACACAAAACAAACTTCTACCTCACGATCACGGCACTACCTAATTCTATTTCTCCAGGTCTTTAATTTCCAGGCATTGGAATTACCTTAAATCATTTTGGCACAGAATACATCATTATTTTCATATTGTGCTAGTCTACTCTCCTGCTTTCATCCATATGAGCCAGGAGTGAATAAGATTTGGCAACTTTATACTTGACTATTATATTGCAGAGTACACTTTAATCAGCACCCTAATAAATAGCACGCCCAATTAATTGGGACATTTGCCAGCAAACCAATTCACTTCCCTACACTTCAGTGGCTGCAAATGATGGATAAATAGTATGCTTGCTGTTGTCTGCGAGCGCATTAGTTGCAATTAACAGGTACGATTTGGTGTTGGCTGGCATGTGTTTCCTCAGTAGCACTCTGCTCATTTTTGAGTCACTGCTACAAATAAACAAAGGACAGCTTTCCCTTTCAGCATTTCCTTAAATCTATGTAGTGCTTTTGTATTAAAAAAATAATGAGTGCAATCTATGTATTTCTATGTATTATATTCCTATATGGTTTTGACAATAAAGGTGATAATCTAATTAGCATGTTTCTGGTATAATTAGTATAGCAAACAAGACTTTGTCATACCATGGAATAACGTATAATAAAGCGAGGGATTTCTGCTGTAGCTTTCTAATCTACCTTCTTTACAGGGATTGCATGCTGGTTTGCTTTGAAGTGGTATTTCCTTGTGGGAGATCCACAGAAGTACAATCTATGTTCTGAAGCTGGTATATGCTATGATTTACTGTATGCATGTGATGCTTTCTCTTATTTGGACACCCTCCGTTAAAGAATTAAGTAAAATTGAACACAGCAAATCTTTTTAATCCCTGCATTCCTCACAGATTGCTGTAATGGAGATTGAAAAAATTATTTGAAGAAAATGACTATGAAAAGTGAAATGATACTGGGGAGATCTCAACAAGTGATCTTGAAAACCGGGGTGGCTATGGATCAGCAAAGGGTAGAAACATTTGTGTGATTAAAGTAGAACATCATTTGTGGGTTATCTGAAGAGAATTGTCCATGTTGGTATTTACTTTGACTTGTTGGTAGCAGGAAAAGAAACCGCCCTCTACCACTGCATACAGTTCCTTATTAGTTCTGGCTTCTGCAGAGGTTCTGTCTCTTCTTTGGAGCATGGAGGATTTCTTTCATTACATAATCTGGATACTTTTTTTTTTAATAGATTATTTTTTTTTTCTCTTGTGTGTGCAAATTCTCTTTGCACCAATGCTTCTATACTGAGGTTATTATGCCAAAGGAATGCAAGCGTCTAGAGTAACAATGGTTCATTTTCCTTTAATGACTTTGTCGACAGGATGGAGACATTTTTGTGGTGTGATGAATTCACTCGGTCTCCCGTTGTGTTTTCTCCACATGCTTTGGAAACTCTCTCTCTCTCTCTCTCTCTTTTTCTCTGAGAATTGTGGCCATCTACTCCAGCAAGAGCTTCATTACTTTATATTCATTGTATTTAAATGACACCCCAGTGGTACTGACCTCCTGGGATGATTGATGTAAATTATATGCTATGTAGGGGAAAATAAAATCTTTTTCTGACTTTTTATGTTCTGCAGAGAAATAAAATGTGAAAACAAATGACAGAGAAAATCAGGCCTATTCAAAGTGAAACTTTGTAAGCATTATGGTTTGAGCAGACTCCAGTTTACAAAAGTGCTGAGACAGTTCATAATGGCCTTAGATCTGAAAGGTGACCTGAAAAGGGAAAATAATTTTGTATGTGCCCTTTTTTGGTTCTGTATAATGCATAACAAACACTTGCTCATTTTTTTTTTCCTGTCTGTGAAGTATAGTAAAAATTCAGACTCGAGTAGGGAGCAGCCACTGCACTTTTACCAACAATAATGCACAGTACGAGAAGGGGCATGTGCTCCTGTCCTCTTTCCTCCTGTCTTCTAGTAAATTTTTTGGTATAGATTTAAGATCCCATAGCCGGTAAGTATCTGTCTTGCTCAATTACTCTGCCAGGAGTTATCAACTATAGAAGCAACAACAGAGGGGATGTTCTTTCATCAGCCCAGCTCATCATTGAGCACTGACTTCAATCACTTCTGAACCAGTAACCTCTCACTGTGGGATAAAGGGTTGTGCACAGCAACAAAATTTGTCAGAAAATGCTCTGTCAGTGCTTTTTCAGGCACCTCACGAAGTCACGTCGCCTTTATTCAAGGTCCTGGAAATTACGTAATTCTCATTTGACATGCCTAACCATATTATCCCAGTAATTCCCTTATTAAAATTACCATATAGAATTGGCATAGTAATTTCTTCATTTTCTTTGTTTACCTTTTAGTCTGTCCTACCAATATGATATATATAAAGATACGCATGGTACATATCATTGAAATATCAGCAATATGCTGTCTTGCCTTCCTCAGTTTAATATAAGGTTTTGGCAAACCACAGAATTTAGCTAAAAACTCGAGTCGCCTCAAGAAGACTGCAGTAGCTTTCATAACTTGACAGAATGCTTTCATTCTCCTTCTGGCCAGGAAAAATGCTTATCAATAACCCCGCTTTGGCTGGGGTTGCCCAGGTGTTTTAAAATGCGTAACAGCGAGGACTAGATCAGGCCATCCCCCTCGCAGCAATAACCAGACTTTGCTGTGCGTGCAAGAATCGGCAGCACGAAGTCCCTTAGTCTCTAGGAGATTATCTTAGCGGCTTGGTGTCTTGCCCTGTTGCTGTCAATGCTTGGGCTGGTATCGGCTTTACTTTCATAATTGTAAGCAATGGCAGAAGGCAGAGAGGCTGACAGGATGCGGCAGTGAGCAGCAGAATCGCCTCGTCTTTCTGAAGCTGATGTAGGAGGTGGGAACGGGAAGGAGGCAACGCCGAGGGGACTGATAGGGTGTTTATACAAAGTAGTAAGAAAGACAGAGAGTGAATGATAGCCAAAAAAAAAAAAAAAAGTATGGATAGCAGAAGGAATCTAAGGGAAAAAGGCAGAAAATAAGATGACTTTCAAATAAGTTGATGGCTCCTAGAGTCTTAAGAACATTGCAGTGGTTGCCAGCGCTTCCTCCTGCCTCCTTTTCTTATCCTTCAACAAGAGAGAAGTAAAATGTTACAATGTACACAAAATTACGAAGTCTCTAAGCTGTCAGTTTCTTAGAATGAATTGTAGTAGAAATAATATGGATGCTGTTCAGTGTGCTGGCAGGAATTTGAATGAAAGATGGACTGAGAAAGGCAAAGCAAAAGACAGACTGTAACTTTTGACGTTATGCACGCTGCAAACTTTCAAGAAAAGCAAGGTTTTTGCACATGTGGTGAAGAAAGCACCAACAGTTACTCCATTTACCTCTATTGGTCACATTTATTAATTCCAGTTTACACCATGGTACAAATCAGTCTATCTCCTAACAAACCTGCACGTGTACTGGCAGATGAGTGGAATGACTGAACTGAACTCTCAAAAACCTACAACTAGGAGGTGCTGAAGAAATAAAAGGTTAAAAGAAGAAAGGAAAGGTAGGTTAAATACTACAGCTTGCCTAGTCATGCCCCTCCTCATCAACCTGTTGAGCTGACAGGACATGGGAAGAGGAAAGCCACCACTGCCAGGAAAGAGAGGGAAAACGTAGGCCCTGCTTATAGATGGAAGGTATTTAACCACCTCAATGAATTTAACCACCCTGGTGTGGTGGAAGTAGTACTTGCTACGTTGTAGTAAGGATCCACTGGTATTTCCAAGGGCAAAAATCCATCACAGAATCATAGGATTGCTTAGGTTGGAAAAGACCTCTAAGATCATCGAGTCCAATCATTAACCTATCACTGCTAGGTCCATCACTAAACCGTGTCCCTCAGCGCCACCTCTGCCTGTCTTTTAAATACCTCTAGGGATGGGGACTCCACCACTTCCCTATTCCAATGTTTGATAGCCCTTTTGGTGAAGAAATTTTTCCTAATATCCAATCTAAACCTCCCCTGGCGCAACTTGAGGCCATTTCCTCTCATCCTATCACTTGTTACTCGGGAGAAGAGACTGACGTCCCCTCACTACCCCCTCCTTTCAGGGAGCTGTAGAGAGCGATAAGGTCTCCCCTCAGCCTCCTTTTCTCCAGGCTGAACACCCCCAGGTCCCTCAGCCGCTCCTCATCAGACGTGTGCTCCAGACCCCTCACCAGCTCTGTTGCCCTTCTCTGGACACGCTCCAACACCTCAATGTCTGCCTTGTAGTGAGGAGCCCAAAACTGGACAGAGCACTCGAGGTGGGGCCTCACCAGCACCGAGTACAGGGGGGCGATCACTGCCCTCATCCTGCTCTCCACACTGTTCCTGATACAACGCACTATGAAACAGCAGTTTTACGCAGCGAGGGGAAGACACCGCACTATTTCCAAATA
>NW_009646525.1:926435-926833 GCF_000708025.1 Charadrius vociferus
GGGGTGGGGAAGAGGGAGAGAAGCCGGCGGTTTTCGTCCCCCTCGTTTCTTGCCTCGGTCCAGGCAGCGCGTGGAGGGGAAGGGACGAGGTTCAGTTCTTGCCCCTCGCTTTCCCCTTTCGGGTGGCCGCACACGGGGTGGGGGGGAACTGGGCAGCACCAAGCCAGGCTGCTCCTGCCTGCCTGCTTCCTTTCTTCCTTCCTCCTTCCCTTCCTCCCTCCTTCCTTCCTTCCCCTGCACATCTCAGCCTCTTCATCCATCCCTCTGGCCCCGGGGGTGCGCCTTTTGAGTGAGTCACCAGCGAGGGCGCGCAATGAGCCTGGTGCTGTTAAGCCACCTTAGCCGGGCTGCTTGGGTTTGGGTTGTGGGTTTTTATTTATTTATTTATTTATTTATTT
>NW_009646525.1:927025-931406 GCF_000708025.1 Charadrius vociferus
CCTGTCCCAGCCCCATGGCCGCCCAGCCGTGGGGCTTTGGATGGGTGCGCTAGGCCGGGGGCTACTCGCTGCCGGGAGGTTGCAGCGAGCGGCTTTTGCTGTGTTTTTGCTCTCGCCTCGGTTTCCTCATGGCCCGCGGTGTTGTTGCACGTGTTGGACCCTGCCCCGTTCGTTTTGTTTCGTCTTGCGACTGAGCTGGAAGGTGTTTGTAGGCTTAAAGTTACGTGGCGGAGGCCGGGCTTCGGCCTGTGGTGTGCCCTGCGCTGTCGGGCGTTACTGATTTCGTGTCGCTCTCATGCTGTGAAAAGTTTGTAATTTTTCCTCCGGAAGAAGTGGATTTTATTTATTTTGCATGAACAGGCATGGCGGTTTATTAATAGGGATCCTGCAATATTCCTTATAGAAATTAATAGTTGTTACAGAAATTACTGATAAATGCTAAAAACCGATGAATAACAGCTACCGAGAATACTCTGTGCAGGCTTTGAGTGGTTTTGCCACTTACTAACAATATTTTTGTATGACCTATGTACCTATCAATTGCTTGTAAGTTCCTAGAAATTATACAAACGAATGCTTTGCAGTCTATGAATACCAAGCACAATCAATGTGCAAACTGTTTGTTACTGTGTATGTTAAAGGGAGGGAAGAACTTGACGTTCTGGACAACGCGGTTTGCTGTACAGTGGTAGCATAAATGATTTCTTGAATCTGTTTCAAGGTTTGCAGTGGTGTTGGTGAGACACTTAAATTTTCTTTTGAAGTCTTTGATCTAACTGCCACATCGTTCTCTCTCTTGCTACAGGCCTCTCTCTCCCTTTGGCTTAAGGCACTGCACCCTGTGCAGTGCACCCTCCCTTTCTCCCTTTTTGCATCTCTTTCGTCATAGTTGGCCAGATCCAAGTGTCATGGAAGGCAGCATCAGTCTTCCTGTTAACTTTGGTGGACTCTGCACAGGCTCATATTTGCATGTTACTAATATGCAAATTGGATTTTATTTTATTTTGGTTCCTTTTTGTCCTGTGTATTGTTGCTGTATAGATGGGAATGCTGATGTTAAAAGTAGTATTTCCTACTGTAGCAGTATTTATTTATAGTTTTCTGAAAGCCCCATCTCTGTGAGTCTTGTGAAAGTGTGAAAATGTTAGGTTTCATTTAGATAAATTCTTAGCTGTGATGATTCTGAAGAAGAGTTGAGGCTAACCATACTGTGCTAAAAAGACAGGAGGGAAAACTCAGTCATGTCTCTGAGAAGTAAGCAAGAAATCCTTCTATGCTTTACCGGCATTTTACTCGTGATTTTCACATATATGGACTTGGAAGCATTGCTTAAGTTTTTACAGGATTCAGTAGCCTTTAGATTATTTGCTAAGCTTCTGAGTGTCATAACCGACTGAAGTACTCTCATGGGCTCAATTCTGAATAACATAGAATGGAGCTGTCTGAAATCTGATTAGTCAATTAGTAACTTGTCAGCATAAGCAAGCTGTAATTTAGTAAGCTACAAATGTCTTAAGAATTACTTACATATAATAGTCTAGAGCAACACTGAACATTGTTCGTGTTGTTATTGCTGTTCTGATGTGATGCCCTCAAGCAGTGAGACCAGCTAGATGGTGTCTTTCTAGGCCTTTATTGCAAGGGTGTTTTAATGCATGAGGCCAAACCCAAGCAGTGTAATTATGCCATAGAAATTAATTGAGTTGATGCGCTTGTTGCAATTGTGAAATATCCAAATGTGTAGATATACAAAGTATGTAAAGAAAAGGAACCTAACTGGGGCTGTGTTCTCTTGGAACCAGGCAGTAGTGACTCAGTTACAAACTTATCTGGCCCTGATCAGAAAACTGCATGTCGAAGGTACTGAAAATTATATTGATTAGGTCTGTATCTGCATTTCAGATACTTGGCATTCATAGTTCTACATGTAATCACTATTAATTTCAAGTAATCTTTGTACATGTTCATTTGCAAACTAATGCAGAGTAAATTTCTATTTATAAACAATCTTTGGCTTTTGTCTACCCCTGTATTTTGTATATGTTTGAAGTATTACATTTGATTACAATCGGACATTTACAGAGTCAACTGCAAAGTTTCTAGTTCACATAACTCCTTAAACTGTCATAGAAGAAGTAACAGTTAAAAAAAAAAAAAAAAAAAGGCCAAGAGCTTGTACGGAAGAGGTGGTTTGAGGCACCTGGGTATTGGCCTAACCCTTGCTAATGTCTCTCAGGTATATCATAAGAATTATCAATATAGCTCTCCAATGTTAAGTGCTTTTAAGGATCATGTGCTTAAATAGTGAAGAGAAATGTGCATTTTCGAGTAAACAAGAATGCATTTTAGCAGAAATGTATTGGAAATCATGTGTGACTGTGAGATCTCTGAAAGTCTGTCCTGAATGTCACTAACTTAGTGCTACTTACTAAGAATCAATTTTCATGGTTGTAATTAATATTAAAGCTGTGGCTGTTTTTTTTTTTCCTGTAGTTTTCCTTGTGCTGAGTGTTGTGCCAATAAGCAACAATGGAGGTAAATATTTTCTGCTCTAGAGAATTTAGACTTTTGGTAGCAAGTGGTGATTTCAGAAGGGAGAGGAACAGTTCGGCAATAAGAATTGGAGAAAATTCTAATCTCAGCTATGTATTTAGCTAGTCATTCTTGATTAGGAATTTTTGATATGTACATTGATCCCCTAACTTAAGGACAGCAATGAAGCAAAGTATGAAATTCCTTTTATGACAGAATGTTCAGTTAAGGTAAGAATGGAACTATATTATGAAATTATTCTAATTGTATTTCAAATAGAGAACTAAACACAGCTCAGGGTGGTGTGAAAGGAGGAGGATTGACGTAATTAGTATGACAGGTTGGGAAGATAATGCCATCTTGAAAGGAGTTGAACAGATGAAGGCTGGTGAAAGTCTAGAGGGGAATTCTACCCAGGACAGTATAGCTTAAAGCTAATGGTAAGAAGGTGGTAAACGTGGTTGTGCTTTATGGAGAATACAAGGGCATTACCAAAACCTTAAATTTTAAGTTACTTTGGATGGAACTAAAGGTAGGTGGGAACCGTGATGGCTAAGGGGTTTGCTTGTTGGCAAATGAGCAGTAAAACATACTGGCAGAACTAACTTGACATCTCCGTATACATACAGGAATGTTTTACTGTTCAGAAGAAGCAAGATACTGAGTAAGTTACAGGTTGGGTTCTGTTCATCTTGGCATGCTGGAGTCAAATAAGTAAATTCCTAATGATTTGAAGCCGTTTTTTTATCACAACACTTGCAAGCACTCCTTATATTTCTTTCACTGAAAACTGTCAGTGGTTATTGCAGGAAGGTTGCTACATTGCATGTCTGTGCAATTATTAAATAATTGATATGGAAGATTCAGAATACTACTAAAAATGCGTTTTGAAAAAATAATTACTAGTCCAAACAAAGTTATGGTTACAGGAGCCAGATTTGGGAAGCTATGGAAACTTTGCTGTTAGCTACAGGTTGTCTGGTCTCTATACTGTTTTGTTAAAGAGTTTTTAGGAAGGAAGAAGAGTCATTGATGCTTAATTTGCAGTGCCATTAACCGCTAAATATGGCATGGAGTTCTGCAAAAAGTGCTGCATGTTCAGTTCAGAGGGAGGTGGGCATATACATAAGATTAATTTTTCCCTGCTTTCTTGGTTAAAAATAAATAAATCACTTCTGGGGAAGGACAGAGCTCTGATTAGACTCAAGTTAGAAACTATGAGAACTGTTTGTAAACATCTCCAGATGTGGAGGCATACTTCTCATGTAGGATTATGCTGTATGTTTCTCGATCTCAAATAGTTACATCTGCGTATTAATATTCTTTCAGTAGTCCAGACCATTCTGTGGTCTGTTTCAGAAGAGGATTAAATAACTGTCATGTCTAACTCATGGATGAACAAATAATAGCTTAAAATATGAGGACGTGCAGAGTAATTTTAAGTAAAATACAGTGGTTGTTACGCAGAATAGAGTCAGAAGGTTATGCTGTAGTCTGTAGTTGGTTAGTGACTCTCCCTGCAAAGTCAGCGAGAGAAAGTTGTGCTTGTTTACTGCTCTCATTTAAGGTCTTTGGTAAAATTCATGCACAAAGATACTTTCTTATGAGATGTAGAAATGAACATTAAGGATTATTTTATCTCCAGGGATGTGGAACAGGACAGTTTTAAAGATAAAATTGATAGGATGCCTTTTATTCTTTGGACCAAAACCTATGCTTACACGTATTTGAAAACTTGTTTTACCCTTTGTTATTAGACCTGTGTGTTTCTTATGTAACTTCTAACTGAGTTGCATTATAAATGGAAAGGGGTAAATGATGTTCAGTTGTATTCCTTGTATTTGTGGGG
>NW_009646525.1:931471-940737 GCF_000708025.1 Charadrius vociferus
GGTGAAAGCTGTGCTGTACATTGACAGCTAGAAGATGAATATTTCTTTCTGTTATTCACTTTAAAATAAAACTATTGTAAGCATCTAGTCTATCAGGTAATAAATAGAAGCAGCAGTAGCAGATGTAATGTGTTATCCTGAGCATGAATAGAGCATGCATTCTGCTTTGTGATACTTTGTTAATTAATTAAAAAAATGAAAGAAAGCTGAGATTGCATCCCTAGCTTTGAACAGTATTATTGTGTGCAGACCTGATGCAGATGTGTCACTGCCTGCCCACAGATTGCTTCTAATCCTGGGTTTAGTCTGGCTGTTCCTTGAAAGTTTGTGCCTTTGCTTTATCTGCTTGCCTTTTAAGAGGCCATGTTTAGCGAATATGGAAGTTATCTTACTGTCTTACTGCCTATAAGCAAAGTAATTTCTTTATTGTTACACAACAAACTGTGGTGTTTTTTTTTTTTTTTTTTTTTTTGACCTGAACAGGTTAGAGGATGATAAAGGAGTTTCATTATACATTTTGAATCATTAATTTGTTGTAAAATCTAGGTCATCTGTACATTGTGCTTCTCTGAGACTGTTTAGAGTGTTTCTAGTTCCACCCTGCTTGAACAGCTAAGGAGAACTTAAGGCCTTAATACTCTAGTGGTTTAATTTTCAGTTATTCCATGCTACTGGGAGAGTGGATAATCTGCAAAACAATATATGTACTCCAGTATTTGGTTATGGTTTATTGGTTTCTTTTTAAACTTTTTTTTAATAATTTTGAGCATACACTTAGAAAGCCAGTCTTGCATGTGTTCAACAGGGTTTATGGTTGTGTTTGTGTTTTTTAAAAGAAGTGCACTAACAAAAAAATCTGTATTTCCTGCAGTTAATTAAATTCTTACATCTCCAATCCTAGAAGACTGTTATACTCTCTTGTCTGCCGCATGCAGTAAAATACTTGGTGGCAACAGACTAGTTAATCTAATTACTCTAAAGTAGAGGGTGTGAAAACAAAAGCATTAACTTTAATTTTGTGTTAATCCATAGTCATCTTGTCTTATTTCCTTCCTGTTTTGTATGGGTTTATATAAATGAAAATATGTCAGTCTCTAAATTTTTGCATGATTTCAGGTTATGCAAAATGTATTTATGAAACGCAAGAAAAGAGGGCTGATGCAGTAACCACACTAGATGTATGTTTGATGAATTAAGTCATCCTAACAGTAAATTCTACTCTAAAGTGTTACTTAATGCAAAAATGTATGTAGGCACGCTGCTTTTTGCGGTAATTCTGCACCTTCTTTAGCGTGTAACAGAGACATCAGATCTGTGAGACTCAGCTTTTGTTTTAAACTGACCCAGTTTAGACTTGTGTCCCTATTTTTTGGGTTTGTTGGTTTTTGGTCATGTGAAAGCTGTAATAATATTAATATTTGCCTTTCCTGATTGAGTGTAGATCAATTATTGAACAGATGTATTGGAGGACTGTTCTGTAGTGACTGTTTGATGCACCTTCTTTTACATCCTGGTGTGGTATTTTGGCAATGGTGGTTGGTGAAAGTATTTGAGTAGTATTTCAAAAGACGGAGGTGTTGACTGTGTGTATGTATATGTTTTAAGACTGCTTATGTATTTCTCAAATGATATGAAATAGCTTGGAGACTTGGTGCTCTACAGTTATGGCCTAGATGTATAGCCTGTATATTAAATGCAAGTTCTAGGAGCAGTAGAATTTCAGTTCTTACACACCTCTCTATTTGTTCTTGAATAAATAGATGGCTTATACAAATTCTGTATTGAATGGACAACCATCAATGTGAGTTAGTATTGCTTGGTAATTTCATGGATATGAAGGATAGATGTGAAACCAAAGTCTGCCCAGGTATCTTACCTTGGTGAGAAGGATGGACCTAAACTTGACAAGAAATCATGGAATTTGTTTCCCTCAACAGAGAAGCCTTTTGTTCTGCCGAGTCATATGGAACAAGTACTGTTTTCTGTTGTGACTCTTCAATGTAAAAGACATTTGAGATTACGGTAGATGCTTTTAGATAATTATATTAAGAATTATATATAACTTTGAATGTCTCTTTCTATTATACATTTCATTGCAATATTTTAATTATGGGAAAAGAATTTGTAAAAGCTGGACCTATTTGGGCAGGAACTCATAATTACTAGTCCAAATAGTGTTAATCAGAAGTTATCTTCTCCTTGCTAAAGTTTATGATTAAAATAGAGCATGTTGAAATAATCTGTGACCTAATCTGAACATCTGAATTCATTTTGTCGAATATGGCAAACAGCTGCATTTCAGTTTGGAGCTAAAATACAGTATATTGACCCATTGAAGATTACAGTAGGCTTTTCAGTTCCATGTTAGCTGTACTTATTGAAGAAAATTGATTTGAGAGTGCTTCTGCATTTGAGTGATTTTTTTTTTTTTTTTTTTTTTAATGTCCGGAAGAAAGGAAATAGAACATAAGGACGATGGGACTTTGATGTGTAAAGAAGTTAATTATCTAAACCATCAAACAAAACGTGGGCTGTGGAAGTAATTATTGTAAAGGGTCTGACGAAGCCTGACAAGCTGTTGGTTTTTTATGTCAAGAAAATGCTGTACACCTGCTTGATTTGGAAGTTAAATCATTTGGTTGCAATAGGAAGACCAAGTTTTTAGTGGAGCAGTAGCTGATAAGCTTTCAGCTCTCAAACCTACTGATACTTACACAGATGTACAGTCCTCCCAAGTTTTTTTAATTAAACTGTTCTTGTCCACTTGGGGGGCAGGAGCCTTAAAAACTATTTACTCTGGAATAGGGCACGCGTGAATCACAAATGTTATGTTGTGAGGAGGCAACTATGGAATTGTGTCTCATGTTTTTGGGGAGAATGCTTCATAAATTAGCAGAACCGAACCCCATGGATAAAGCAAAATGTCTGCCCTGGATTTAATAAATAAATAAATAAAAATAGCCATATGTTTTAAATGATGCAATTGAGGAAAAAAAACCAACCAACAAACCCAAACAAAAAATCCAACCTTAAAATAATCCCCTTAAGTCTTTGTATATTATTCAGTTTTTAAACTTCAAGGCACATATGATTGATATGTTTCAGGATTTTTTTCTATAGCTGTTTTAGAAAGTATGAACTGAGGCATTCCCCTTACTACTTTCTCTAGGGTCTGGGTAAAATACAGCATTTACAATGTCTTAATTTATATTTAGGGATATTGATACTGTAACATTGGAGATATATATATATATCTCTACTAAAATTATTTGTAATCAGTCCAAATCAAATAATGAACAGTAAAGCACATAAATTTCCAAGTCTTTGGGCTGTTCTGGGTACCACTGGAGCTGCCTTTTTTCTCCCTTCCATGTACTCTGTTACCTTCCTTCATGTTATAGATGTTTTTTACTCTTTTGTTTATTCTTAACTTGCTAATTTGACTGTTTAGATTATATGACTCTTTGGTAACTGCTGATTATGGCAGGATCCTGCCAACACTTAAGCCTGGTGTGTAACTACTCATGTGATTAAAATCAGACTTCAGTGGGAGTAAACTTGTGATTAAAGTTACACATGTGCGTAAGTGCTTGCAGGATGGGACCTAAATTAGAATCTGCTTGAAGATGAACAGGAGTCTCTTGAAGATCTACTTGAAAGCATTAATAAAAACCCATAAACTTAAATCTAAATGCGTGAGCTTCTTACTGGTTTTTGTTGTCCGTCCTCATGCTATTATGTTGTTAGCCTTTCCAAACAGTACTACTTCTGTTACTTTTTGAAAGTATCTTATGCTTTGTATTTAGAGCATTCCTAGTTTTCTTAAACCAAAGCATAATATTTGTGATTGATTGCAATGCTTTTAATGGCATTTAATATAAATCTGGTCATGTACTTTTAGATTGTTTTTTAGAAAAGAAATCTGTCTTAACTGTAAAATTTAAAAGTGGAGAAAGGTAGGACCTCTAAAGAGATCTTACAGCAAAGCAAACTATATTAACATATGGTTTTCATTGTCATTACTACTGCTACTACTAATAGTACAAGAAATGAGCACTAAAACTCAACTGTTACTAGTGTGTAGCAAACAAGAAGACGAAGAAATGTAGTGGGAATATATTCTGTTTATCAGAAGACTTACATAGTGTGTACAGTTCTTTGTTAGAAAAATTATTGAAGGGAAAAATCAAACTCCCTATTCTGTATTTATAGAGTTTTCCATAATTAGATACATTTTTGATTTGTCAATGTTTTAGTAAGTGAAGTTATTTTTGAAAATGAAATTATTTAAAGGCATTTGACTTGCCTTTTATTAAAGAAGAAAATGCAGATGTGTGAATTCATAGAATAAGAGTAGAACTGTCCTGGGTTTAGTTTGGAGTTTTTAATGAGAAGTTTGTGAAGAAAAGCCATTAAACATTTTGTATAAAGATAGTGCCCGTAGTCATGTAAGTGTTATGATGATGTTCAGGTCCCACTCTTCCTAACGCATTTCTGTTTTGAAGACTTAAGTAATATGTGTACATAAAGAGGGTGTTTTAGAAAGGAAGCTTGTGATCTTGGTGCTCATCAAGTTTTATCTGGCTGCTTCTGAGATTCTGTGTTATGTCTCTTAGTCTCAGCGGAGACAGTATGGATATGATTTACTCGTGCTTGGGATACTGCAGGAATAGGAACGGATTTTTTGGGTATCAATATACTGGTGTCTAGGAATACCATGTATTCCAGAAAAACAGTGTTTTTATTTTAATACTTTTTCCATTGTTGCTCCTAGGGTACCTCTAAATGGGTGGCTGAGATGATATGTTTAAAAATAGCACACATTTCCAATACTTTAGTTGCAGTAAACATCAACTCCCTTATGTTTTTCTACAGTGTCTCAGATAGGTTCCTTTCTGCATGCAGTCTTTGCATTCAAGTCTACCCCAAAATCTTTCCTTCCCTTTTGAATATCTAGTGTGAAGCATATGAATGCTTTTTAAAATAAAATACAAGCATTTTAAATGCTGTTATTTCTTTATTTACTCAGATGAGCAGCACCGTGGCTAGCCCGATGTCCACGATTGCCTCTTCAAGCGGTGGAAGAAAATCGACAAGCTTTACGCCTGAATTGCAAAGTATGATGTAAGTAATCAATCAAAATATCTAGTAGTATCTATGTTTTGTATACATCTTCTAGCTGGTTTATTAGAATGTGTGTTTAAGGGTGATGGGGAGGAAAGACGGGCTATTAATGATGGAGCTGTTAGTATTTTACTTCTGATTTGTAAAACGTTCAGAGGTGAGTTAGATAAAAAACATGCTATATTGAAAGGAGAGAAAGTCCTCCTGAGTAAAGAAATGCATTTTTAATATTACTTAGAAGTAATTAGAGACCTGTATTTCTCAGTCCTGAGTGAAAAGAAACCTAAGCTTCCTGTTGCTTATTTAAATAAATATTTTTGTATTGCCAACTTTCAGTGCCAATACAGAGAAGCAGGCTGCAGAGATCTAATATTGCTGACGGAATTAAGATATGGAACTGTTGTGAATATGTGGGTTTTGGCAGATGGGAAGTAAAATTGTTAAAAAGATTAGTTATTTGGTGTTGTAAATTAACAATGGGCTCTCAGAAACCCAGCTCCAAGCTGTGATGTGATGTATAATTGTGTAGTTTACAACTTCTAAAACTTTGAATGTTATTTAAACAGGTGGATTTTGTCAGTTTTAAAGATACTTGCGTAATCAGAAGGATTCCTTCTGTAGAAGAAGTTGTTATCTTGACTGGTAACCTACTACACTGGGCTGACTGCAAATCTTCATTTTGTAGAAAGCAACATATTCATCAAAAAGTTTCACCTGCCACTGTGTGGCATTTTTTCCCCTTGCTATGTGTATCCAAGACACTGTCCTGTCAGGATGGGGCCGGGGGTGAACTAATGAGCTTGTTTCCTTGTGGATTCATTTTCCTGATATATCAAACACTTCAAAGAGTATTGCAACCTAGAGCTGAAAGATATCTAACCTCTAAGGCTGCAGATAGCTTGGCTGTAGTGGCTCATGTCTAAACTGTACATTTTCTTAAAATATATGATTATGAATGTTACTTATGGGGGGGGGGAGGATGCACACTTGCCAGTTGCTGAGGTCAGCTGCATGTAAAAGGGAACTTTGCTTTACGAAATCTTGCACAAGTGTCTTAAAGGGGTTTTCCCTATGCTCATCTGTCAGAGTTGAACGTGAAACAAAGGAAGCTAGTCCCAGAGTACTGAGACATAAATCCATGGTTTCAAAAGATAGTGGTAATCATTGGCTCTTTTCGCGAATCTTGGCTCTGAAAGACTGTCCAGGATGTTGTTTAAGACAGGATGAGGTAAAGTCGGACGAACTTAATAGGGAATTCATTTTGGGCTACTGATCTTTACTTTGGCAAGATCACTGAAAACACCCAATATTTGAGAGCTTTTCTTTATGGTGTTGCTTCATGTTTTTTTAAATTAATTTTAAATTAATCAGCTATATAAAAATGAGACTAGTTACAGCATGCACCTTCTGACCCATAGATGGGCAACTGTGTTTTAATGACAGGGGAATTTTATTTATTAAAATTATGGATGCATCCTGACTGTTCCAATAATACTATCATTTTGATCATTTTACTTTAGGTCATAATCATTGAATATCTATTAATTTGTTGGCTTGTGGCTTTTAATATATTACCTTGTGCAAGTTACAATTTTTAGATAATCTTATCTGAAGTGTTCTTCTGTCCTCCTTCTCCTTTCCATTGCGTTAGAGCTGAAGATTAGGATGGGAATAATGTTAAAGCTTTATTTTTATTTGTATATTTATGAATATGTATAAATATATATAACCATAAAGAAGTTAAATGTATTTCAAACCTCCACAGATAATAATTATTTACCTGCATGAAAGCTGCATTTGTTTTTTTTAGCATACTGGACATATTTAACATTTTAGTATTGCTGTATTACACTAGATATGCTCTTTGGTTTTGCTTCTTTTGTACTTGTGAAGGAGTTCATTTAGGAGTGAAGAGGTGTTTTAAGTCACTTTAGGCAATGTTTGAACTGCCTTTTTCTTGTTTTGGTTTGGTTGGTTATGGAGATGACAATGCAAGTCCCCTGACTTTCCCAGCTTTCTCACATTCAACCTGTTGCTAACAGTCTCCTCTGGCTCCTCACTGCTACTTTTAGGAGATAAAGGATTTTCTGCAGATTAAGTGATGGTGAGAAGAATGCTGTCTTGCTTGTTCTGTCGCATGTTGTAGACACCTTGGCTGTCATGTAACACTTTCTAATTTGAATTGCTATATGGGCAGTAGGTATGAAAGGAATTACTTGCCTCCATTAAATTCTACAGAGAGTTCCCTGTCCAAAAGTAGAAGATGCAATTTGTTTTCAGTTAAATGTGCTTAAGAGACTACTAGATTGTTGTGAAGTGGATCATGGGATACATTCCACTAGAGTATTTTTCAGTGAAATGTAGATGAGATAATAAACTGTTTCCTGTGCGTTGACTCTTCTACAGTAGATGAGTGCTTTGTTACAAACCCAGTGGTTCGCTGTATTGAGTTCTTTTCAGATAGAAAAATATTAGTTCTCTCCTTCAAGAGACTTCTGTTTAGTTATTGTTCATATCTATTATAGTCATCTGCTCTGGAAAAACGTAAGTGTTGTTCTTGGTGGAGAAAAGAACTGTAACTGTGTTTAAAAAACAAAAGAGCAGCCATGAAGTTCGGAGTCAAAGAAGCCCGTGCATCTATTCGGATTAGTATCTGGGGAGCCTGCATTTTATTTAATTGTGGACTTCCTGATAAAGTATTTTGAAACTACCCTCCCCGCCAGTATACACATGATTCTGTCAGAATGTAGAAGTTATTGTTGGCCATATAAATGGAAGAAATAGACATTTTCCTTTTGCTTCAGACCTGGTGCAGTTATACTTTGAAAGCTATGCAAACAGTGCTGTAGAGTAACAGTTTTCACAGTTTCATGAAACTAGTGGGAACTGAAGAAATACCTGGAATATAATGAGCACATTGAAAGTTAATTTTTTTTTTATTGTTTGCTGGAAAAAAAAGGACACTTTTGAAATGATAAAGTGTCAGGGATGAACCATGTGCAGAAAAAATGACAGCTGTTTCTTTTGGCCAGGACCGCAAAATGAAGTTACCACTTTAAAAGAACTTTCCAGGCTCTGACAGAAGCTGACATTTTTTATAAACTACATAATTTAGGAAGTTAGATTCTCCTATTTAAACAATTTATAACAAATCTGTGCTGGTATCTTAAGATCCTGGGAAATAGTAAAGGCTGGAGCATTACAGTGCAAAAAAGGTAACAACTTTCTTTAAGAAAAGAAAATAGAGGCTATCTCTGCATAGTTTGTCATTGTGAAGTTGAGTGGGATCACCTATTTCCTATGGATTGTCATCCATATGGAGTAATATGAAGAGTAACTTGAACTTGTCCTGCCTTTCTCAACAAAAAAAAATGTGTGCAGTAAGGAGATGAACTTGTGAGAAATGAATCGTATAGGGACATTGGGCATTTGGTAGTTTGTGCTGATATTGAAAAACGGGCTGTTGGATTGTAGGGACTGAAAAGATAGAAGGAACGAATCTGTGATCTGGAAGTCTGTGGATAGCAGTGCCTCTCAGTCTGAAGGTGGTATCTTTGATTAGGTTATAATTTACAGGAGTTAAGTCTTGAGCAAGGGTTTGCTTCCTCAGAACGCTTAAATTTGTAGGTAATGTTAAGCTTGTGATTAATCCCATTTAAGGTGAGGAGGTTATTGATATGCTACATCTGTTACATATGCTACACCTATTTTTGAAGCACAGCATTAGGGAAGGAGCTAAATCCTTTTGTAGAATGGTGTTTCTATGATAAGCTCACAGTTATTTTTCTGATGTTTTTGAGAAGGCAGGAAACGTATAGGAGTCTTGAAATGAAATCCTAAAATACTGCAGAAAAGCTGTCTTAAAATATGTGAAAGTTTTTTCATAGTATACACATACATACGCTTTTTTATGAATAAAATGGTTCTATATTTCCACTGATTAGGAATATTTGAAATATTTACTTGGATTTGAAGAAATTTTTGTTTGTCAGAAAAAAAAACCCTGTTATGTATTATGTCTAATGCTTGTGTAAATAGTCTTAATTATAACTGTTGATAGTACTTAATATGCTGATTACCTTGAGAGGAATAGAGATTTAATTGAAAGTATCAGACTGTTACAGACCACCCAAACAGGTCAG
>NW_009646526.1:0-3262 GCF_000708025.1 Charadrius vociferus
TCCACCACAAGGGCACCCGTCTCATTCTTCAGAGGGCCTACATTTTCCCTAGTCTTCCTTTTTCTATTGATATACTGAAAGAATCTCTTCTTATTGTCTTTAACTGCAGTGGCCAAGCTGAGTTCTGATTGAGCTTTGGCCCTTCTAATTTTCTCCCTACATAGCTTTGTTATATCTTGATAATCCTCATAAGATGCCAACCCCCTTTTCCAGAGAATGTAAGCTTTCCTTTTGTTCTTGAGGTCCATAGGTTACTACCCACTCTCATATTATAGTCTCTCAGTGGTCCTTCAGAATCCTCTGGTAGTCCTTTACTTCATTTACTCCTCTTTATCACTGCATTCTTTTGGTGAACTGTAGTTCTTTGTTCCTTATCTGATTGCCAAAGCCGCTGAGCTGGTTCTGTCTCAATGGTCTCAAGATATCCTGTTCTATTTGTTGGGTGATAGTTGTAATAGTTTCACACCCTGTCTTCAATGAAAAAATGCCAAAGCGAGAAGAAGGGAAAGCACATACAGTGCTAGGGTTCTGAGTGGGGCTTGCCACACTAAATGGAGATGCGCTGCAAAGACCAAGAGGCTGAACTAAGAGAGCTTAATGGTGCGGCCAGTTTGTGTGTCCCAGGGCTACACACCTACATGACCTGATCCAGTGATGGTGAGTCTTGCTTGGAGGGGCAAGTTTGGTTTGAGCCTGCCAACCACCTACAATTTTGTTTAAAGTGTTCATATAGCTGTAGCCAGTGTCATTTGCTTTCTTGCTAAACCTCTACACTCCTAAATCCAGGTCAGTTGCAACAACTGTACACACTCATCTGACCTACTTTTGTTGTCCTCTAGAGGGTGAGAGCAATTCACTCAAAGAATTTATTTTTCTCTATAGATTATATAGTGGAACTAGGGAGAATAGATCAGCAGTAGGTGTCTACGCTGCAGTTGTCTGAGTTAGGTCAGGTGAATACTACCCCACGCTTTCAGCTGAGATAATTACCACAGCATTCTTCTGGTCCCCGTGTTAAAATAGCATCTATAGCTATATAGAGATTGGAAATAGTGAACCAATATCACGAGGATAACACAGTGCCCAAACCCATCAAGGGAATACATTACCCCTCAGTTGCTGAATGGAAGTTAAATATCATGCAAGGCTAAAATGCAGTGGCAAGAAAATCAAGGCCTTTTTGGTGTTATTTGACCAGTAGGAAATAATAACATTATAGAACTGTCCTCAGGGAAGAAGAAGAATATGTAAAATATCTGCTGATTTAGTAAATAAGTATACATCCTGGGTGAAATTAATCTTTTTCAACATGATATTGAACTGTGGAAACTGGAGAGACTTGTGAGCTTTTAGGAAAGTTTAGTTTTTTGGAACATGGGTATTTCTGAAAAGGGGACAGAGCTTGTGAAAAAGCATTTTTATCTAACATTGACCTCTGAACACCTAGCCTTCATTTGTTATTTGATCGTTTGTCTTCCTAAGTGTGACAAATATGAAAGGAATCAGTTGGTCAAACATAAAACCAACCAAAGTGGCCACAAGAATCCATGCAGAGGGAAAGGCATCTCTATTTGGTACCATGATTCTGTCGTGATCACGATTGCCATCTCTGCTTCCCAAAGGCGCTTAGCAACAATAGAAATAACTTTTTACTGTGGCATGAAAGAATAATAATAACAATTCTCCAGAGAGGTACTAAAAGTATCAAAACCACTGACCAGGGTTTCAGAGGGATATAACAAAGTACAAGCTAGTCTCACTATCTTGGTAGAAATGGCTTCTGAGGTAGTTAGCAGAGAGCAAGAACTGCAGAGGAACAGCAACAAAATGCTTAGGGACTCAGAGAAACGATGGAACCCCTTCCTCTCTGCTGAGGACTGATCCCAAACACCAAACCAGGAGGAATGAAGAGCCTGAAACGTCTTGGATGAAATGTAATTCTGACTTCCTTCCGTCCTGTCTGGTACTTAAATAGAAGATGCAGATCCCTATCTTAAACCCTTACCAAGGAAGGAAGAACTGTGTTAAAACTCTGCACATTCAGAGGGTGAGTAACTATGGATATGACAAGGGAATTAGGCATTTTTGGCCATGTTTGCTAGTATTTGCTGAAAGGACTCTGAAGTTTTGAATTACCTCTGTATCTCTACATGATCTGTGTTTTCTCTTAAATGGAAACTTAGCCCAATTATGCAAATTTACACACACAGATGCAAACCATTCAAGGTCATCTTCATAAACTTTTGAACCCTTCTGGCTTCTAAAAAGGAACATGATCACAAAAGAATTTTTAAGCATTATTGGAATCATTTACCAGAATAGGAGAGTAAGTACTAATAAACAATAACTTGTCATTGGTGTTTTTAAAAGATCCAAATCTAGTTCACAATTCCACATTGAAAGTATTTGTGAGGCCTCCAATATGATACCCGAGGACTGAGATTAATGTCATATGCCTGCTTATTTTTCCCCTGAGAACCTGAAAGGATAAAACAAAGATCACAACTAAACAAAAGCATATAAATAACAGGAAACTGTTGGTAAAAAATACCCCGATCTTCCTGTAAATTCACGTCACCACATTCCCCAGGGACAAAGGTGCGTGAACAGCATGGTAAATAATTATGATTTAATATGAGGCCTTGCAATGCTGTTTACAGTTTAACAACAAAAAGGAATTGTTTCTCAAGGCGCAAAATAAGCAAATAATAGAAACACATATCAATATAATCAGGAAATGATGATGTTATGTCTGGGTCAGCTGCTGAAAACAGATTGCAATCTATCAAAGTATCAACCTGGTATCTCTGTGCAGCCCACAGAGAAACGTCAGTGATGGGAGAGAGCCTTTCCCTGGTTTGCATGCCAGTCATCTCACTTTGATCATTTTATGAAAGTGCTGGAGACTGGGGTCTTGCAGAAGACTCTCCACAGCTATTTTCACTTGCTGATGTTTAGGTATTTGTCAGTTGTAATCATTGAAAGCATCTAAAAGGATGTATTGCATTTTGTATTACAAAACTGAAAATAAAACACTGGGGGAGGAGAGAATTGAAGGAATAGTAACAGCTGGTCTCTTTCAGGAAGACTATGTTGCTGAATCTAGTCAGCAAATCAGGAATAACGATTTAAAAAAATCCTTGCAGAAACACAGTGGTGAATTTCAATGGAGAACAGTGAAGCTTCTTAGTTCCTTATTAAAAATATATTTTAGTGGGAAAAATAAAAAACACATAGGATGTTAGTTTCCAGCAATTTTTCC
>NW_009646526.1:3276-5551 GCF_000708025.1 Charadrius vociferus
TTTTAGGGATGCCAAGGCAAAATCAGCTATGTAAAAGCCAAACAGAACAATATATCTTTGAACAGCGGAATAACATTTATAGTAGAAGGCCTAAAGCTTTTAAATATGCATTCAATCCTTAGCTATAGAAAAATAATTCCAGACTATGCTTGTCAGATTTTAAAGTTAAGCAGGGTCAGGTCAGAGCTTGAACAAGAATTTTCTTGGTGTTGCCTGAAATGGCACTGATGACTGGGGAGACTTTCCTCCATCACTAAGGACTGAAATAAAGCATCAATGCTTGAAGTCTGTCAAGTATCAGCTTCTAGGACTTGCAAACATTCCCTGAAGCTCCCAAGAAAGAACTAATATTTGAAGAACTCTATTTTTTTGCCTTTATCCATACTATTATCCACAAAAGTATTTTGGAGCTTAGCACCTATGTAAGTGTCAGCTCCTGATGAATGGCTGAATGAATCAGCATGTGCATGACTGTTATGCATAGGAAGCATAGGGAGCAAGCAGCAAGTTTTGCACAGTCTCCTTGAATAAAAGCATATGCTTTATCATACCCACGGCAGATTGAAGCTACTGTTAATTTCGTTTGGCTGTGCCTGCCTGCCATCCCAAGAAGATGATTTCTACACTGTTGTCAGGATGCCAATCATCTTAACAGATGTTTGCGCTTTTATCTGTGCTCTGCATCTCATTCCTCGAAGAGAAGGCTGCCAGAAACAAACAGGTTTTCTGAAAGTACATAAGGGAACAACGGACAATAGGAGCTGTTCTATTCCTCTGGGTATAAACAAGAACAAACCCCAGTCCACATGGAATGAAAAACAACATTTATCAACATGTAAGTCAGTGGCTGGCAGGTTGCAGATGACATTCGGGATCTGACAAAGGACTAGAGCAGGCTGCAGACATTCAGTTTGTTAAAAAAAGGCAGTGCTGAAGCTGGAGCTATCTGTACATTTTAGGATGATTCTGTAAACAGTTTCAGAGTGAAAAAAAGAAAAGAATGTCTTTATTTTTAGAAAATTCAAGATGTATTGTTTAAAAAGTTTCCAAATAAAACGTTCCAAATGTTCTTTTGAAATGACACTTCAGGACTGTCAATTGGCAATCCAGTTTTCCAAATACCAGATTAGAAAAAGGATATCAGTTTAAAAGACATTCAAGCTGGTTGGCAGATAAGGTGCCTTTCCCCTCTAAGGCAGGCAGGATGCTTAGAAAGTATATAAGAAACAAGAGAAAACATCTCTGTCCTCTCCATACCTAAAATGCTTTTATCTCCTCTCTCCTCAGCTGCCTTCCTGTATGCTTTCAGACCCCAGCCTCTGGACATGGCTGGATAAGAGGAGAAAGAGAGGAAGGGAAATATTTGCCAGAGCTGGATGGGAAGGGGAGGTGGTGTCAGCAAGACAGTTGTTATTTTTTGGCTTGTGATTTCTTAAAAGTATTCTTTCAATTGATTATTTGTTATGATTAAAAACCAAAGCTAAAAGGCATGCTTAAGATTAAGATCAGCTTAATATAATTAGAAAAGTTTAAAAGATGCCTCTTCTCCCTGCTACCCCTGACAAAGAAGAAATCAGTGCTGTTGTGATAGTGGGCAAACTCATCTGCATGCTATTTAGGAGAAATGCTTCAACATCCTCATGCCTATAAGCAAGCAAACTCTGTTTCACTGTGCTTGCTTCCCAGCACTGCTGAAAATGAAATAAATGATTGATTTATGGATCTGATAAAATATTTAATTTCACCACATTTTTTTACCACTTTTTTCAAGGTAGACCCAAAATATTTTCTCCCAAATTCTTTTGGTTTAGCCCCCTAATTGAAAAATCAAATAATTCACACTCTTCTAAAAGCATATGTCTAAGAAACAAATACTTTGGAGCCAACTACTTATTTTATTGTTTTCAGTGTGTCCTGGTTTGAGGTAAAACAGAACCAATTTTGGTCAGTAATTTCGCTTCTTAGCTGGGCCTCTCTAACAACTGAAATTAACAGCATATTGTGCAGACAATGTTCGCTCTCTCAGAGTGATAAGACCAATGTTTATGGCTGATGCCCAGGCACGGTATGCAGAGAGGACCTTGCTTACACTTATTGCTATAACAACCAAGGCCAACCAATTTTGTTATTTGCCCCGTTGGAGGGTCGGAAGTGGAAAAGCATAGTGGGGTCCCACCTGCAAGGAGGAGCGAACAGGACAGGTGACCCAAAACTGACCAATGAGGGTATTCCATCCCATCTGCCTCATGCTCAGTATAAAGGCTGAGGGATCGAA
>NW_009646526.1:10631-16144 GCF_000708025.1 Charadrius vociferus
CAGCGATTAGTTTTAAAGAACTTGGCCTACGCTGTTTCTTCTCTGTGCAATGCCCTCGGGTCCCTCAAGCTGGGCGGATTCCTGCACGCATATCAGGAGGGACACGGAGCTTTTGAAGTTAGGGAGGATGCTCTTGCATCAGCAGATTTGGTCACCAGAAGGTAACATGGCAAATGGCACAGGTGTTCCTAGGAATCACCTTTTCTTTTTGCCTTCAATCTTCCACTTCAGAAGTATTTCTTTGTTAACAGGCAGAGGTTGTGGGGAGTAATTACACTTCTGCTTGTGCTGATGATTACAGAGGGACACGTGTCCTTGGAAGGAAATGCTCAGCCTGGACATTATATGTACTATTTAGTAACAGGTCTTTTATTGTTCCCTCACTTTGCAGTCCAGGTCCATTTGTGACACACAAAATGAGTTCTGTGTTTTGGCTTTGAAACTAGAAAGAGGTTTCTCATCAGAAAAAAAAAAAAAAAAATCATTGTTCATATTGAGATTAATTGCCTTTCTTGGAAGATAACTGTTCTCTAGGCGCAAGCACTACAGAGATGCCTCATCTAGTTTTAAATGCAGCTGAAGCAGAGTTTGTTCTGACTCCACAGTGTGGATGTAGCTTTTACGTGTGTCCTGGTTTGAGGTAAAACAGAACCAATTTTGGTCAGTAACTTCGCTTCTTAGCTGGGCCTCTCTAACAACTGAAATTAACAGCATATTGTGCAGACAATGTTCACTCTCTCAGGGTGATAAGACCTGTGTTTATAGCTGATGCCCAGCCATGGTATGCAGAGAGGACCTTGCTTATACTTATTGCTATAAGACCCAAGGCCAACCAACTTTGTTATTTGCCCCGTTGGAGGGTCAGAAGCGGAAAAGCATAGTGGGGTCCCACCTGCAGGGAGGAGCGAACAGGACAGGTGACCCAAAACTGACCAACGAGGGTATTCCATCCCATCTGCCTCATGCTCAGTATAAAGGCTGAGGGATCGAAAGGTCATCTCTCTCTCTTCCTGCAATGGCCGACGTCTGAGGAGGACTCTGTTTGTCTGCCTGCGTTCCCGATCCTGAATGCAGATCCGGAATCCAGTTCCCATCCGTCGCTGAGTCCAGCCTGGGACTGCCCCAGTGCCAGCTGGTGTCGTGATTGTCATCTCGGGAGCTTGATACGGTTTTGTATATATTTCATTATTTCTTTTTTATTTTATTATTAATATTTCATTAAAGTAGTTTAGTTCCCTCTAAACTCGTCTCTTTTTCCTCCTCTGCCCCCCTCTATGAAGAGGGGAAGAGGAGAGCATCTGTCGGTCCCACCTGGGGTCCCCTAGGTCCCCAGTAGCCGATTGCCTAAACCATGACACAGTGTTTTCAGAAAATTGTTAACAAAGACAGATAACAAATAATTTTAAGCTAAGCATTATTCTTTGTTGTTGCAAGAACAATGAGATTGCCTTGCATGCTTCCTAAAAATTTCTTAAAACACCTAGTTAACTTCATCTAGGTACCAAAACAGCCCTGCAAATTAGACAAGGACTGCATATATTTTCCAATTTACATCTGGAGAAGTCAAGACGAGAAGAGGGAATGAGTCATCAGAAAAATTAGGAATTAATCACATTTACACTAAAAAATGAATGGTATATAATACTCTAAGATTTTGACCTTTTGACAAGAACAGTAGGTGATATTTCCTGGAACTTACTGAAATATTTGCAGACAAATAAACACACAAATTTGCTGTGTCCTCATCTCAATAAGTGCAAGTTTGTAAAAGTTAACCATAAAAAATTGTATCTGTATTTCTGTATCTCTTTCTCATGTTACTCTTGCTGTTGCTTATAGCATTAATGAGATGAAGAGAAAGCAAGGAGCTCTCTTTTTCCTATGGAAAAGCTCTATAATATGATATAGTACTACTAGAAAAAATAAGAATTAAACCCTAGCATGCTATGTTAGCTCATTGGAATATACTTTTCTCACTATGGTAACATGCAGCAACACCAACTCAGATGCTCAGATGGTGTAAATCAGCATTGCTGCACTTACTGAAGCAGAACTGAGGCAATTTCTATCTCAGCTGGACTTGGGGTCCAGTTAGTTTCATATAAGTTTTCACAAATTTTCCATGGAAAAGCAAATCACCGTAGTGTTCATATTCCAGTAATTAATTAATGGACATTTATTCATAAGTCTCAACGGTCTCCAAAGCATCTCCCTTCACACTGCAAATGTTTTCTTTGCCTGATATTGCTGTGGTGTCTGGCACATCAGTGCTGGCACGTGTCTACTCTCACTAACCAGCGTATGGAAGATTCCACAGTTACCCTCTGATTTCACAAACAGAAATAACCGGTGACTTCGTGGTTGCAAGCCTTTCCACTGAAAATTAGCATGAGGGAGATGTTAAACATTCAAACTAACATAATTGCTTAGTCTGATCATCCAAAATAGCAGCAATTGCGGAGTACTAAGTTTCAAGACAAAGACAAAATGTTAAGCCCATTGGTTAAGATGTGTACAACTCCTAACTCCATTTTCTAGGCAGGTGAACAGGCTGCCTGGGTTTTGAAAACAACTGGCCATGCAGCAGTTTGTCTTGGAACTGGAAGGAGATTGAGTGGAATCCCAGACTTTGCAGGTAACAGAGAAAGTCTGAAGGAAGCAAGACTTTCCCTTGGTTGAAGAAGAACAAGTTAGAGATCAGTTACGTAAACTGGATATCCACAAGTCCATGGGGCCTGATGGGATGCACCCGCAAGTGCTGAGGGAGCTGGGGGAAGTCATTGCTGGGCCATTCTCTATCATCTTTGAAAGGTCCTGGAGAACAGGTGAGGTGCCTGAGGACTGGAGGATAGCCAATGTCACTCCAGTCTTCAAAAAGGGCAAGAAGGATGAGCCGGGAAACTACAGGCCGGTCAGCCTCACCTCCATCCCTGGAAAGATGATGGAACAGCTTGTGCTGGGAGTCATCTCAAAGCACCTGGATGAAAAGAAGATTATCAGAAGTAGTCAACATGGATTCACCAAGGGGAAGTCATGTCTGACTAATCTGATAGCCTTCTATGACAAAGTAACTAGATGGGTGGATGAGGGGAGGGCAGTGGATGTTGTCTACCTTGACTTTGGCAAGGCTTTCGACACTGTCTCCCACATCATCCTCACAGGAAAGCTTAGGAAGTGTGGCTTAGATGAATGGACAGTGAGGTGGATTGAGAACTGGCTTACAGATAGAGCTCAGAGGGTTGTGGTTAGTGGCGCAGAGTCTAGTTGGAGGTTAGTAACAAGTGGTGTCCCTCAGGGGTCAGTACTGGGCCCAGTTTTGTTCAACATATTCATCAATGATCTGGATGAAGGGATAGAGTGTACCATCAGCAAGTTTGCTGATGACACAAAACTGGGAGGAGTGGCTGACACGCCAGAAGGCTGTGCTGCCTTACAGCGTGACCTCGCCAGGCTGGAGAGTTGGGCAGAAAGAAACCTTATGAAGTTCAACAAGGGTAAGTGTAGGGTACTGCACCTGGGGAGGAATAACCCCATGCACCAGTACAGGTTGGGGGCTGACCTCCTGGAGAGCAGCTCTGTGGAGAGGGACCTGGGAGTCCTGGTGGACAACAGGATGACCATGAGCCAGCAATGTGCCCTGGCGGCCAAGAAGGCGAATGGCATCCTGGGGTGCATCAAGAAGAGTGTGGCCAGCAGGTCGAGGGAGGTCATCCTCCCCCTCTACTCTGCCCTGGTGAGACCGCATCTGGAGTACTGTGTCCAGTTCTGGGCTCCCCAGTTCAAGAAAGACAGGGAACTGCTGGAGAGGGTCCAGCAAAGGGCAACAAAGATGATTAGGGGACTGGAGCACCTTTCTTATGAGGAAAGGCTGAGGGACTTGGGTCTCTTTAGTCTAGAGAAAAGAAGATTGAGGGGGGATCTTATTAATACATACAAATACTTAATGGGAGGATGCCAGGGGGATGGGAGTAGTCTTTTTTCAGTGGCACCCAGTGATAGGACGAGGGGTAATGGGCATAAACTTGAACATAGGAAGTTCCATCTTAACATGAGAAGGAACTTCTTTACTTTGAGGGTAGTGGAGCACTGGAACAGGCTGCCCAGAGAGGTGGTGGAGTCTCCCACTCTGGAGACATTCAAAACCCGCCTGGACGCTGTCCTGTGTAACGTGCTGTAGGTGACCCTGCTCTGGCAGGAGGGTTGGACTAGATGATCTCCAGAGGTCCCTTCCAACCCTAACAATTCTGTGAATTCTGTGAATGTGTGCTCGCAGCTGAGAAGGCCAACCATATCCTTGGCTGCATCAGAGGAAGCGTGGCCAGCAGGTCAAAGGAAGCGATTCTGCCCCTCTACTCAGCTCTCGTGAGACCCCACCTGGAGTACCGTGTCCAGCTCTGGAGTCCCCAACATAAGAAGGACATGGACCTGTTGGAGCAGGTCCAGAGGAGGGCCACAACCCTCTACTCTGCCCTGGTGAGGCCGCATCTGGAGTACTGCATCCAGTTCTGGACTCCCCAGTTCAAGAAGGACAGGGAACTGCTGGAGAGGGTCCAGCAAAGGACTACAAGATGATTAGGGGACTGGAGCATCTTTCTTACGAAGAAAGGCTGAGGCACTTGGGTCTTTTTAGTCTAGAGAAGACTGAGGGGGGATCTTATTAATGCTTAGAAATACTTCAAGGGAGGGTGCCAGGGGGATGGGAACAGTCTTTTTTCAGTGGTGCCCAGTGATAGGACAGGAGGTAATGGGCACAAACTTGAACATAGGAAGTTCCATCTTAACACGAGGAGGAACTTCTTCACTTTGAGGGTGGCAGAGCACTGGAACAGGCTGCCCAGGGAGGTTGTGGAGTCTCCCACTCTGGAGACATTCAAAACCTGCCTGGACGCAGTCCTGTGCAACCTGCTGCAGGTGACTCTGCTCTGGCAGGGGGGTTGGACTAGATGATCTCCAGAGGTCCCTTCCAACCCTGACCATTCTGTCGTTCTGTGATTCTGTGATATGCTGCATGCTCAACGCTTTCTGGAAAAAGGACGGAAAGGAAATTCTTCTTTCTTGTGGAGAATGGAGAGCTCAGCCATGCATGCCCTGCCTGGTGATAGCATCAACGGAGGAGCATAATAGAACAAGTACATTTCTCCCTTTGTTTTTACTTTCCTCTCCAGGACTGCTACACAGATTTCGGAATATCCTATAAAGAAGATTATATATCAGGAAAAGTAATGCTCTCAGTGGGTCAATTTCTGAAGTCGTGCTGCATTCAGAGAATTCTGAGCACTTGCAAAATACAGCTCTGAGGCTGTCCGTACTGGCAAAATCATTGTTGACTCTCGGGTGGAGGATTAAAACTACCGCTGTCAGCAAAACCAAATGTCAAGAACATTTTTACAATAGGTGGATTCTGATGGTCAAAACAGCAGGTACTTGTGTGTTGTGGTTTATGCCAAATCAGCTACTGGGGACCTGGGGGACCCCAGGTGGGACCGACAGATGCTCCCCTCTACCCCTCTTCA
>NW_009646526.1:16210-35453 GCF_000708025.1 Charadrius vociferus
GGATTGGGATCAAAGGCAGACAAACAGACAGAGACCTCCTCAGATGTCAGCCATTGAAGAAAGAGAGCGAGAGCTGACCCTTTGATCCCTTAGCTTTTATACTGAGCGTGAGGCAGATGGGATGGAATACCCTTGTTGGTGAGTTTTGGGTCACCTGTCCTGTCTGCTTCTCCCCACAGGTGGGACCCCACTATGCTTTTCCACTTCCGACCCTCCAACGGGGCACATAACAAAGTTGGTTGGCCTTGGGTGTTATAGCAATAAGTGTAAGCAAGGTCCTCTCTGCATACCATGCCTGGGCATCAGCTATAAACATTGTTCTAACCCCTCTGAGAGAGTGAACATTGTCTGCGCAATATGCTGTTAATTTCAGTAGTTAGAAGAAGCCTAGCTAAGAAGTAAATTTATTGAACAAAACTGGTTCTGTTTCACCTCAAACCCGGACATCGTGAAGTCAAAGACACTTGGATCACTAAGATCCATAGGGAGTCCCTTTCCTATTTTAATTATTTTCATTGGATCACATGGCTGAAAGCTGCGGCTAAAAAAAAAAGCCTCCACACTGTATTTAACAGAAAAATTGCTATCTGCAACATAACACTAGTCAAATGTCAGCTATCTAATGACTGATTCTGTTTTTTCCATATGAAAAACTGCATTCGCACAAAAGAAGGTAACCAATTGCTTTCTTTCAAAACCCTACACTCTTTAAGAATTACAAAAATATCTCATTTGATCTATCAAGCATTATAGTTTATGAGTATCAATTTTATAGCCCTGAAGCTGAGTCAGGAGTGGGGTGGAAAAAAATTACACAGATTGGTAAAATGCACGCCATCGGGTGGATCTGTTGCTGCTATCATTGTCAGGAGTTTGCAAACACTGGAATTCATCTGGATTCAGTGGTGCCACATCAGTAGGAATGAGGAGGGAGTCGGGCTCTCTGCAGGCAGACTGTTCCTCAGGAAAAACCCACACACGTAGTTACGCCTGAGATCTCATCACAGGAATTATATTAGATTTGGCTGACCTCTGTCACCATTAATGAGAAAATTGGGATGATACTGGGAAATCAAAGCTTTTCCTAGCTTTAGGGTGTTTTGGTTAATGTCTATGTCAAAGGGTCCTCACTGGCAGTGCAAGATCAATCCTGCCAGGCGAAGCAAGAGTGTCTCCAGAAAATTGCAGATTGGTGTGTTGTGAATACAGAGCTGAGCGGAGTGCAATGGAGATGCATGTCTATTTTCCTCATATGCTGAGTAAAAAGAGTAAGGAAGCCAAAATAAACCAGACATGCTGTGCTTAAAAGCTAAAGTGTTTGCAGAAGAAGCATGGCTGGAGTATGTAACAATAAAAAGTATTGTTCTCCTGTGCAAAGAATACAAATCTAGAGCCTCGGAAAATCGCACTTCATTGTGAGCATAAAAAAAGAGGGGAGACAAGCTCCCCTCTTTTGAAGAGGAACAGGACTGTGACTGGGAAACAATTATAATCCTGTGAAATAATTATAAGCTCTCTGGATTACTCTGGCTTTAGGGAAAATGCTGACAGACTGTAAAAATAAATTTAGTAAAACCTCTTCCCTAATTCATTAGAATGCTTACTCTTCTTTCTGGTTTCTATATCCCAGCTATGCATATACAGATAGCTACCTACTGCCTGCAAGACAGACAGCAAGACAGCAACAAGCAAAGAACAAACTGTTTCCCTTCTCTAAAATGCTTTTTTTTTTTTCTTTATACATTTTTTTTTTGCTTTTCTTTGTCTGTCAACATATCTTTCTCTCTATTCTTTATCCATCCCCCACAATCCTTTCTAGGTCTTCCTGGTTCCTGACAGAAGTCAGACCGACTATCAGCATCCAGATTCTCTTTGTTTTGAAGCAACTCATCTCTGCTTGCTTTTGACTCCAGTGATGCTGCTGTGAAGAATTTCTTCTTTGAAACTGCCTCCAGGAGCGGACATATCTTTAAAGCAGCCTGGGGCAGCCTGGATACAGTTCAAGAAGTAATACTGGCACTTAGCATACCTGGCCCTATTTCTGCTCTCAGCACTAACTCAGGTCCACTTGTCCAATGCTGCGGGGCAGAGTGAAGGTGGGTCTCCAGGCCCAGCTGCTTTTTTCAACCACCATATCAATAGACTGCTCTGGCTGGGAGGACCGTACCTAGTGCTTAGAGTGTCACTGCAAGTTTAGAGACCCAGTCTCAAACAAGGCCACAAGTTTTACTAGTGCTGATAATGCTACTGCCAGGTTGGGGAGTGGGAGTGGGGAGTGGGGAGTGGGAAAGTGTGGGGAAAGTCTGCTCAGATGAGAGCCGCCATTCTTAAACTACTGAAGACAAAAGTGATTCCCATCCCAGCAGAACCCTGAAGCACCAGCTGAAGAACAACAGGACTACGTAGATCTGAGATGACCAGTAAAAGATGGAAGGAGAAACTAGCTCTCATAATACTTGATATAGATTTTGCACTGGAAGACATTGCAGATGAGCCCTACCATCACCTGTGATTGGTCAGGGCCTGAACTCGTATTTCTTTTGTTACAAGCAGTCCTTCACGAACATGAGCTATCAAGGGAGAAGCTTGATGTCTCTCAGATGATCTTGTTGCCACCTATGGCTTTTGCACCGAGTTCCTCTAGCTAAATAACAGCAAGAAAACAAACTTTCAACAGTGATCAGTTTAAAAAAGATACACAGGAATGACATGTGATCAAACAGTTGGAAAAAAAACACAGAGCAACAGCGTTACTGATATTGGAGCCCCTACCTGAACAGGTGGCTGCACAGGCATGCAGTGACATGTGGGACTATATGCACTGCTAGTGGGTGGACAATTGTTAGGTTTATGGACTACTTACACACAAGGTAGGGAAGGAGGTAAGAGTCTAGTTCTTCCCATATAGTAGTCTACAAGTATACTACCTGTAGTAGTAAAGACACTCCATAAAATGGAGAAAGCATCATTGACACTATTTACAGATGGGAAAGTCTGTAGCTCATGTTGGTTTCAGAGTACGTCTTTCACTCTCCCAGCTCCCACAGGGCCACCCAAACCACAAAAACATTCCTCAGTAGTAACAGCACAGAGTGAACTGTCTCAAATACAGTTGGTCTGGACAGTGGAGTGGGATACAATAACCAGGCTGATTCCAAAATGTAATCTCAGGGTTGAAATACCACATACCAGAACAAAGTGTTCACACTGGGTTTATTAAGGCACTGAGGGATCTGCCAGACAGGATGAGTCAAACATGACTGAAGTTTTAAGAGATAGTTTTTCAAACCAATACCATCCTTCTTAAGGAAATTAATGGATTAAAAATTAAAACAATCTTGCTTTTCTCTGTATGAGGAACTGTCCTGGCTGGGAAACTTGGCTGGATGACAAGTTAGCCAAAGTGACAAAAATTGAAGATGTGTAAGGACTTGTCCCTCCAGCCTGCAAAAATTGTAACTGTTAGGAATCAGCTTTTACCGGTGACCATGTCACCTTGAGACCTGCCACATCTCCATGTTTCTATGTGTACTAGATTCAGAGTTTTTGGATTAAATCCCAGCCCTGTCCAGCTCAATGAAAATGCTTTTGTTGATGTTCGTAGGCCTTTAGGTTAGAACTAGTACTTGTCTTTCCGTTCAAGGCCATACATCACTGAATTTATAGCAGCTGCTTCATCAAGGATACTAGTTTTGATGTTCTTTTTCATGTTCTTTGTATCTCCTCTTGTGGTGGGTTGACCTTGGCTGGATGCCAGATGCCCACCAAGCCGCTCTATCACTCCCCCTCCTCAACTGGACAGGGGGAGACAAATATGACGAAAGGTTTGTGGGTCAAGATAAGAACAGAGAGATCACTCAGCAATTATCGTCACGGGCAAAACAGACTCAACTTGGGGAAATTCATTTAATTTATTGCCAATCAAAGGTCAGAGTAGGGTAATAAGAAATAAAAACTAAATCTTAAAACACCTTCCCCCCACCCCTCCCTTCTTCCCAGGCTCAACTTCACTCCCAAATTCTCTATCTCCTCCCCCCAAGCGGTGCAGGGAGACAGGGAATGGGGATTGCAGTCAGTTCATCACATGTTGTCTCTGCTGCTTCTTCCTCCTCACTGCTCCAGCATGGGGGGAGATAGTTCTCCATGAACTTCTCCAATGTGGGTCCTTCTCCTGGGCTGCAGTTCTTCACAAACTGCTCCAGCTTGGGTCCTTTCCACAGGGTGCAGTCCTTCAGGAAGGGACTGCTCCAGCGTGGGTCCCCCACAGGGACACAAATCCTTACGGAAAACCTGCTCCAGCGCGGGCTCATCTTCACAGGGCCACAGGTCCTGCCAGGAGCCTGCTCCAGTGCGGGCTCTCCACGGGGTCACAGCCTCCTTTGGGCATATCCACCTGCTCTGGGATGGGGTCCTCCATGGGCTGCTGAGTGGATATCTGCTCCACTGTTAACCTCCATGAGCTGCAGGGGGACAGCCTGTGTCACCACGGTCTTCATCACAGGCTGCAGGGGAATCTGCTCCTGGAGCACCTCCTCCCCCCCCTCTTTCTTCACTGACCTTGGTGTCTGCAGAGTTGTTTCTCTTACATAGTCTTACTCCTCTCTCCCAGCTGCTGTTGTGCAGCATTTTTTTCCCCTTCTTAAACATGTTATTACAGAGATGCTACCACCGTCGCTGTTTGGCTCAGCTTTGGCCAGCAGTGGGTCTGTCTTGGAGCTGGATGGCACTGGCTCTATTGGGAAGCTTCTGGCATCTTCTCACAGAAGCCACGCCTGCAGCCCCCCTGCTACCAAAACCTTGCCATGCAAACTCAATGCACCTCTTCACTCAAAATCCCTCCTGTATTTTCCCAGGTCATCTCACCTGATGCAATGCTCCCAAGCACCTGAGCACTAAGCCAACAACCCAGCCTTCAGATCTCATTTTTAAAAACTCTGCAGCAAAACCTACACAATATATAAAATATTAACCATATTAACCATTACAAAAACATATCCCCAAGTATTCAAAACCTAGAGAGAGTTCTACATAATGTCCCTTTCTGCAGCCCAGCTCATTTCAGTCTACCATTTCACTATTTCTTCATTATTCGTCAGACCTATTTCTGATCCTATTGAGCTGTGCTTGTTTCTAAACTGCCTACACAGGGAGAAGCACAGCACTTCTGTTACCCCAAGCAAATAAAGGATAATGAAGAAGTGACAGAGGAGAACTAGCAGAGAGTCCTCAAGAAAAAACCTACAATGAGGCAACTTGTTTAGATATAGGAAAAAACAAAACAACACAGCTTCTAAAAGATGCGTGAAATCACTGATGTCCAAATTCTAAGGAACAGAAAGCCACAGTAGTGCACATCAGATACTGTGTATTAATCAGGTTCCAAGTTGCTGTGAGAGGTATAGTAAATCCTGCTGTGGCACAAGGCCCATGCCAATCCCAGCTGTGCTCCACACATCCAGCGTGGGGAAGCGTATGCACTAGTCCAGCACTTCCTATCAGTCTGAGCCGCCATTGAGAGGTCGCTATCAGATAGCACAAAGAGTGAGAGCTGCGGCCTCTGGATAGCAGCATGATGATGGCCATCTCGTCTGCCAGCTGTTGTAGTTGTCCCCTCCTTTGCCAGGTTTGAGGTAAACAGATCTCCCCTAGATTTGACAATCTATCTGGTCCATGGAGTAAGGCAGAGATAGACCTTCTGAAGGTAAAAGGGGAAGGCGTGAGACAAGGCCTTTCTGCAACCAGGTCTGGATGGCTGCATATAATTCTGGTTGCCCATGTTTCAGAAAGATGGTTTCAAACCAGAAGAGCAGAGAAGGCTGAAAAGAACAGTGAGGGTATGGAGACCCTAATTTATGGGAGGAGGCTAGATAGATGAGCTAGGCTTGTTCAGCCAGGGCTGAGGGAAAAGAGTGCCATCTACAAATACATTGAGGAAAGGGATCAACACCAAGGGGTTGCTAACTGTTTAGATTAAAAAGAAATGTTGGCATAAGTAACATATCATCTGCCCATAAAGAACTTCAGCTGAAAATCACAAGTTTCCAAGCCATTAGAATAATGACATTCAGGGGCAGTTTTGCAAAGGGGGAATCAGGTACAGGACAGGGATGAGAGCAAGCCATCTGAATGTTTTTAAGACAGAGCTCAATAAATGAGTAACAGTATTATATGAGGTAATGTCTGCAGTAGCTGGGAGGGACATTTAATGATTCAGGCGGTCCCTTCCATCCTATGTTATTATGCACCCACAGCCAACATTATTCTGTACCCATGGCCAACAGAAAAAAGAGAAGCTCTCATTACTTCTAATGCAAGTGCTTTAATAAGAGCAAAACAGTCAAAATCGTGAAGGCTATAAAAATAGCTAGCATAAGCCAGAGATAATTTAGCAAGCACAGTAGCACCTGTGTAAGATTGATGCAAGTCAGGAATCCAACGCAGATGTAAAACAGAGGGTATTGATTTACAGGAAGAGGTAGCTTTCTGCATACCAATGGTGTGAACTTAATACAGCTGCAATTTGATAAGTAATCTCAAAAGCAAAGCCGTACAAAACGCATTTGCAAAAGTACCTTTTAATATAGGCAACAGTAATGAGAGCCATGTGAGTATGAGAGCAGGAGGGCAGTAAAGACATTACTCACTTCTAGCGATGTTAAAGGCAGCACACACAAAAGCACCAGATGCTCAACCAGAATAATAATAATGATGTTCTCAACTAATCCAGGATTCACTTGGTAAAATAAAGATATATTACCATTATTGGAAGAATCTGGATAATTTGTACAGGCTAATGAGAAAAACAGGTCAGTGTGGATGAATATAAATGATTTTCCTACAGAGTAAGGGTCTAACCAAAGGGGACTGAGTTACAAACGACAATCATGAAGTTACTGATCAACCAGAGTGTCATAAAAAACCTACTGAAGCCAAAAAGGATTAGTAAAACTGCATAAATCAGTGAAGCAAAATGCATCAGAAAAATAAACCTCAAAACCATATGAAAGGGTTTTCCTCTATTTGACTATTTTTATTCAGCATTCTGACATACACTGCTTGTAAATGTGCTGCTGTCTGATCCCTAGACATTCTCTAAACCAGTCATGTCATGGAATGAGACATGTTTTTCACTAAAACCTAAGAACTTAATTTCTTCAAATGTCTTGAGGGAGACCATACACCACTGCTCTGGAAGTGAAGCCCTCCCTGGGGAGTTGCTTCTCTCTTTCAGCATGCTAAAGCCAGGGGCATGAAAGCGTCTTCTTTAGCACCAGCCCTTCAGCATCCTCTGCCTCTGATCTATACAAAAGTCGAATTCTAGTCTCCTCCCTGTACTAAGATAACTTGCATAGTTTTGCTGTAGTTCTGTTTCTTTTTTTTCTTTGCTGGACTTTTGACTGACTGAAGGTTGCTTTGCTTTGGCAGATAGGGGTGAAGATCTGGTTCGACTCCCAGTTCTGACAGATTATCTCGAGGAAGCTTCTGGATTTGAAAGCTTTAAATAGGTTCCCTTTAAAGAAATGACCTGAGACTTGCATACGGATTTGCAGAAGAGAGGATACTAAACTGCAACACTTAAAACTCAACTTGGGGCAAATAAATATTTCTTTTAAGGCCAATGTGACAGTTCAGACTCTTGCATATATGTATATCAGTAAATACCTGGGATAAAGAAATACATCTCCACATACTGAAACTGAACAAACACGCAAAAATAATACAAACTAAGGCTACTTCCTTAGTTTCTTAGTTTCAGTGCACTTCCCACATCTGTTTTAATAATCATAGTTTGGTTTCAATAACGCATACTATGCAAACTAATATACTCATTATTATATTCTCTAAATTAAGGAAATGCATTGATAAAGAAATGACGAGAAGTTGATCTGTGACTAGAAGAGACCACATGGAGAGCATCCTGTGTTTGCTAACATGTATTCTATAGGGAATAAGGCAGAATCTATACCATGGCAGCCTCATAATATATACTCATGCTTCTTCATGGCATATCTTTTCTAAAACTGTATTGCATTAGCAGAAAGAGCAGCCTTCATTAGTGTAATTGAGCAACCATGACAAATCAGGTGTGAACATGAGGACAGCAGATGAGGATAGCAGGTCCTTCACCGTACAGCCTGTAGATGTGCACAGATGCAAAGAAATAAATAGGAGGAGGAGAATGCCTAGGCCCTCAGCCCATGGATAGCTCCAAGGAGAAAATGCAATATCTGGCCTGTCTACATGGCTGCGATTTTCCTCTTGCCCTGGTAACATTACTGCACTGGAGATCTCCATTGGGCTGGTCACATGAGCAGCCCAGTGAGGACTACCACTTAGCAGCTTCTTCTCAAAGGCATGCTATTGCTGTGCAGGTAAAGGGCATCAGTGTCATCCCATCAATTTCTTCTCTGGGTCCTCCAACAGTCAAACCTCTTCCTCCCAGTGGCAGCTGCAGCTTCTTGCGCTGAGTCCCTCAGGCTGTGCCACTCTGGCTGAAAAAGAGGAAGATTTTAATTTCCTGGATAACCTCTTCCTGAATGCAATCTGAGAGCTCTCTGATGGAGCTCACCCAACATCAGGAGAGCAGCAAGAGCTGAGCACTCACTCTGTGATGTCTTGGAAGGGACAGGGTTTGTATGGCGAATACCTGAAGCAGGCTAAGAGGTCTTGGTTTGAGACATGGGCCACCAAGGGGAAGAAAGGAAGCATTTGGATCCCTAGTAAATGCCAATGCCATCCTCCTCCTTCATTCAGAGCAGACAGCCTTGCCTTGCTTCAGGCTTGCACATTATGATGTCCCACAGTACAAGCTGTATTCCCAATCCCAGAGGCACAGGATAAGCTATCATTCTGAGCTACTGAGGACTGTCAGTCCTGGGTGCATGCAAATTTCTCTTTCAGGTATCTACAACAGAATTTTCAAAATTGCTAAAGTGGCTTAAGAACATGCATGGACCAGCATCCCACAGTAACTTGTGCTCCCAACTCACCTATGCACTTTTAGGAAATCTATTTTTATTGCAAATGTGTAGCCTGAACTTCAATGTGCTGAGCGTTGACAGCTGCTGTTGACTTCAGTAAAAATTCAGTTGTCCAACTTGAAATCTCAGAACCACACGGTCTAATTTTTAAGCCTTCAATGAAGGATCACAAAGCAGGCACTGATTTTGTAGAACAGGGCCCTTGTAATTTAAATTACCAGAACAATAATGTAAGAGATTCTTTTACTCCATTTTGAATGCTGACTTTAAATATCTTTACTGAAAAAATAAAGTCCTTATTAACAATGCCCTTTTTAAAATTCACTTGGCTTGCTTAATGAATCACTGGAAAACTTGGAATTTAGAACTTGAATACTGTTTGATCCCACTTGAATTGAGTGGGTCCTTCATTTTTCCCAGAAGCTATATTTCAACATAATTTTCATTTATAAGGTACTATTTACTTAAGAAATTGTTACAGGAAAAAGATTTTCTTGCAGCCTCAGGACTTCCTCTAGTGTCCTTACAGCCAGGCTCTTTGGGGATCTATGGACCACTGCAGTTTTGTGTTTGCTTTCGATGAAGACTACAGAGCATACATCCGTAACTTCTTATTTGTATCTAAGATGTTAAGAAGCTTTGGCCCACTATGCTGCCCTTCCACTCAGGAAACCCAAGTTGAATATTTGCCATCTGATACAGTGTTAAATTAAAATTAAGACCGAAAGACAAAATGTCATTTTAATGCAATAAATATTGGGTTACTACTGTTTTGTCTAAAAACTATTCATTTCTTCTATTTGGCTGGAGATCTTTATGTTATTAGCACAGGATGTCTCCTGACTGCTTGCAGCCAGGATTCAATCTTTCCCATCAAAATTATCCAGGCATGCCTTCTAAGTGTTTGTTACTTATCTACTACTGTAATTTCAGCATAATTTAACCAAAACCAGAGAAATCTGATATAAGTTGTTTCAAAACATGTAGAGAGTTTTGGTTTTTTAAATTGGTTGAAAGCCTACGAGAACCCTAAGAAAGTCTTGCCTGCAGCAGCAATTTAAAAAGAGTATTGCTGGTTGAAAATTGAATAGAAACTAATCTCTAAAGCGATTTCTGTTGCCACATGAAACTCCTTTCTTCTCAGTAAAACCTTTCTCCAACCAAATCCAATAAAAAGAAACTGATGCATAGTGTATTGTAGTGCTCAGTAACGTCATGCCTTCTGCTTTAACTAATAGACTGATAGGCTGTCAGATCCAAACAAGCAGATCTCCATCATTAATAGGAAAGAATCTGTGAACTAGCTGAATGATTTTTCACATTTTCACAGAAGTACTCAGCACTGAGGTTGACTACGGGATATGCAGCTGGCATACAGGAACCATCCTACAGAGGAGGAAGAAAGAACACAAATCAGAACATTTTACATACTGGATTTCTGCCTGTCTGACCACATGACCAGGATTTTTATTTATGAAACAAGCCCTGTCATGCTTTCAAGACATAAGAAATCCTTGAGTAATAAAAGCCAAAGATGATACAAAACCCCCAACCCCCTCCCCCCAGGAACTGCAGAAACAAAGCAAAATTCAGACTTATATTTCTTAAGAAACCTGTCTTGCTGAAAGCAAATAGGACTCAGGCTTAGAAATTTCTGAATGACTTAAGAAAATGTGGCTTAAAGCTATAGGCCATTTAGGCCTTTCTCAAAACGTAGCCTTTCTCTTCTCAGAAGTCTCTTAAAATATATTTTAAATGACCATGGAGATTTCTGTCTCAGTCACAGCATCACAGAATGGTTGAGGTTGGAAGGCACCTCTGGAGACTGTCCAGTCTACAGCAGGTTGCTCAGGGCTGTGTCCTGTCAAGTTTTGAATATCAACAAGGATGGAGACTCCATAGCCTGTCAGGGAAACCTGTTCCAGTGTTTGACCACCCCCAATATGAGGAAGATTTTTGTGTTTAAATGGAATTTCCCATATTTCAGTTTGCGCCCATTGGCTCTTGTCCTTTCACTGGATACAGCTAAGAAGTCTGGCTCCCTCTTCACGCACTCCCATCAGCTATTTATATACACTAATGAGATCCCTCTGAGACTTCTCTTCTCCAGGCTGAACAATCCCAGCTCTGTCAGTCCCTTTTCCTATGTCAGAGTGGATTGCCTTTCTTTGAACAAAAGGTAATTTAGAAATGAGCATACTAAAAAAGATTACTTTGTTTAAGGAAAATATTAGTTCAGTGAGTGCTGAATTGCTCACTATATGTAAATATAAAAAACATACTGACTGACTGATTACATTTTCATGACTATATCAGTGTAGCTACAATGTGGAATAGATTTTTTTTCACATGCCCTAAAATAAATGTATCATATTTCCAAATTTCATCGTATGACATGAATCATGAGGTATTTAAAAAAAGGTCTCATTCTTTTTCACAGGAGTTTGATAGCTCAGTATCCAGTTTGATACCTCCAACCACATTACTCATTTGATTTCCTCTTCTCTGAACTCAGACCTCCAGCTAGCAATCCAGTCCATAACAGAAGTGCCCCCCACTTGCATGGTGTCCTGCATGTGGCCTCACCAACCCCGCATGCAATATTGGGGCTTTTGCACTCCCTGTCCCACTATCTCTGCATTCAGCCCCAAAATACCTCATATGTATGGGATACTCCCATTTACCTATCTCCTGCCTCTCACCCAAATGTCTTGCTGCACTATCTTTTTCCTAATGTGGTTTTGAATATTACTTCCCAAGGCCTACAATGCAAGTGAGGCTGTCTTTCTTGAGATATATCCGAGGACTCTAATGGAAAACTTCTCTGCACAGGGTTAGGGAAGCCAGATACTCCTAGCTGGGGGTACGTTAAATCAGACCTGTACAAACCATGGACAGTGCAAAGGCAAAATTTTTCCTAACGCTTCTCCTCCACAGCACAGTTTCACTGCCGCATGCTTGGAGGTCTGCTTTGCAAGCCTCAGTCACGTTATCAATTGTTATTCCACATTAAATATTTTTTTGCCCTTCTTGTTCACATCTTAGACTGACACTCTTTTACAGTTCCTACTCCAGGTTGTCCTGGTTTGAGGTAAAACAGGACCAATTTTGTTCAGTAACTTTGCTTCTTAGCTAGGCCTCTTCTAACTGTTTTACCTCAAACCAAGACACCGTCCCATCTGCCTCATGCTCAGTATAAAAGCTAAGGGATCACAGAATCACAGAACCACAGAATGGTCAGGGTTGGAAGGGACCTCTGGAGATCATCTAGTCCAACCCCCCTGTCAGAGCAGAGTCACCTACAGCAGGTTGCACAGGACAGCATCCAGGCGGGTTTTGAATGTCTCCAGAGTGGGAGACTCCACCACCTCTCTGGGCAGCCTGTTCCAGTGCTCTGCCACCCTCAAAGTGAAGAAGTCCCTCCTCGTGTTAAGATGGAACTTCCTATGTTCAAGTTTGTGCCCATTACCTCCTGTCCTATCACTGGGCACCACTGAAAAAAGACTGTTCCCATCCCCCTGGCACCCTCCCTTTAAGTATTTCTAAGCATTAATAAGATCCCCCCTCAGTCTTCTCTAGACTAAAAAGACCCAAGTGCCTCAGCCTTTCCTCGTAAGAAAGATGCTCCAGTCCCCTAATCATCTTGTAGTCCTTTGCTGGACCCTCTCCAGCAGTTCCCTGTCCTTCTTGAACTGGGGAGTCCAGAACTGGATGCAGTACTCCAGATGCGGCCTCACCAGGGCAGAGTAGAGGGGGAGGATGACCTCCCTCGACCTGCTGGCCACACTCTTCTTGATGCACCCCAAGATGCCATTCGCCTTCTTGGCTGCCAGGGCACATTGCTGGCTCATGGTCATCCTGTTGTCCACCAGGACTCCCAGGTCCCTCTCCACAGAGCTGCTCTCCAGGAGGTCAGCCCCCAACCTGTACTGGTGCATGGGGTTATTCCTCCCCAGATGCAACACCCTACACTTACCCTTGTTGAACTTCATAAGGTTTCTTTCTGCCCAACTCTCCAGCCTGGCGAGGTCACGCTGTAAGGCAGCACAGCCTTCTGGCGTGACCTCCAACTAGACTCCGCCCCACTAACCAGAACCTCTATCTGTCAGCCACTGTTCAGTCCACCCTGTGGGAGTGTACTTAAGAGACAATGGACATGTATTGAACCAGCCATGTGAGGAAGCGGACTTGAAGTCACCTTGAGGAGAGAAAAAGAGAAGCAATAGTGATTGTTTCACCACGAATTGAGAAAACAAGCCTGGAGGAGTCGGACAAGCAGGTGGAAAAACAGAGATTAGACGAACCAATCAGGAAAGATGCTCAGTCGCATGCTTGCCTCGTGCACAGGACTATTAACCAATCAACTAATGCGTGAACATGTGTAGGGATAGATAAACTGTATATAAGGGACAGTAGAATATCAATAAAGTGGCTTCTGTATGATTCACATTGGATCGTGTGAAGTCCAGTTACTCTCCTCACCACCCCACTGTCCATTCATCTAACCCACACTTCCTAAGCTTGCCTGTGAGGATGATGCGGGAGACAGTGTCGAAAGCCTTGCTGAAGTCACGGTAGACAACATCCACTGCCCTCCCCTCATCCACCCATCACACCATTTGTACTCTTTGTAATCCCATGTGACATTGTTGTCAGTTTCTGTGGTTGTACTGTGGCTGTTTTCACTAGATGAGAAGACTAGTTTGGAAGGAACTCCTAATGTTTAATTGTAACTTTAAAAAATAATTTTTAGTTCTTCAGAGATTAATGAAGGCCGAATTTAGGATTTTTCTTACTGGATTTCAGATATTACAAATGAAATGCACTTCTCTTGTTTTCAGTGTATGTAGATCTAAGCAGTGTTCTCACCAGTTTTGTGAACAAAAAGCCTGTGGGCAGGGTAGGGGGGGATTTCTTTATTGCTCATAGAGATGTCTCAGAGCTATCAAGGATATCAGGGAGATCTGATTGCCACTGAAATTTCTCTAGTAATAGTAGCATTGTCATAAATGTCATAATTAAGGGTTTTGTCATTGATTTTGCTGTCAGTAATATTAGACCAACCAGTACTGCTTTGAAAATGTGAAGTTGACAAACCACTTTATGTCTTACTGTTGCAGTAGTGTCCTACATCCCATGTGCATGTGTCCTGGTTTGAGGTGAAACAGTACCAATTTTGTTCAGTAACTTTACTTCTTAGCTAGGCCTCTTCTCACTACTGAAATTAACAGCATATTGTGCAGACAATGTTCACTCTCTCAGAGTGATAAGACCAATGTTTATAGCTGATGCCCAGGCATGGTATGCAGAGAGGACCTTGCTTATACTTATTGCTATAACAACCAAGATGAAACAACTTTGTTATGTGCCCCGTTGGAGGGTCGGAAGCGGAAAAGCATAGTGGGGTCCCACCTGTGGGGAGAAGCGGACAGGACAGGTGACCCAAAACTCACCAACAGGGTATTCCATCCCATCTGCCTCATACTCAGTATAAAAGCTGAGGGATCAAAGGGTCAGCTCTCGCTCTCTTTCTTCAATGGCTGACATCTGAGGAGGTCTCTGTCTGTTTGTCTGCCTTTGATCCCAATCCTGAATGCAGATCCGGAATCCAGTTGCCATCCATCACTGAGTCCAGCCTGGGACTTCCCCAGTGCCAGCCAGTGTTGTGATTGTCATCCTGGGAGCTTGATACGGTTTTGTATATATTTCATTATTTCCTTTTTATTTTCTTATTAATATTTCATTAAAGTAGTTTAGTTCCTTCTAAACTCATACATCTCTTTTTCCCTCCTCTGCCTCTCTCTTTGAAGAGGGGTAGAGGGGAGCATCTGTCAGTCCCACCTGGGGTCCCCCAGGTCCCCAGTAGCCGATTTGGCCTAAACCCTGACAGCATGCCAGAGTCAGAGAGTGCATTTCCAAACTGCAAGGTAGGGGCGTTGGCGATGCACCCAGCTGCTTATGCTAACCTAGGTGCAGCAGCGCAGGACGTTCTGGCTGAGCTACGTTCATGCTGAACTTTGCTGGGCCATGTGGACTGGCATCTGTACCAGTCCAGCTTGTTAATATCCATCTCTCCTCTCTTACTCCAGCTGCTGCTATAGCTATAGCTGTACCCAGCAATAGAGTTCCTGCTCCCAAAAATCTTACAGTGGAAAACCAGTTGAAGGCTGGAAGGAAAAAAAAGCTCTAACAGCTTCTTATATAGGCAGTGAACTGAAATTAGGCATTAAGTGGTTTTCTCAACTCTTCAGTATGTTTCTGTGGTAGAACCAGAAATTAATGACAGCTCTGTTCATTTGATGTTCAGTGCTTTAACTACAGGTCTATCTTTTGTCTGGAAATCGTAGACTCATATAATGATTTGGGTTGGAAGGGACCTTTAAAGATCGACTAGTCTGCTGTGTAAAGCATTTGTAGATGCAACACAAGGATGTTCCTCACTGTGTACATTTTAGGTGAGTGTAAGAGGCTTACAGACTCTCATGGTGTTTGATTTACCCACAAAATCTCACTGTAAATCCTACACTGAGAAAGTGTGAATCAACCCTGAGAATTCACTTTTGAATAATGGTTACATTAGTCTTAATGACTACAGTGAATCTGGCAGTCCCCGTTTTCACCTCCATTCTTCCTGTGCTCCTTATGTGCTGTCAGTGTCATCTGCTACCAGCTTAGATAAGAGGACAAAGATGGAAGTAGTATTTTTTTCATTATGAAGTGTCCCATTTTGGTTCTATCTTTTCTATCTGTCATTCTCCTGCATTATTTCTGCTCTTTGTCCTTGTAGCAAAGCTTCACTAACCAAACTCCTGTTTTGTGAGCTATCAATCATCACTGTTTTGGAGAATGTAAGATTTGAAAGCAAACCATATTACATAAGGTATTCTTTGGTACTGATAGTGTTTTTCAGTCTCATCACTTGAATTAGTTCAGATCTATGATGTAGCAAGTACTGAGTTAAAAATGGAATATTTAAAATATGGTTCCATCTAGCTGTAAGAAAAAAATGAAGAAGCCATGAATGTATTTTTATTTATGAGGATATATTTTCTGAAGGTTTTTTCCCCAGGTGATTATTAGTAATTGCTGCTGAATCAGATTGAAAGGAGATTCACTTTTTACCCTCCCTGCAAAAGGGAGAGGCATTGAGATTCACTGTAAAAGATAGGGCTGTCATCAGCATCAGATTACACCTGTGTAAGGGCAGCCTTCATTTCATCAAGCTCATGAAGTTCTCGTTAGTACTTTAAAGCCCATTCAGTCTAGTTTTAATGGGCTGTCACACAAACTAATTTTTTTTTAACATGAGGCCAGGTTTCAATCAGAAACTTGGGAAAAATCAGCTACCAATCTGATTCCTTTTCACTGCCAATCAGAAGCAAAAAGCAAATATTAAATTACTTTAAGAAAGTAATCGCTGTCAAATTTTATTTTTCCAACTTGTAGTTTACTTAGGCTTTGAATCACCAGAACTGATCATCTTTATTTCTAGAATATGCAGCTCCTGAGAACTCCGAGAAACCTATGGCTTACTGTAATGGCAATTTCTTTTGCTATTATATTTTAAAAAATAGTGATTTTTATCACTGATGTGCTATAAATTATATGTAAACCTTTCCACAAGTTCCAACAAAAATGTTAGCCATGTAAGAATATCTTGCCTGAAAGAGTTATTTTTCAGTTAGGACAGCTTCGTATAACAAATCCTTCTTTTTATCCTATCTTCATAGCATCTTTTTCACACCGCTTGGAGAAGATTATTTCAGAGGGTTTAGTATAAATTAGTCACTTTTAAAGTAATTGTATGCTAGTGTTAGAGCCCAATATACTCTGAAGTTAGGACTCTCCTATAGTCACAATGGTTTCAAAAATATTACTGGCAGATTCAAGATGAAAGAAGGAAATACAACTAGCTAGGGAAATGAACATATAAATCACAACATTTTGAAATGGATACTTGCAGCATGTGAAGGAATTACTTTGGCTTAGTTGTTCTGATAAATGGTTCCAGCTAAGTACCTCAGCACAAACAAAACATGATAAAGCTACAAACTTTTGTAGTAGAGTCAGTATTTGTGGAGCACGTTATGGAACTCACTTTGTAGAGGACTAACAGCTCTTTTGGTGGTACAATAGTTGAAGTCTTGGACCTGGGTGCAAAGCTCTGTTACCTGAAGACAGCTAGAGAAATGGTTTGGTTCTGTGGGACAGCTTTAAGCATGTTTATAGTGCAGAATGTGAGCCCGTGCAATAATTGCAAATGTATTCTTTAATCCCCCTTTCTGCCTTTTTTCTGGCAGAGAGCTGTTAAAAACTTGTTACACTAGGTGCCTGGAATTTGGTACTCTTTTGCTAATGTTCTCTCCCTTTTTTTATCAGTCTCCACTTGTGCTGTGCAATCAGAGTAAACAAGGCCTTTGAAAGTTATTAAGATCACAACAGCTTGTTTATATTTGGTATTAATAGGCTCTGAACACTTGTTTCCATCACTCAAATCCAATCCCAAGGGAGAATCTTCCTATTATATTTACGTTGGAGGTTGCATGCTGTTTTCCCTGTGGTTTAAGGGAACAAAGTTGGGACCTGCATATTTCATCTTAGTTAAAGTAGAAGTTATTTGGGACTCAAGGCATCTCTCATTGTTTGCTTCATGAGGCTTCAAGCTGTACTTTCATATAGCCTGAAAGTATTTTTACTATGTGGAAACCTGCCTTCATCTCAAGATTCCACAACCCCTCCGCCTCTCACTGGAGCACCCTGAAAGACTTTGTAGTACAAAAGAAATGCGTCAGTATGAAAAACTGCTCCATTTTGAGAATGGAGGGACAAAGGTGGAGAGGGGGGACTAAGTTATACAACTTTGGTTTCTCTACAGCCCTGAAGTGAGCTCTCACAGAATGTGCTTAGCAGTCTAATATTAGTGTGAAAAGGTCTGCTCTACAAAAAGAGAGGCCACACCTTTTTCACTAATAACAGGGAGAAACAGGCTGCACTCTTAGCCAGAGCTTCTACTTGAACATCCCAAACAGTAGAGAGTCAAAAACATACCTGAGTTTGTCAACAGACTGAAAAACACTGCCATCCTAGAATATTAATATTTATCTGAGCCCCCTGTTGATTTCTGTTCCTGTTACATTTTTGTGAATGAGCTGCAGGGGATAAATCTTCATGGTGCAAATCTCAGCTGGACAGTGGGAAGCTTATTCATCCAAGCAACTAAAACAGGTGTCACAGATATATTAGAGGCATTGCAGCCAGTACCTCACCAGTTGCAACTGATGTTGTGTGTGCTTGTTGCACTTTGTCTGAGTGTGCTGTTAGGACAGGTGAATTAACTACCATTTTTGACTTTGCATTTTTCACTTAGAAAGATATGTAACTATTTTCTTGAAGGGACGTTTTACAGTTGGAGTATCTTGGGAGGGATGGGCATAAAACATAAAGCAGATAAGGACCTTCTCTATGTTTGGGGCTCCTAGATACCAGTGTAGCACATGACAGCAGTAGATGGTAAGACAGCAGGTTCAAAACCGGTGCAAAGTAATGGGGTGTTTTTGCCCTTCTTTTTAATTCCTTTTTATACAGACAGCCTGTAGAGCTCACTGATACAGTTTATTAATGAGGCCACTGCAAGGACTGTGATCTCAGCTGAGGAGTTACTGTGCCACAGAAGTGACTCTTGCCTTTGCAGCAGACAGCAAACAAGCCAACAATACCTCCTGGTGAGGCAGTTTTGGAGTTTGGAGAGGATTATGACTTAAAATTTAGGTAGTGTAATAGATTGGATGACTTCCCTCCCCCCCAGTAAAACAGGTCATGTATAGTTGTTTTCACACAAAGTTAGCAGGCTACACGGGAACAATTTGTCTGAGCAGCAGTAATTCTAATTATCAATATATTGGGTATTAAAATTGTTTTGTTTGCATCAGAAGGATTTAAAATGTCTGAATGTATATTAAGTGTTATTTACGTTGTTTTCACTTTGGCTTCTAGCCAAAATATTTTCTTAAAAGGCCCTGGCACTGATACCTCCTGAAAATTTTGAAGACAAAACCATTGTCCAAATACTCTTACACAGGAACTACATCTTTTTCTTTTCTGCTTGAAGATCAAATTATATATTTCAAGTTTTTCATATAAAAGGTAGATATTAGGGGAAGGGATCTAGAAAAATGCCCCTCTTCTCTTTTTCATCTGGCATGAATGTAAAAACCTTTATGGATTACATGAAATTAAAAGTCTTTCTGTGTGACAGATTCAGG
>NW_009646526.1:35495-46148 GCF_000708025.1 Charadrius vociferus
TAAAAGGGAACCAAAGAAGGAAAGGGTTGAGATACATGGAGCTTTGGCTGTCTCCTGCCCACAGTGGAGACCAAAAGGAGTTGAGCAGATATGAAGTCTGTGATAAATTACTTCCAATTAAGAGGTGAGTGTGGAATTGTGATTCCAAGATCACAGTTCTTTATGATCCCTATGCATTGCTGAGAAGACACGTAATCTAGTCTGAAATGAGAAATACTGACAGAAAAAATGGGGAAAAAGAAGAAATCCATTCTTTCAGTTAGCTCTTTAGTCTTGATTTTGTTGTTGATATATGTGCATAGCTTGTGGTAACTGTGGAGTGAGTCTGAGTTTGGTTTCTTGTAGATACATTTCTGGGGTGGTTAGTTTTTGCAATGGAGAAAAGACAAGGCTTTTATTGCTTTGCAATTTGAGTAGAGAAAGAAAGAGAAAAAATATTCAAGGTGTAGCTGTTTGTTGAATTTGGTGATATTTTTAACACTAGAGAACAAAAGCTGAATAAAAGGATAAAATGTCAGCCTAATGCCATCACTAGATGACAGAGTGAAGAACCCTTTACTCTGTGTTTCTGAAGGCTTTTTCTGTGTCTGATCTGGCTTCTTATCGTTACTTCTAAGAAAGATGTGGACAAAGCTAGTCAGGAACCTTCAGTAAAATTACTTGAAACAAAATGCTCAAAACTTACACTTCCCATATAAATGTTATCTGTTATGATGGAAATATTAGGAAGAACTTATAGCCCCAATGTGGTATTTCTAGTCAGAGTTGAGAGTGGGCTCTAAGGGAGAAGGAAAAGAGATGGGGACCACAAATTAGCCAGTAACTCAGGTTGAATAGATCTTTAAGTTGTCATCCCAAGTGATTATGGGGTTTTTTTGAGCCTTTGTGTATCTATGTCCATGTCCATGAAGGGATGCTATAGCTGACAGATCTGACTCATTCTCCGCTGCTTCCACCCATCTTTTCCCTTTGAGGCATAGAACTGTTACAGAATAGATTGTCTGCCCAGGCAATCCAAAGGAAATGTTCCTTATATGATATGCTGAATTCACCTGTTCCAGTAGCAAGGGAGTTTCAAGGCCTGTATTGTTGGTTGAAGTCCACTTACTTTCCATAATGATGATTGACATGAGGTGGTGTGCTGGTTTTGGCTGGGATAGAGTTAATTTTCTTCATAGTAGCTAGTATGAGGCTATGTTTTGGATTTGTGTTGAAAACAGTGTTGATAATACAGGGATGTTTTCATTATTGCTGAGCAGTGCTTACACAGCGTCAAGACCTTTTCTGCTTCTCACACCACCCCACTAGCAAGTAGGCTGGGGGTATACAAGAAGTTGGGAGGGGCCACAGCTGGGACAGCTGACCCCAACTGAACAAAGGGATATTCCATATCATATGATGTCATGCTCAGCATATAACGCTGCGGGGAATAAGAAGGAAGGGGGACATTCGGAGTGATGGCGTTTTGTCTTCCCAAGTAACCGTTATGTATGATGGAGCCCTGCTTTCCTGGAGATGGCTGAACACCTGCCTGCCAATGGGAAGCAGTGAATGAATTCCTTGTTTTGCTTTGCTTGTGTGCGCGGCTTTTGCTTTACCTGTTAAACTGTCTTTATCTCAACCCACGAGTTTTCTCACTTTTACTCTTCTGATTCTCTCCCCCATCCCACCAGGGAGGGAGTGAGCGAGCGTCTGTGTGTTGCTTAGTTGCTGGCTGGGGTTAAACCATGACAAAATGTCCCCTTTTCAAAAGCTGTGGCACCAGAGTTATTTTGAGGTCACTCATAATACGGTTTCAGCCAGAAATGATTCTGAAAGTGTCTGCTCTAGAGGAACTTGATTTCTATAATAACATGAACCTTAATTTGGTGGGTACTGAAGTAGAAATCATGCCAAGGCACCATAGGTTGTCTTGGCCCAAGATCTCATTTAGTGGTGGATCAGTGCCTAGGCTGATGTTGAGTTTCCTGCCCGACCTTCAGTGACAGATTCTGACTGAAGTGTTTTATGGAAGGCAAAAGCTTTAACTTGTATTTCTTTTTTCTTTTCCATGACTGCAAAATATTGACTCTGCAACTTCATTTCTAGTTATTCCAAACTGCACTTACTAATTGTCCTGGTTTGAGGTAAAACAGAACCAATTTTGTTCAGTAACTTTGCTTCTTAGCTGGGCCTCTTCTAACTACTGAAATTAACAGCATATTGTGCAGACAATGTTCACTCTCTCAGAGTGATAAGACCAATGTTTATAGCTGATGCCCAGGCATGGTACGCAGAGAAGCTCTTGCTTATACTTATTGCTATAACACCCAAGGCCAACCAACTTTGTTACTTGCCCCGTTGGAGGGTCGGAAGCGGAAAAGCATAGTGGGGTCCCACCTGTGGGGAGGAGCGGACAGGACAGGTGACCCAAAACTGACCAACAGGGTATTCCATCCCATCTGCCTCACGCTCAGTATAAAAGCTAAGGGATCAAAGGGTCAGCTCTCGCTCTCTTTCTTCAATGGCTGACATCTGAGGAGGACTCTCTTCGTCTGCCTTTGATCCCGATCCTGAATGCAGATCTGGATTCCAGTTGCCGTCCATCACTGAGTCCAGCCTGGGACTTCCCCAGTGCCAGCCAGTGTTGTGATTGTCATCCTGGGAGCTTGATGCAGTTTTGTATGTATTTCATGTGGGAGAATTTTTAGAGATCAATGGTCACCCTGTGAGCACCCCAAGCACTGAGGACTTGTTGACGACAGTGTAAGCTTCAAGGAATGTCGAAGGTCAAATTGTGTTGGCTAGCCAATCATATAGTAGAGATGCTTGTTTGAACTATGCATGTAACCAATTGCTGCTTGAGTGTTGCGTGGCTTGGGAGAGAACTGTCTATATTAGCTGAGCTATCTGTGCAATAAAGTGGCATTTACCCTGATCATATTGGTCGTTGTGTATCTGTCCGAGCTTCCGCGTCAACAATTTCATTATTTCCTTTTTATTTTCTTATTAATATTTCATTAAAGTAGTTTAGTTCCTTCTAAACTCATAAATCTCTTTTTTCCTCCTCTGCCTCTCTCTTTGAAGAGGGGTAGAGGGGAGCATCTGTCAGTCCCATTTGGGGTCCCCCACGTCCCCAGTAGCTGATTCAGCCTAAACCACGACAGTAATGCATAGGTAAGTTTGTCTTTCTGCTCAGTTGTTTCTCCAAAAATCCAATGTTTTTTCCTTGCATACTTGAGTCTAATGAAAATTTGATGTCTGTAGAACTTAGTTTCAAGTTCCATCAGCGGTCATTAGTTTTGATTCAGAAATTCTCCGATGAAATTTTTGAGTGAGTACTGCATTCAGATTTGTGAGGGAGTAAGTACTGTATTTTCAGCAAAGATCTCAGCTGAATGGTTTAGCTTGGCACCTGGTTGAACTACATCATGAACATGATAATGTCACATTGGTAATTGATAAACATGATAGAACTAGTGCAAAAATGCCTTGAATTCTCTATGAATTAAATATTGATTATGGATTCTACATAGGTGGTACTAGTAAACTTGATGTTCCCTGCCTTGTTGGAGCACTGCCCAATTTCCAAGGATGTATTGCTGATGTGTCATTCAATCAGCTAGATGTTCTGATGCCTCTGAGACCTTCTCCTAGCTTTAAAAATGTCCATGAAGTTTTGGTGGGATGCAATGATGAATTCTTTGCAGGTGAAGATGAACCCATCAGTTTCTTCAGTTCCAGATCCTATGTTTCTTTCCCATTGTGGGATGTTGATGGCGAGGGAATCTTGGAGTATACATTGCAAACCTCAGCTGCATGTGGCTTGGTGCTTTACCATCCTGGGCAAGCAGGAAATGGAAGATGGATTATTTAAAGCCTATGTTGGAAAACATAAAAGTAGAACCCAGTGTGACGAAACGGGGAAAAAGGACTTCACTGAGAGGTTCAAATTAACAATTACTTGGACTTCACTCACAGGTCCAATACGTCACTATTGCAAGTTCTATGTGTACAATGGCGATTACACTATTGCAGTTTAAAAGAAATTAGTGGAATACACTATTGCAAGCTGCAAACGATCCCAACAAGTAACAACGCAAACCACAAGCATGCTAGATATTAATACCTTAAAAGAGTGCACCAATCACAAAACTTAATAGCATGCCATATACCATACGTATGTTTCTTAGTCACTTACCCTCTCTCTCAGGTAAGGTCGCTCAGTCCCTGGGAAGTTACCCTGTACAGTGTCCTGGACGGCGGGGGGGGGTGTGTGGGGTGAGCTGTATGGTTGGAAGATTCCCCATTTTTCTCCCCAAACCTTGCGGTTTATATTTCCTGATTCTGTGGGGGTGCAGGATTATGCCTAAGTGGATTACACTATCTGGGATATTTACCTCTGGTGGTGTGATAGCTATGTCTCTGTTGCCAATTTGTGATGTCTAGCACTCAAAGTCACAGAAATAGTGGTGGGATGGGACTCAGGGCATTTTGTTTGTTAAGGGCCATTTGGTTTCGGTTCTTATATGCAATCTTGAGATAACCCCGGGCTGAGCTGTTTTGCAGCTCCCCCTAAGTTATCTCTGCATAGACAAGGCAAGAGGGAGATGAAGCTGAGTCGGATGACAACTCCCTGCATCTCACCTATTGTGCTCTGAAACCAGTTTGGCTGGGTGCTCCCATACACCCAGCTTTCTTCTCGTAGGTCAGTCAATGATAGTTATTGGCACTACATCGAACTGAAATTTACTGCAGAATATTTGCAGCAGCTGACATTGGATGGAGAAACTTTGAAAAAGTCATTGCCTCCCCACAGCAAACTGCCAGTTCTGAAGGGGTGGTTGTCATGGTTTGGGCTGGGCTGGACACTAAACCAAACAACATGCTCTCTAACTTTTCTCCCAAGGGAAAGAAGAATGAGAAAAAAGAGACTTATGAGTTTAAAAGAAACTAAACTACTTTAATGAAATATTAGTAATAAAATAATAATAATAGAAAGATAATAATATTAAGGAGAAAATAATGAAATATATAAAAAAAAGTTGTCAACAACTCGGGAATAAAACTACTCCAAGGTGTTACAGCTCTGATCACACCTGTGCATCTGGCAGTTGAAACAAATGACAGCCTCCAGGAGCTGGAGATACAGTACAAGATTCGCAGAGCCACCCCAGTTTGGGGAAGTCTAAAGGCAGCATTCAAGGGGAAAATGGAAGCAAGTCAACTCTCTTTCTCAAGACACAGTTCAGCACAGCCATGTGAGATACCGTGGCACTTCTAAAGAAATTAATCTGGAAAATGTTACTGACCAATTTAAATTCAAAGTTAACAGAGGAAATGGAATCAGCGAAGACCACGTGTTTCCAATCGCTTACAAGTATCTAAAGGGTGGGTTGAAGGAGGATGGAGCCAGACTCTTTTCAGTGGTTCCCAGTGACAGGATGAGGGGCAATGGGCACAAGTTGGAACATAGGAAGTTCCATTCAAATACAAGGTGAAACTCTTTATGGTTAGGGTGACAGAGTACTGGAACAGGCTGCCCAGGGAAGTTGTGGAGTCCCCTTCTCTGGAGATTTTCAAGACCCACCTGGATGCAGTCCTGAGTAATGTGCTCTAGGCAGTCCTGCTTTAGCAGGGGAGTTGGACTAGATGATCTCTAGAGGTCCCTTCCAACTCTGAAAATTCCGTGATTCCATGATTCTGTGAAAGTGAAATGGTTAAGGTACAGTTTATTGAGACATGCTCCTCTAGAAATAGAAAAAAAACCCAACCAATCAAACAAAAGAAACTTGGATTCAGATAATCTTTTTGCTGTGTTTGCAGATCTAGAAATACCTGAAAATGAGCTTCATTTTAAATTGCTGTCCCTACCAAAGAATGTACAAATGCGGCATGGTGACCAGCATTTGAAAAAAAAGATTCAGTCTTTAGCCAGAAAGATATTACTGATCAGAAAGTGACATATGAATTAATCAGGAATTACCATGAAGACAACCATGATTCATTTAGATTCCTCATTTCTACAAAGTACCTGGAATCAAATTTATACGACTTTGAAGTCTACATCAAATCAGATTTCAGAAACATTATTTTGACTAACAATGGCCTGACTGTTATTGAAGGTGAAGGAGAGTTAATAACAAGCAAAAAATTGTTTGTGCAAACACTGGATAATAAAGCTTTCCAATATAAAGTTATACAGTTTCCTAAGCCTGGGAAATTAAAATTCATTATTTTTTCAGGCTCTTTCGAGAGTAATGACAATTTCACCTGTGGGAGACTTTGGCTGGTCCGAGGGATCAAAATACAAGTTTAACACTGACCCTGAACAGATACCCGTGTACCCTTGAGGAGACAGAAGAATCCTGAGAAGATCCGAGCAAACAAGATAAGCAGTGGCAAACATCTTGGCTTTTCCCAGAGCATGAACAGTGCGTGATCAACAATTGTATTGGTTGGATGGTACGTGATGTGAGAGCGGATTGGGCAAAAGTAGAATGTTAGAATATATGCACAGATAAGCAACCAGGTAAAAGGATATAAGAGCACTGCTTGTAAAATAATATATACGATTGCTGCAACTGGTTATTCAGTGTCGTGTCCATCTCTACACTCACTACTTTCACTAAAAAAGATATAATTGATTAGCGCCTTATGTATGTGCATGACAATTCTGAGACAGCATTTGATGAATTTCTTGTCAGAGCTTCCAGCGAAGCGTCAGGACAGTAGGCAAACTTTGATCCAGAAGTAGGACCTTTGTCAGTAGAAATTATATTCAACATTTCTGTCCAGCTGAAGAATGATGAGAAACCAGTATATTTAATTGATAAGATATTTAACATAGTGAGAAACGGGCAGCGATTATTAACTTTGGCAGATCTTTGCTATCATGATCCTGATTCTGATTTTGATGATGGGCAGTTGCTGTATACTAGACGTGGCATTTCCAATCGTGACTTGGCGCTAACAAATGATACTTTGCACAGACTCTACCAATTCAAACAAGCAGACCTGGAACAAAAGCAAGTCCTGTTTATACACCATGGTGCAGATTTTGGGCATTTTGTGCTCTTCATGACAGATGGCAAGCATTGTACATCTTTGCTTCTAGAAGTTAGTGCCACTGATTCTTATGTTAGGTTGGCAAATAATACAGGCTTGTTGGCTCAAAAATGAAGAGAGGAAACTGTTACAACAGCTAACCTAAGTGATGTTACAAACCAAGACATCAAGAATGATCATGAGATTACATACAAGATATTCTCTTTCCCAAAGTATGGAGGAATATATGTAAATAATCTGTTGATGGTTTCCTTTAACTCAACTTGATCTGTATGTGACCTACAGGCACGATGACAACAACAACCTTATTGACACGTTTAACTTTACAGTCCTTGCTAAAGATGTCCGTCTGGATGCTAGAGTGCATGTTCACATATATTTGGAAAGTCATTAATGGTCACCAAGGATTGTGAACAAAAATAATATCTTAGTTGAAGAAGGAAAACCAGTTAAAATCAGTAAAAGAAAACTGCAAGTAAGTTAACTGTGGTGTCCATTTCTCCAGTCTTGTAGAAAGTTTTCTTCACTGCTTTCTCAGCCATTGCAGTGTCTTTAGTCTCTTTGTCTTCTCTTCTTTAACTCCTTTTGGTTTTCACTAACATGACTGCATTCTGGATGCTTAATTCTGGAGAGACTGGCACTAGTAAGCTTCCATTGCTAGGAAGGAAAATTGGTTATGTTAATGAAAAAGACTGCCCATAGTTTTTGACTCCATTCCATATTGGTGCTTGAGAAAGTTAAGATTTGGAGATGCTGCACTTGTATATTTGTTTTAGTTGTGACAATTGTTTGTACTTAATGTTCATGTATCTTTCTTAATTGAGCTGGTGGGAAATACCAAAGAAGAAAGGATTTAGTTTCATTCAATTTGGAGCTAGCCCAACACTGTCTGAGGATTGGATCCGAAATTTTAAAAAGTTCAAGTCGCAAACCCGAGGTCGTTTCTCTTTGGTTAATAATTTCCTCCCTATTGTTTGTGTGTAACCTTTCAATAACCACCGCGAGGGGGCTCCTGCATCACATTGCTGTGCTGCTGAAATCCTTGTTTCAGGCAGGGGTCTACAATTCTTAGGCTATTAGTTAATTCCTTTTCAAAATTTACAAAACATATTCAGGGTTACAAAACACTCCCATGCCACATTATTTAACAGGTCTACTTAAAGAATTGTATTGTATTAGGACTTTGCAGATATAATGTGTAACCCAAACAAGGAATGACAATTAATTAGATAATCCCAGGGTTAAAAGTGAAAAAATCAAAGAGAATTAAATAATTTCTCCTGTTTCCGTTTAAATAATTTTGGGATATGTTTTTAAACTGAAGGTTGTTCATGAAAACAGTTCTCCATCTGAGATAGATTGTGTTAACAGTAAGGCAGCTTCCAGTACATGGATACATTTGGAAGTTTTCCTCAGAATAAAGTTATTTCAGTGCTGACCAAAGGCCAGTTTTGACCTTCACACAGCAAGATGTTGATGAGGGCAAAGTTCAGTATGTGCACAGTTTCTGACCAACTAGATGATAATTTTTCTCTGGATGTGACCAATGGTGTCCAAACAGTGAGTGTAATAGAGATCTCTGTAGTCATCATCCCCAGTATGATTCCATTGGAAGTACATTACTTTTCTTAGTAATTGAAGGGGGCTCAAAAGCCCTGGTGGAAGACTATCTAAAAATTTTTAGTAGACACTTTGCAGGACTCAGCTGTGAATTTATTTTAGTTGAGCAGCCAAAGCATGGGTATGTTGAAAACTCTTGTGTTCCTGGAATAAAGTTAACCAAATTTACCAGAAAACAGGTAATGCATTTAGATATGCTTTGCTGTTGTCGTGATTAATTCTTTCTATTGCTTAAAGTTAATTTTTGTCTGTGGGATGATTTAGTGGGAGGTGGCGAGATGCATGAGTTTGAGCTTTATTCTGGCCTTGTACCAAAGATCTTTCTGCAGTTGCTAGGTGGTCATTTGCAGTGGGGAGGGAAGGTGTCTGGTTGTTGAAGCCAACCACATCACTTCCTTGTGTGCTACTGGTCACACAAACTAGTGTGCTATAATCACAGTAGACTGATGGGCCATTCTCACTCAGGCAATTGTTGGTACTCTGGAAATCTGAGGCAGATAGACTGTGGGTACATCTTGAAAAGAGATAACCAGAGGAAATTGTGTGTAGATTGAACAAGGAGAGAAGTGGAAACAAATTTTTCTTTTTAGGTCATATCTTTGCTCACAGAGAGACAGAGAAACTAATTTTCAGTCTTTTAGCTTTAAGAAGCAAAACTATATCATAAATCACCATCTACTAATACTATTTTCAGTTTATAGATTCTGGGAAAAGTCATGAAATATAGTGGGATTGGATTTTTGACTTTCCTTTTAGGGTGAAGGGGGAATGCCAAGACTGGCAATTTAAGATGTGCTGGCTAGAGGAATGGACATACGAGCTGTAAAATTTGCTGTTGTGGACAGAACAAAGATAGAGGTACAGATCAGATATGAGCATAAATAAATTCTTAGTAGTCATAAAAAGTTGAGGCAATAAATCCAAAGGGGCATAACTAAAATTGAATGTTTTTGTTTTTTTAATGTGACATTCATTTTCTTTTAGCCTCTTTAATTTTACAGGTTGTTATATTTTTCAGGTGTAACAAGAAGTAATCTACTATGTTCATGATGACAGCGAGGAACTGACAGACAATTTTATTGTGAGAGTAAATATCTTTGGGCAATCCCATGCACAAACACAGGCTGGGCAGAGAATGGGTTGAGAGCAGCCCTGAGGAGAAGGACCTGGGCGTGCTGATTGACCAGAAGCTTAGCATGAACCAGCAATGCGCACTCACAGCCCAAAAAGCCAACCGTATCCTGGGCTGCATCAGAAGTGTGGCCAGCAGGTCAAAGGAGGTGATTCTGCCCCTCTACTCTGCTCTCGTGAGACCCCACCTGGAGTACTGCATCCAGCTCTGGAGCCCCCAACATAAGAAGGACATGGACCTGTTGGAGCAAGTCCATAGGAGGGCCACAAAGATGAGCCGAGGGTTGGAGCACCTCTGCTATGAGGACAGGCTGAGAGAGTTGGAATTGTTCAGCCTGTAGAAAAGAAGGCTCCAGGGAGATCTTACAGCATCCTTCCAGTACTTAAAGGGGGCCTACAGAAAAGGTGGGGAAGGGACTCTTTATCAGGGAGTGTAGTGATAGTATGAGGGGTAATGGTTTTAAACTGAAAGAGGGTAGATTAGGAAGTTATTAAGAAGAAATTCTTTACTCTGAGGGTGGTGAGGCACTGGAACAAATTGCCCAGGGAAGTTGTGGAGGCCCCATCCCTGGAAGTGTTCAAGGCCAGTTTGGATGGTGTTACGACGGGGGAAGACATGGACACTCAATATGAGCAATCAGCAAGCTTCGTTTATTGAATAGCACAACTGTCTTTTATAATTAGCTAATACATACACGTTTCCATAATACAGCATTCTGATTGGTTCATCAATCCAGCCCTTAGCTCCTTATCTGCTGTTAGTTACCTCTTCTTCTCCCATGCAGCTACTCCCTCTTTTCCCATGCCTGAGCAATCACAGGCTTCTCATTACCGTGTAGCACCTGCAGTCAGGGT
>NW_009646526.1:47049-47257 GCF_000708025.1 Charadrius vociferus
TTTCTCCCGCGCCACGCAACACTCAAGCAATAATTGGTTACATGCATAGTTCAAACAAGCATCTCTACTATATGACTGGCTAGCCCCAGCTGTTCACTCACATAGTTCTCTACTTCTATGTTTTACTCAAAAATCCTGCTTATCGGTACATTCAGCAACAGTTCTTTCCTCCCTCAGGTGCTCACAAAACACAATTTGACCTTCAACA
>NW_009646527.1:0-543 GCF_000708025.1 Charadrius vociferus
ATTACTATTAATTTCATTTTGTACATTCACATGATGTACATTCACAGTGGTTTCATTCACATACATTCACAGATGGACAAGGAGTATTTGCTTCATTACATACCAGATCTTTAAGTAAAGAATCATTATAAGTAATAAGCGTTATATCATTAGAGCTAATAAAGTCACAAACGGATGAAGCATTCGATTCAAAGTTCCTGTTGCTGTTGGTGACCAACCAAATAAGGTATCCCACCAATGACGTTCTCCATCCTTTTTTCTTTTTCCAGAACAGGGTATATTGGGAATACAATACAGCAGGGAAGGAACAGCCTAGAAGGTTCCTGGAATGTACTGGGGATAACTTCCTGACACAGTTGGTGAGGGGGCCAACTAGGGAAGGTGCCCTGCTGGACCTGCTGTTTGTAAACAGGGAAGGTCTTGTGGGGGATGTGACAGCTGGAGGCTGTCTTGGGAGCAGTGATCATGAAATGACAGAGTTTTCAATCCTGGGAGAAGCAAGGAGGGGGGTCCGCTGAACTGCTACCTTGGACTTCAGGAGGG
>NW_009646528.1:0-594 GCF_000708025.1 Charadrius vociferus
CTTTGCCCTTTAACGCAACAGTGGGTCCAGAGGAGGGACACAATGACGATCAGAGGGCTGCAGCACCTCTCCTATTAGGACAGGCTGAGAGAGTGGGGGTTGTTTAACCTAGGGAAGAGAAGGTTCCAGGGAGACCTTATAGCAGCCTTCGAGTACTTAAATAGGGCCTACAGGAAAAATGGGGAGGGACTCTATCAGGGAATGTAGTGATAGGATGAGGGGTAATAGTTTTAAACCGAAAGAGGGTAGGGAAAAGCCTATCTCACAGGGGGGAAAGGGTTCTAGGACTAGAGTTAGCAGGACTCATTGAGAGAGCTTTAAACTAGATTCAAAGGGGGACAGGGATGTCACTGGGCTATCTAGAGAGCCGCCCAGGTGTAGTAGCCCAATGCTTGTGGAACAGCGTGCTAGTATTTTTGAGAATCAGAAAGCCTACCACCCCTCAAGGGCAAAAACTACACACTCAACTGCCTCTCTGAAATGCTTTTATACCAATGCATGAATCATGGGGAATAAACAAGAAGAGAGAGAGCTGTGTGCGGTCACAGGGCCACGATCCCATTGCAGTTACTGAAACATGGTGGGATAGCTCAC
>NW_009646529.1:0-17269 GCF_000708025.1 Charadrius vociferus
TTGTTTTCCAAGAAGTTTCCCACAGTGTCTGAGCACGCGGAGTTTCCTGCAGCTGCCCAGGGCACAGCTGGCAAGCTGTGTCCTGGTCAGCTGCAGTGGGGCTGTGCCCTGTGTCGCATCCTGGGAAGGACATCAGATTGCTGGTGCAGGTGTCTGTAGTTCAGAAGCGCAAGGCGATGCGGATGATAGGTTTCAAATCTGTTTTAAGTGACAACAGAGTTGGATTTTGGGCATGGCAAGCCATTTGCTATGTGCCAATTTCCTGCCATGCTTACCCTTTTATTTCTTTAACTGCCAAGGTTAACCTGCTCTTGCTGTCTGGGGACAGGGAGAGGATGTTTCTCCCTCACAAAAATGCTATCGAATACTGAGGAAACATTTTGATTTTTTCCTCGGGTCTGAGTTTTATGCCCCAAGTCCGTGCTATTCAGTGTGCTGCCATGAAGATCAGTGGAGTGAAGGAAACATGAGCGCATGGCCCTCTCCAGGGATTCAATGCACTCAGAGATGTGCCACAGCCTTATGATTGCTGGAAAATCCCTGCTCACCAACATCCCAAAGCAATACATCATTTTGACTTCAAAGGCGAGCACTGGTAAAAGGGAGGAACACAGATGTCAACAATGAATTCTTAATTATTAGTCTGTCGTGGTTTAGGCCAAATTGGCTACTGGGGACCTGGGGGACCCCAGATGGGACCGACAGATGCTCCCCTCTGCCCCTCTTCAAAGAGAGGGGCAGAGGAGGAAAAAGAGACTTACGAGTTTAGAAGGAACTAAACTACTTTAATGAAATATTAATAATAAAATAAAAAAGAAATAATGAAATATATACAAAACCGTATCAAGCTCCCGAGATGACAATCACGACACCGGCTGGCACTGGGGCAGTTCCAGGCTGGACTCAGTGACGGACGGGAACTGGATTCTGGATCTGCATTCAGGATCGGGATCACAGGCAGACAAACAGAGTCCTCCTCAGACGTCAGCCATTGCAGGAAGAGAGCCAACCCTTTGATCCCTCAGCCTTTATACTGAGCATGAGGCAGATGGGATGGAATACCCTCGTTGGTCAGTTTTGGGTCACCTGTCCTGTCCGCTCCTCCTTGCAGGTGGGACCCCACTATGCTTTCCCGCTTCCGACCCTCCAACGGGGCAAATAACAAAGTTGGTTGACCTTGGTTGTTATAGCAATAAGTATAAGCAAGGTCCTCTCTGCATACCATGCCTGGGCATCAGCTATAAACATAGGTCTTATCACTCTGAGAGAGTGAACATTGTCTGCACAATATGCTGTTAATTTCAGTAGTTAGAGAGGCCCAGCTAAGAAGCGAAGTTACTGACCAAAATTTGTTCTGTTTTACTTCAAACTAGGACATAGTCCTATCTCTGGCCCTTGCTTCCTCGGTTCTCTGAGCCTCTCCATGCATGTGATACTGTTTTGCTGCTGCTTTCGACATAGATATGGGACTTTATCAGTGCATTAACTTTTGTGAAGTGCTCAAATACATCAGAATGTGGGATTTTCTGATAGATATGGGTCTCATGCCTTTACTGGTATGTAAAGATATGGCCTATATACTGTGCTGACCACCTTCCACCCAGAGATGTAGAGAGAAGTTTCTAAGTACTTTGGATATTCCACAGCTGCCTCTTTAAAAGAGAAACTGCTGGGTAATATGGAAACTAGAAGTTTTGACACTTCAAGCAATCAATTTTGGGAAAGTTTGATCTGGTTTAAATGTTGAAATTTGACCCCTTTGTTAGGTTTGGACTAGTTTCAGCCTAGCAAGCCTGGTAGTGAATAACTGATGTGTAAATTAATTTTCTGATATCACTAGTAGCTGAATAGTGTATCTGCAAAATACATTACTTGCAAATGAACCTTTGGATCATTAGATTGTCCTCACTGACACTGCCCTCAACCATGCTGTTTAAATAAGGAAGGATGCTGTTGTACTTTATTCAAAGTAATGTCATTTGATGCTAAATTAGATGCTTTGAATTCCTATAGATGTAAAAAAATATAGTCTTTTTTTAGGAAAAAAAATGTTTTTACAGTTGTTTTTATAAGTGGAGGAATGTTGCTTTCCTGACAACATTTACAACCCTAGGATATCAAACCCAACGAAGGTATGTTGTATTGTTCATTAAAATTAAGCTGGCAAAAGTCTGTCTGCTTGAAGGTACATATTACTTTTTAAAAAGTCTTTAACTGTAACAAGTGTAGCAGACATCTTAAATTAGAAGTATTTTGAATAGTTCTCTGTGTTTCAATGTCAGACCTGTTTCAAATGTAAAAGAGTAACTGGTTAGACTATGAGCTACCTTACCAGAGTTGTGGCTGTTGCTGAGTGTCTACTGCTTAACCATGACAAATGTTCTGCCTTGCAGTCATGGTTCAAGATTGATCCAGAAATAATAATGTATTTCCATAGCTAAGGTAAACCAATGATATGGAAGTTACTGACTGGGCATTCAAATACAGGATTTTTTTTAAGTGGTTGCCAGCTTTTTACTGGGGTATCTTCTGCCATAGCTGCAGAAAAAAATATTTCCTTTTTTGCACTATGCTATTTAAATTTGAGAAAACAATTGAAAGGATAATGAGGCAGGAAAGTTAACTTTCCTCTTCTAGGCAATGAAGAGAAACCACTTGGCAGGTACAACATCCTGCTCTAGAAATCCTGGTGGACTCATCGATTTACAAAAGATCTATTCAGTTCTCACAGTTATTAAATTAGAGGTATTAAGATTTGGAGGCCATCACCAACTGGTCTTAGTCACAGTGCAAGTAACCAAATTTCTCTAATGTCATACTTTTGCTGACTTTTTAAAACAAATAATCAAACTTTTACTTCTGACCACTCCATGGGTCAGTAACCTAAAAGAAAATAGCTCAGGCTTCTGAAACTCAGTGATGTTTGTGAATATATTTTTCCTTATACAGCAATTGATCTTTAAAAAATACAGAAACATTTTTCTCTTTTTTAATCAATAATTTAAAATGTTTTACTTGCTATATTCATTGCTAATTTTGCCCTGATGAGAATTTTTTCATAGATTACTCCCATAATTAGCAAAGATGCTAATTTTTTGATTGCAACTGTACAAACTTTTCAGAAAGCATTTTCTGTTGCAATCATCTGTTCCATTAGAAACCTCTTTTGTTTCTTTTCATCAACATCTGTTGCCCAGTACTAACCCTCATATTATGTCCTCTCAAGCATTCCCGTTCCATACAAGGTTCTCCAAAGCAAACTCTTTCAAATATGTTTCTGTGTTCCTAGTGAAAAAAATAGATCTCAAGATGTTCAAATAGCATACAATATGTTTTTATTTAATGGAAAGAGATGCAAGAAAAAAAACACCATGTTGACCTCTCTCCAGTAAGTTTTCTCAAGAACATTGCAAAACACGTGAACTCTCTTGGCTTATTCAACCTTTTCAGATGTATCATTCTTCTGAGTAGCTAGACAGATGTAGAGTCAAGTGGGAGTACAGATAAGCATGCTGGATACCACCACTGTACTGAGATATGTAGGCCCTCATATGGTAAGGTAAATGCCCTAATTTTTTCCCCATTTTAAAGTTTCCTATGAGGAAAGTTTGTCATTTAGCCCTGTCTGTGGTTACAGAACAAAGGAAAGATCTTTTCTATATGCATTTTATAAAATAGCTTTTTCATTTATTCATTTATGGGACATTATAGCTGGAATACATAAAATGTTGCAATATTTATTTCTCCTTCAGAATTGTTGGTTTTTTTCTTCATCTGTGGAAATCACCTGCTCTTACTGAGCAGTGTCTGATCTGCACGTCTGTATTCTGTGGTTACTTTAACACCACAGTATATCATATTCAGTTTCTTGAACTAAAAACATAAGAAATTCAGAGAGAAAAATATTACCAAAGTAACTTCAATAGAGTGCTGTAGGGAAGATCGATGTGCATGCTCAAAAAGGCAATTGGAGAAAATGTTGTGTTGAAAAACAATAAAAAATATTACATTGACATTTCAGGGGATGTAAATGTGAGATTCTGTTATTAGAATTGCTTTTGTGTCAGATATACTTACCTACAATTCAATTTATTTTGAAACTTTTTCATCTATCCTCATTTCCCTTTGTAACACATCTTTCCCAAACAGCACAAGGTCTGTATTTCCTTCTCAGTAAAATTTCCTGTCTTCCTGCAGTTATTCCCAGTGTCAAAATTAGGGCATAACTGGCCCACCTTCATGCTAAAGCAGTTGACCAACCCTCTTATGGTGACTTACAGCTCTTGTTTTTTAGAGCTATGAGGACCACGGTGCTGATGATCTCACCAGATGTTGGGATTATAACTTTTCCCCTCCATCTATGAATTCTCTTCATGTCTGCAGCATTTACACAACATGTAATGAATCTCCAGTGACCTTCAATGGATGTTTGTTGCAGATTCTAAATATGTGACACAATTTTTGTGCTGTATCATTTCAATTTTGTTCTGTTATCACTCCAGTTAAGAGATTACTGTTTCTTTTGTTTATTGAGACAAAAGAAAAGAGAGCCAACACATAACAGGCAGTCTCTGGTTTGCAGTATTGAAACAGATGAAGTATTTTTCACTATCTTGACTGTATCAGTGCACTCAAGCTGGACAAACGAACTGAAGAGGCCTCTGACCCTAAATATGGTGTTAAAAATGCCTTCTTCAATTTTATTGAATAAGAACCAACTCTGTTTTTAAGAGGTTGTATCTACTATGTCTGTGTTCAGTCCCATTTCTCACCCCACCCCCACCGCTTTTCCTTGTTAATTCGTTTAAACAGGGTTTCTTTCTGTTCAATTTGCATTCAAATGGCTGTAAGGGGAATTTATGGAAATAATATAAGTGCTTTTATCTTTGTGTATTTAGTCACGTGTGCTAATTTTCAAAAGGTGAATTTGTTTAGCATCTTGAAAAAAAAAAAAAAAGAGTCAATCACCAGCCTTATCATGGCTACAAAGCCAACAATGCCCATACCAGCACGTTTTAAAATGAAAAGCAAAATCAGAAGGCCCAATTCATTTCTTGGCTCAAATAATGTATCTTTTTTTGTTGTTTTAGATGGTCCAAGCTACCTGTGGTCTGGCAGATCCTTTCTGCTTCTTCCCCCTCCTTTGGTAGCAACAACTACTTACCTCTAGATCCAGCATACAATGGCTTTTCTTTCTTATTTGTCTTTAGCAGCAGTGTTACAGCAATAGTGGGGCACATCTCTTTTTATCTCAATTAGCAGAAACTCCACAAAAGCCACCATGAAACACTAGTGCTTACTTGTGTGGATTGAGTCACTGAAAGCCACTTTTCTTCTCAAAGTGGCAATCAGCAGATTCCCCAACCCCCACTGCATTTGGTAATATCTTCAGCAAATTCACAGCTGAATTTGACTGTGACTAACCCTGGCAGCAAAGTCTTATCAACTTGAGTGTATAGTTATTGCTTAAGCAACATGGGATACTTTATGGACTGGCTCATTTCAGACCCAAGTAACTTTACTTGTTCTTTTTGGCACCTGATGGCAAATACTTCCTCCTCCCTTTTCCTGAAAACTGCAGAAATTAGTACAAAAAGAGACTTCCATAAAGCATTTAAATTGTTAATTAAAATAATTGGATGCAGGAGTGTGATGTTTTTTCAGACAAATAACCAGAGATTTTTTTAAGATACTTTTCTGATCTACCATTAAGGTACTATGATGGCAAATTATCCATAATACTTTTATATACCTTCTAAAAGAAAGGGAGAAATTGTGTAGTGTAAACATTAAAATAACACATTTCAAGCCTTTCATCCTAATGAGTTAAGTAAGATAATTTGTGTTATTCTTCCCTTCTTATTTAAAAATTATATAACTATTGTATAGCATCAAAAAAAGAGCGCAATTCATTACGTGAGTGCTAGTTAATGATTTATTTGTGAAATTCCTAAAAGGGAAGGAGGGCTCAAAGGGGGAGCCACAAAAGCTTTTGAATCTGCAGATCAAGAAAAATAATGCTATGTCCAAATATATTGAGTGAATGATAATGCAAACCACAGACAAATATAGAGAAGAGGAGAAAATAAATTCTCTGGCTAAAGCTGGGAATTTATTGAATGCTTAGAGCCAGAGAAACAATAATTTAAAGGGGAGTATTTCCCTGGATTCTGCACTACTAATAAATCATTGCTGGTCATGCAATTTTTAGTGGTCTCAACAATGATTACATCTTGCATATACCGGTCACACTAAGAAACTATGTATTTTTCTTTGTTCTGCTCTCTGTATTACTAATGCTCTGGGTGCTTTCAGGTGCCAAGGAAAAACATTTTCCGTATACAAAGAAAGAGATGTATGTCTGTCTGTATGCACACACATCTATACATATGTACACACCACCACCCCTTATATGATACATTTTTTTCAGGAAATATTATTAGATTTTGTAAATCAGGTAGAAATCCTAAAATTTAAATGAAATTATGTTTCTGAGCATATTTTCCCTGTAGAGAGGACAAAAAGTAACAAAACCTGATGATTTACCTCAGCTGGTGTGAAAATGAGTTGTTTTTTGTTCATAAATAACTTAAGATTCTTAGGATATAGGCAGTTACTAGGGGGAAAGGCAGTTACTAGGGGGAAAGTATTATCTCATCAGCCTTGCAATATACAAAGTCTTTACCTTAAGCAATTATGATTCTTTGGGATGTCAATGTGGGTAGGGAAAATGCTGTAATAAACTGGGGGTTTACTAGCCTGACTCTAGAAGTGGGTGCTGGTAAAGCACCAGCTGTAAGAGCAGAAAGCCTGCGAAGTGATGGAAGAAGGAATGAGAATCTCTTACTTTTTTTTTTTTTTTTCAAGGGAAGGAGTATATATATGCATCTTCCAAGCCTTTGGGAGAGCTTTCACTTAATGCAGTTATGGGTGAAGGTTATGAAAGTTTTTAATTATTGTTTGTTGGGTCAGAAAACCTTTCCTCCAGAAAGGACAAGAGGTGAAAATACCCAATGCCCATCAGGTCAAGAATAAAAGAAGTCACCAGAGATTAAGTGGTAGAAAGTTTTAAAAAGATCCTTATGAACATCTGTGAAGGACACAGAGTACTTTCTGGAAGGCAGCATTGTTCTTCCATCCCTGCAGAGCTGGTGGAAGGACAGTCCAGAGACTGCAGATGAAAATCCTGGCACCAAACAGTGAAACCATTGCTCAAGGACAGCCTGCAGAGAGGAACAGCGAACCAGCAGCCAAACCCCAGCAGTGATGGAGAAAACTTTCTGCAGACTACAGAAGACACTGCCAGGTGTGCTGCTACTAGGAAAGGTACTGGGTTGACTGGAACAAAGCCTGGAAGCAAGATTTGATCTTCCTTTGAAAATTCAGCAAAATAAAATGTCAAGGCAAATCTATTGCAAAGCTGTGGCCCACTTAAGTGTTGTCACAGTGTTGAAGAACTGTTATTGATTTAAGTGTTACCAGAGAAAATCACAAATTAAAGGAATTATTTTTTTTTAACTTTGTCTTTTAAGCACTTCACTGATGTACTTAAAGTAGATACAGGGTGAGTGATCTTTTAGAGCTTCTTCCAGGCTGAAGATGTGTAACAACAGAAAGAGCAACAGAGCTATTGACAATGGAAAACAAAGGATGGGGATGGTAAAAGTGCAGAGCAACATCTGTAGTTTCCAAGCTGAATTGACTTGGTGTAAATCTCTAATAGCTGAGGAATAAAAAAAGTGATCTTTTAAGTTAGAAATACGTGAATATAGAGCAATTTGAATGCCTTTGCGTGAAATGTCCAGTCTCCAGGTTTCTGCAGTATGGATAAAACTGGACTGATTACGCAGGCAATCACCCTGTTTGCGCCGCTCCCCCGCCCGGTCATGTGGAACAGCAATCAGATCCTACACTCAGATCCAATTTTGTTACAACTGGCAACCTGATGCGGTTAGTTGAAATGAACTGAAAAGAGTTGTTCTGCTGAAGCTCAAAATGCTTTTCTTTATAGAAGAAAACCTCAGCTAGACCAACTAATGAAGCCAAGTGGAGGACATATCCTATTTGGGCATCTCAGTGTTAACTAGCTCCCTTGACAACACCCATTTCAGAAATATTGAACTATTTAGTGTTCTGAAACATTTGGACTTTCTATTTGCTTCATAAGTCTCTAACAAAAAAATATCTGCACATCATCCATCAATCCATTGCCACATTCTTTTCTTACCCTATCATGATTAGATTTTTTGAAGTTTGTAGGGTTTTTTTCCTAATGCTTGTCTCCCAGTTTTTCTTGGACATCCTTGTATTATTAATGGTCTCGATGTGCTCACTTTGAGCCATTAAAAATTAAGTTAGTGATTTTATTAGTTGTTATATAAGCTGGAGAAATGGGGACTTGACCTCTTTACTTATCAACCACAACAGACCCATTCCGGCAAAACTGAGACAGATCTCATGTGTGAAGAAATCCCCCTTCCTATTGAGATGTGGAGAGCAGTGGTGCAGTGTTTTGTTCAAGACAATTTTTTTGATAGGAACATCCAGGTCAGATGCTGTATTGCTAGGGCTATCCTGCTATAAGTGAATGGAAACTCCTAAATATCCCCTCTCTAAACAAGTAGATAGCTGCTTGCTGTAGACCAAGATCCATGCAGAACATGCTCCATGGAAAAAGAGCTGCTTCTTACCTAAGTTGGGCCTTTCTTTCCTCACAGTGTGAGTAGACTTGGGAATGTGTCAAGAATGGTTCAGTGCAATAAATTCAGTCCTGCCAGACATATGTCACCTATAGTGCAGCTGAGATCTTTTGCATTTGGCTTCTGCGTGGACCTCATCTCAAAGAACTGTTCCTGTACAGTAAACAGTATTTACCTGAGCTAAGTCTATCATGAAATTAAAAAGTAATTACATATCCGTCTGTGGAAGTGCCATTCTCCTTCCACTTTAAAACTCCTTAAATGGATGGGGAAATCTGCTCCATCCACATGGGCTAGCACTGGGGAATGTTTCTTGCAGAAGGAGGAGGTCAGCCTACTATCAGGTGGCTTTAAGCAGAGACTGAGCCCCTCTGGCCAGCGCATATTCCTTCCCAGCTTATGCTGCTAGGCACTTTGCCTTCCTCTCCCACCTTTGCACCAGTGTCCTTTTTCCACATTAGTTTTCAGCCAGATGAGGTCCCTGACCCATCTCAGTATGCAACTGCACGTGTGCAATCAGTGCAAGACAGTTGTAAAATTGATTAGCTGTAAAATTGCTTTACTGGGAGCAGGAGGGAAGGTGGGAGCAGAGCAATCCGGACTGAGACCACTTGGGGCTGCCATGGCAGTTTCTCACACCCTGGGCAACCTCTCAGAGCCGGCTGGTTTGCTGCCAGGTAATGCGAGGAGCCAGCTGATAGCGGAGTGTTGTGTGGGGATTGTTTCATCTGTCAGGCTGCCAGTGGATACACAACAATTGCAATCTCCACCACTCCTCCCTGCCACAAAGATTAGGGGAGCTAATCATATGGATCTGGGCTATGAGACTGTTAAGAGAGATGATAACAATGCATAAACATTAGACTGTAAGGAGAAAAAGGATGATTTGAGGATGCATGTAATTAAGAACAATGGGTTGAAGAAAAAGCATCTTTTTATATATGTGACTATTTTTATATGACTTCTGTCTGGAACTCAGCAAATAAAACTAAGGAGGAATACAGTCTCCTAAAATGATATTATGAAGTGAGACCTTGCTCCTGAAAATAAATCAGTGTGTCAAACTTAAGCTCATTGATTTTATTTGTCTGAATCTCAGGCTGATTAAGAATAAACAGTCTGAAGAGTAGATCCCACTTTCTGATCAGCCTGTGAAATAGTCCTGTAGAGGGAAATTGAGAGACATTTTGTATAGTTAAAAAACCTAGAAATCCTGTTGTGAATATCAGATAATTAATCTATTTTCAGTAATAATCTTGATAATAAAAGTGATCTGAAAAACTGAGTGTCTGACAAAAGGAGTGAAGAATGTATGTAAAACACTGTTATTTTCCCTTCTGACCAGTTTTTCTACTAGGCAGGAAAAAAAAAAAACAACAGAAAAACATTGACAACAATATCTGGAGAAAATAGCTTTTCATCAAAGAATTAATCAAAGGTGCCCTGTAAAAGAAGAGAAACTGTCACCTCTCCCCATCCCCAGGCTGATTGTAAGAACCTGCCCTCTCCATGTGACAGAAGTAATAAAGGAGGAAGGCATGGTGAACTGGGAAGGGCGGAGATGTCCTAAGAGCTGCTGACAAGCCCAAATCAGACATCCAGCAGCTCTTAACCCATGTAGTCTGTTAGCACTCACCACTCCAAAGCCAGCCCAGCTCTTTAACCAGCCATTTGCTTTGGCACCAGGATGGTGATGGCCCCAGATGCTTGGGGTGAGGGGCTGCATGTGAAAACCAAACATTTGCTGCTCCCCACGTGTGGTAACTCTAGGAGATGTGGAAAAGGGACACAGGGTCTAAGACATCCTCTGAGGATGCAATTGGGGAAACAGGGTATGGAACAGAGAGGAAAATGGAATGGAGAGAAGTGGAGGAAAGAGACAGCAGAGGAAAGACAGAGAGCAGTGAGAGCAGGGGAAATGCATCAGCAAGAAAACACAAGATGAGTGGACAAAGGGAGGAATACTTGAATACTTTATACCAACACACTCAGGCATATGAGATACTCTCTCTGTCTCTATCTTATTTTATTGCAGTGCTCATCCATGCTTTCTGCACCATGCTACTGCTCCTAAGTGCCTTTGCCCAGCAAATCCTGCCGAACAGCCAGCTGAGCATGCACCGTGCTTGTAACACACCAAGGCAGTCGCAGCTGCCCTTCCAGGATGTGCTGGAAACTTGGGAAAAGGGGAAAGAAGAAATTGTGTTCTGCAAGATCTGATGTTGTTCCAAATACTTGAGCCAGAAAATAGGTAAGTGATTTAATAACTTGTCAGCACTAATTAAAGTCAGTAAAGCCATTACAGACCACCTTTTCAGGAACTTAGAACTTGGCTGTAATCATATGTTCTGGGAGTAGCAAATTTTCTCTGTTTATAAACTAAAAAGTCATTGTGGGGCTGTTGAAACAATGAAAGCAGGGAGGGACAAAATGTGAGCATTAGTGGGGGAAGATGGGTAGGTATGAGAGGAGGAACAGTGTAATCACAACACCTTTAAGATATTGAATAGTACAGAGATAAAAGTAGGGCACAAACTTAGGCAATTACCTTAAATTAATAAACTCTAGGGTTTGCTGTAAGATTTAATTAAAGGCTGGTATAAACAACCATCATTTTCGCTGTCTTCTGAAACCTTATAACCACAGGCTTTGGCAGATTACCAGGAGAACCAGTCTCATCAGTGGGGATCCCTTGCTTCTGCTCCTGGAAGATGAACCAAGAACCAGGAACCATGAAAAAAATAATGAAATGTAGCAAATTGTGGAAACTGTGCAATGAGATGAAGGGAAAGAGGCCCTCCATCAGGTAGGTGGCTCTAGGATTAATCGGGGATTGAGAAAAGAATAAACAATACCTTTTATTACACCACAAAACCACTATAGCAAAAAGTTGAGAAATGGGCTTCTCCCTGCCTCTGCTTAAGGATTCTTCGACCAAAGTTTATAAGCGAGACCAGGGAACTGATCCTTCCAGACGTGTCAAATAGCAGGTGTTAAGCATAAAACTCATAAAGTTCATTCTGCTCTACATCTCCCCTCAGGTAGGGCTTCAGCTCACATACTTTCACAGTACTGAAAAGAGCCTCACTATAAAGCATGCTCTCCATCAGTTGCATCCTGATGCTGAAGTCCAACTTCTGACATGACACTGCCTCCTACCTTGGGGAAGGTACTCTTGAGCAGTGGGAAGCTCTTTTTCCACTGGATAAGACAGACAAGTGACTTCTCACAGAGCATCTGAGAACCTGCAGTAGTTGCAGCAGTTTGTCTCAGGAGTCATTGAAGTAAGAACAGGATTGTCCCTGGCTTATCCACCTAATTCGATGTGGATCAGAACATTTCTGTCATATTACTCATGCCACACAATATGAAATTTGTGCTGGGTTCATGCTGGCTGTAGAAGGGACTATACCTCATGTGGCACAAAGCCTGTGGTTACAGCATTAACACTAACACTTTTTCAACAAACTAGACCCAGCAACATGAGTTTCCACTGCATCACAGCTTTGCAGTATGTGGCATTTCTGGTCCAGTATGAGAAGCACTGCAGCTGGATCCAGCTGGACCGTGGCATGATCTATCAGCAAAGCTCGTCTAATGCTGAAGAAATATACTGTCATAATAAATATATATATATATTAGAGAGAGAGAAAGAAAGGAAGAAAAAGAGGTTAATGAGATAAGGATTTTAAAATTAGGCAAGATGTGATTCACTGGAAGATGGCCTCAATAAAGTGGCCAGCCTAATTGTGTTATACTGTATCATCAATAATCCATTAGAAGAGTGGCAATAGTTTTTCCACAGCAACAATTTGCTAAAAGAGCTCCATGTATTTCATAGCAATGGAATTTACAATTTCATTCAGAGGGGTAAACAACCAACCAACCCTTTTAGTTTTGAAGAAAAACTTTAAAAATACATGTTGTAATCCCTTGTGCTGTCATGTGAGAATCTGAAACAGTACCTCTAACTTGTGTGAACTGATGCAATTAATCTTAATCCTGGTCCCCCAGGCTCAGTACCCCTATGCTTAGCAAGGCAATGGCTACATAATTTGTCATTTCATCAGGGTGCCACCAAATTCAGCATTCCCTGGTGGAATTCCCTATTTTGCTGCAGGCGGTTGCTCAACCTTTTGTTTTCTGTCTCCTCACCTGCCTCTTGCCCTCTTCTCCTTTCCCCATGGGGAGGAGGTAATTGGATTACAACGCATGCTCCTTCCACTCTTCCATGGAGCCAGGCAGCAGAGGGTTGGAAAGCAACTGTTGTCAGAGTCCAACCTGCAGCCAGGGAATGGAGAGCCAAGCATATTGGATGACATGCTGGGCCTCACAGGGAGCAGAGCAACTGTGGGGAGCTGGGCAAAGGCTCCTGAAACTGACTGCAGAGCCCTGCTTCCCTGGCACACATGGGAAAGGAGGTTTGAGTTAGGTTTCCAAGGCAATGTCATGGGAGCTGAGACCTGGGGTATAGGCTGAGGCCCTCAAAAGCATGATAGAAAAAATCCCACCCTTGGGAGTAACGGGGGGGAAGGCGGTTTTGAAAAAAATCAAGTGTTGCCAAGTCCTAAAACAAGCCACCGGTCATCCTCCCCCTCCTCCTGAATCTTGACAAAATATGTTATTTTAGGACAGTTACTTTGTGTCTTTTTCCATGTTTCTTTATTTTTTTCATATCCACATAGATGTTTGCACGTGTGGCAACCTGTTAATTGTCTCAGAGCTCTCCCATGTGTGTGGAACCAAATGATATTTTGGCTTGTGTTGCAAAAAACTTAAGGGCTGCCTGGTAATGCACAGCCTCCAGTTCTGCCTGAGCCTCCTCCCCTCCAATTTTTTGTTCTTTCCTCTGACAGGCCCACGGTTGCACATCCTCCATCTTAGCAATTATAAAAACGGGCCACAGCAACTGATATTTAGGTGGCTGAAGAGGGGGTGCAGGGATTTCTTCCAAGATGGAACTGCTTTGAATAATTGTACAAGGAGAGAAATAGCAGGTGCATTTTTCTTCTAGAGACAGACCATATAATGAGGTACTCTCTCCCAGGTTGGTCTGGTTTGGGGGTGAGCTGTATTTTCTAGATTAGAAGGGGGATACATTTACCCTTTCCTTCATTTAGGGTTAAATTTTTGCCAGTTGCAGTTGAGTTGGCTGCATCAGGCAAGATCCAGGATTTGACCATGGAACAGATATGTAACTCATTCTTGCCCTGGGTAGTTCAAATATCATGTAGGACATATCATGTAGCTATCACAGAGGAGGCTTTCAGGACAGCAGCAACCTTCAGAAGTTGAATCATAGAAGCAGAGGGTGGCTGAGTGGTCAGAAAGTGGCGCAGATTGTGAAGCACACATGGCAGGGATAAGTGATAATACATGTTGGAACTGGAGCCAAATGACTGTATTCCTCTCATATGAGGGAATGGGTCTGACTGAAAGGAAAGAGGCCTCTTTCCTTCAGTTCCTATGGATTGTAGCCTGAGGATGATATTGGGGAGGGTGTGGTTTTGAGAGGAAGGAAATTATGGTGGAGTTGAAATCCATCTCTGAGAAACTAAACCCATGAGCATAAGAATGGCTGGAGCAGGTAAAGCTAATGATCCATGTAGACTGTCTCTGAAAGCAAATGTCTTGAGAAGGTTATATGAATTGTATAGGCACAGCTCTTTGGAGTTAGCTCCTCAATTGTACAGAGATAGTTCCTTAGTCTTTTAGTTTGCAATAACTTGTATGTAAGGAATTTCCCTAGACTCAGGTGGCATCTCTCTCTGTCCACCTCCCCTTTTTTCCTGTAGTAATATACTTGTGGTGTTTACTTTTCTCTATTCTTCTCACTCAAGAATCTCTTATGTTCCTCTCCCTACAAGCGACTTGAATTTCTGATGATTGCAGACATAGGGACAATGGATTAGTTTCTACCATAAACTAGAGAGCGAAAATTATGAAGGAAGTGTGTCCTGATACAATTCACATACCAGTATTCCTTTTCTCATTTTCAAGCAAAACCAAAACCAAACAGAAATGGTCAGAGGTTGCAAAGTAAAATGATCTCCATGTCTCCAACACCTGAGGTGACTGTTCTAGCCCCAGGGTGACAAAGTACCAGGAGAGGGTGGCAATGGTCAATCTCCAGGAAGGTTTCCTTGCATCCTAACCTGGTAGATGTGCTCTGAGAGTGCCCACCAGATCTCACCTTGCAGGTTAGAGAGGGGACAGTGTTCTTAGTGATCCACCTGTAAGCTGGACCTCCCAAATACCTTCTGTTATTCTCTCTCTGTGCTGCTCCAGGAAAAAAGGAAGGGATATGTTTTAGTTTGCAGGGTTTTTGGTTTTTTTTAAAGGAATTTATGAAGAATTTTTTACTAATGCACTCCTAGTTTCTCCCTACTAGCTACTGTCATACCAGATGTATTTTATTTAAACATGCAGAAGTTGCATTATAAAATACATTCTTCAGTTTCTACTTAAGTATTCCACTAATTAATTTGTTTCCAATATATATGGTTTCTTAGGCTATACTTGTAGATAACAGGCCTTAATAATTTTTCTGGAAGGCTGCCTTTGATGGCTAGCTGTATGTAGCTCATTCTGCTCCTGCTGTTTATCAGTCTCCTGGCTGAGTAGGCCAATGAATTTCTACCAGTGGTTGTAATTGGTCATTCTTCCAATACTGTACAACACCATCTGCATGGTAGTCTGTGTAAACTCAGTTAATTTTGTGTTCAGACAGTGCAATCTCCAGCAAATGGGCTATTAACATGTTTAATGGTTGTGACAGAGGAAGCAGGTTATTGGAAAAGCAGTTGTGTCATTATCAAATGTGTATGCAGAAGGACAAATAATGTATGATGTACAGAATAGTGGGGGGAAAAAAACAGCCAAAGCCAATAAAAGACAGAAACTGGATACTTAGAAAGCAGTAGATGTATCGCATGAGAATAGTGGGAGCAACACCATCACCGTGACTTTGTTCAGACTACACTGGGTAAAAGGAAAAGCTTCACAAAGCAAAAAAACACCCCTTAGCTACTGTGATGGCTGCAAGATCCAAATGCCAATGCTCAGTATGACAGCAAAAGGGAGACCTGTCATTCCAGGGAAAGAAGCAGACATGGAGAGCTCTGTACATCTAAGAGCACTGAGAGGCTTAGAGACTTAAGACTTTCACCTGGAAGGCTGCAGTCTTCCGGAGTGATGACCTGGCAAGTAAACTTTCAACCATTAAAATAATGAATTTTTGGTAATTAAAATTTTATATATTAGAAGAGATAAAGACTTTAATATCTAACCAGGTTTAATCTCTGACTGACTGGTTGGGGCTGTGATAGTCTGTTGTGCATTGTGAACTGGTGTGGTGTGATCACAGAGGTCTTTATGAACAATCATCAAAGTAAAGGCGAGTCTATCCTCTCTGCCGTTGCGTTGAACATGCAAGCAGAAACATATGGACGTGCTGGGATAGTCATCAATGTACTTAGTGTTTACTATTCTTTGGTTTGTACTCAGAAGTCAGAGCAAAAAAAATAATGACATTACAGTACTGGTGTATACACAATGGCTAGACATGAAGTTTTTCCATTATGTTCATCTATAATTCAATGACATTTATCTTTACTAATGTCGTGGTTTTGGCCAAATCGGCTACTGGGGACCTGGGGGACCCCAGATGGGACCGACAGATGCTCCCCTCTACCCCTCTTCAAAGAGAGGGGCAGAGGAGGAAAAAGAGACTTATGAGTTTAGAAGGACCTAAACTACTTTCATGAAATATTAATAATAAAATAATTTAAAAAAAAGAAATAATGAAATATATACAAAACCGTATCAAGCTCCCGAGATGACAATCATGACACCGTCTGGCACTGGGGCAGTCCCAGGCTGACTCAGTGACAGACGGGAACTGGATTCCGGATCTGCATTCAGGATCAGGATCACAGGCAGACGAACAGATTCCTCCTCAGACGTCAGCCATTGCAGGAAGAGAGCTGACCTCTCGATCCCTCAGCCTTTATTTGCATGCTAGTCCATTTGCTTGGATGGCATTCGATATCATCCTTAAAGGGATACCTGCCCTTTATGGCTGACACCAGTCACCTCCAGAGACTGAGAGTGCTTGTCTTTCTCCCAATTGTTTTATCAATACCTCCATCTCTGGCCAGGTTTCCCAATTGCCTAGCTTCTCTGCCTTCTAAGTCTATGATATCAGCCCCATTGTCCCAGCATCAGAGCAACCAGGAGATAAGTGTTTCACCTTCATGACGACTAAAGTCCTTCCTAATATTTCTCAGATCTTTCATAGACAAGGATTTAACAACTACCTCTACATCTGAGTCCTCCTGTGGTGAGGCTGCTTGAGAAGGGCCCTCTCCAGGATCTGCTCTAGAAGGACTCTCGCCTTTGTCTGGTTTACAAGGTCTCTTTCCTTTGTCTGGTCTTGAAGGACCCTGTCCTTGATCTACTCTAGAAGGGCCTTCCCCTGGATCTTCCTCAGAACTCTCTCCCAAGCTCTCTGGCTTGAGCTGCTCCTTGTCGTAAGCGACAGGGGAACGATCTGACTTCTTTCTCTTCCT